>NC_088383.1:31914375-32278750 GCF_037993035.2 Macaca fascicularis
TTCCTTCCCCTCAGAATTGCTTTTTCTAATTTCATTATGTCCCTAGGCTTGCCATTAAGACCAATTAGAAGAGAAAAAGATAATGTCTGGGAGTGTGTGGGCTGAACAGATAAAAGCTGTCACTTGCAGATTACAGTGGAGCTTTCCTGCAGGAGTGACTCTCCTGAATCCAAACCACTTGGAGCTTATCTATAGGATGCCTTGACTTTCCAGGACAGCTGATAGACTTGCTTCAGTCTGATTTGCAAAAGTATGCCATGCTTTTCAGCTATGACCTTGACTTGCCTCTCCCTATCTCTCCAAGCAGGCCACTCTCCAAACGCAGTTTAGTTCCATTGACCAAAGATGTTAGAAGCAAGCTCTGGGCTCAGACCTGTCAATGGGTCCTGTCTCCTTGCCCCTCAGGATGGAGGAACTCTGTGCCAAGATTTTATCTTTGCTGATCTTGGCACATTCTGACATCCTGCATGTGTGGGCCCCAGACGAGCCCCAACTGTGTCCAGCTGGATAGATGTCACCAGGGAAAACCTCTCATCACAGCAGGTCACTTCCTTTCTCAGGCTATAGCCACCAGAGCTGGGTCAACTGGGGCTAGGGAAAGTAGGCCAACACAGAACTGGCTGGAGAAGGAAATCATGCAGGGTTTATTTAGAAGTGTCTATGATCCACAATGAGATTGATACCTCATCTCTGTGTAGGGAGATTTTGGAATGATCTCCATTTCCCTTCTAATTCTGAAGGCTGTGTACTATAGTTCCAACCACGTAATTCACCCAAATTAGCACTGATGAACTAGCTTTTCACATACAAATATCTTTTCCAAGCATCAGCGTATTTTTATTTTGTGTCTCCAAATATTGCCAATGATGTGTGCCCAGGGTGTGGATATAGCAGGGCCAAACTTGGGTTGCCATCTGCACGAGGAGATGTTCCTCATATGTGCTCCTTCGCCAGTTTGCTGCCTGAAATCCTTAAATGGGAAACTCAGTCTTTAATTCTACCATCTGATATAAAGACTCTATGCCAATGTGATGGGAGAAGATGCTCATTGAAAATTTCCCACCAAGATTTCAATGAATCATACAGATTCTTGCCTGAAGCTAAGTTTTTTAGGCAGTTGGTATTGGGGATGGGGAAGGATGTTTGAAGCAGGAGGTCCTGCGGCCCCCGACGTGGAAGAGGCTGCCTGGAAGTGCACTAAAAGGAGTATACAGAGAAAAAGAGGACAATTTCACCCACTCCATAAAGTGCTGAGTCGCTCAGTTGATGATTCCCCTGTCAGCTGAGTCTGCCTGTGGGCCAGGCATCTTGGAAGGAGAGAGGTTGCCTTGCTGCTCTCAGGCCATACTAACAGAGGCTTAGGCTCTCAGGCTTCCTTGGGCACCAAGGCTAGCAGCACCCAGAGCTGGGTGTTCGGTTTGCCCTGAACTGCACTGACTCACTCCCAGCAGAACTGGGAGGAGCTGACCTCGTCGTGAGGCCCAGTTCTCATTCACCTGGTTATAGGCGCAGTGACTCAGCCCTGTGGTTTTCAGGCCTTCGCCAATGACGCACCTTGGTGGGCAGGAATCCATGGGCCCACCCGGGTCTCTGTCTTAGTTCATTTGTATTGCTATAAAGGAATACCCAAGGCTGGGCAATTTGTAAAGAAAAGAGGTTTATTTCACTTACAGTTCTTCTGGCTATACAGAAAGCACGGCGCCGGCATCTGTATCTGAGGGCCTCAGGCTGCTTCCACTCATGGTGGAGGGTGAAGGGGAGATGAAAGGGACCTGGTGTGTAGTGATCCTGTGGCAAGAGACAGGAAAACAGAAAGGGAAGGAGATGCCAGGCTCTTTTAAACAACCACTTCTCATAGGAACTAAGAATAAGAATCCACTCACTCCTGCAAGAATGGCACCAAGCCATTCATGAGAGATTCACCCCCATGGCCCAAATGCCCCACAGCAGCCTCACCCCCAACACTGGGGACAAAATTTCAACATGAGACTTGGTGAAGACAACAAACCGTACCTAAACCACCACAGTCTCCATTCAAGGAGCACTGATATTGAAGCGGAGTCTACTCTTGACCCAACCACCCTTTCCATCAGATCCTCCAAAGGCCAAACTAACATTTAACTGGACAGTCCAGAAAGAGGAATTTCTTATCAGAAAGAGCTCGGCAAGAAGACAACCTGACTTCCCCTCTCCTTCTCTTTTTTACTACTTTCTTTGCTTGACTTAGCCAGGCAAGCTCTTACCCCAGTCTACTCTTCTTGATGGCACTGAAGGGAAGGACATAGAAAAGACTCACATCTAAGTTTTCTCATAAAAACTTCTTGAACATTTTGGTCAAAAGTACAGTGAGCACATGGTGTTGTATATAAATGTATCTAAACCATTGAAATGGCTGGGGATGTACAGTCACCAGTCACTTACTATGCTGTTAGGTGATTTCATCATTGTGCAAACATACCAGAGTGCACTTACGCAAACCTACATGGTAGAACTTCCTACACACCTGGGCTACATGGTATAGTATTGTTCCCAGGCTGCAAACTTAACCCAGGGTCCCTAGGTTTTTGGGTATAGACTGTGAAAAGGTAACCACTAGTACCTGTTGCACCTTGAGTTCTTGTTGTTTCCAAAAGTTCTAGGAAGAAGCTCAGTCCTGGAAAAGCCCATTGGATCCAGAGGTGCCTGAGTTGGAGATGAACTTTGGTGAACTTCCCCTCATTACCATACTAAAATCCCTGCCCAGAGAGGAACTTATTTGTCATTTTGTATACATGTGACGTATGTAGAAGCATGATCAATGACTGCACACGGGCTATTAATATCTTGCTCCATCTCAACATACAGTAACTCAGCTCACCAGCCCAATAAAAGACCTGTTTTCAGCTTTGATTGGAGGAGGCACTCCTTTGGGAATTATCCCCTGTGTCCTCCTTATTTGTTGCCAGTAATAAAATCCCCTTCAGTCCCCATTGGTTAAGTCCCCATTGGTTGTGGTCATTGGACTGCCACCTGCCAGGTGATGGCACTCACCCGTTGTATGGGTAACAAAACTTATACAGTGTATCACTGTCTTGGATACTGCAGGCAATTGGAATGCAATGCTAAGCATTTGAATAACTAAACATAGAAAAGGTATAGTAGGACCTAAACATAGTAAAGGCTCACACCTGTAATCCCAGCACTTTGGGAGGCTGAGGCAGGCAGATTGCTTGAGCCCAAGAGTTTGAGATCAGCCTGGACGACATGGAGAAAAGCAGTCTCTACACAAAATACAAAAATTAGCTGGGAGTAATGGCCCGTGCCTGTAATCCCAGTTACCGAGGAGGCTAAAATGGGAGAATCCCTTGAGCCCAGGAGTTTGAGGCTGCAGTGAGTCATGATCACACCTCTGCTCCAGCCTGGACAATAGAGTGAGACCCTGTCTCAAAAAAATAATAAAATAAGATACAGTAAAAATATGGTATTATAGGTCAGGTGCGGTGACTCACGCTTGTAATCTCAGCACTTTGGGAGGCCAAGACAGATGGATTTCTTGAGGCCAGGAGTTCAAGACCAGCCTGACCAACATGGTGAAACCCCATCTCTACTAAAAATACAAAAAATTAGCCAGGCATGGTGGCGGGCACCTGTAATCACAACTACTAGGGAGGCTGAGGCAGGAGAATCGCTTGAACCCAGGAGGCGAGGGTTGCAGTGAGCAGGGATCACACCACTGCACTCCAGCCTGGGCAACAAGAAACTCTTGTCTCAAAAAAAAATGGTATTATAATTTTATGGGATCAATGTCCTTCATGTGTCTGTCATTAACTAGAATGTTGTTATGCAGTGCATGACTCTTCTTGGTCTCGACCACCTGGGACCTGGTTGAAGAGACTGGATACCAGCTAGTTCAGCCTTTAACTTGACAAAATCAGAAGAGTTGCCAGAAAGTCTAGAATCACCAATTGTATTTTAAATATTGTGCGTATAAATATAGTAAGCAGTATTTGGTTTTACTACCAGCATTTATTTCAGCATAATAAAAGTCATTTCTTCTTAAAAATAGACTGTCATATTTATATTTATAATCTGAGTTCAAGATTCTAAATTTTACTAATTCTTTTACTATTTCGTCTTTTAAAAAAATCATCTAACATATGAAAAGAAAATGGAAAGAGTACTCACTTAACTGGAATCATGTTTGAAACAACTCTGAATATGTTTCCTAACATTTCCTGACTGATTGCCTGGGAAATAAATATACCCAAATGGTAGCATTATATTTATAATTCAAAGTCAGGAATATTACCCTTATTGTTCTGCCTCTGAAATGGAGTCCCAAGAAAGTGCATAAAATATCAAAATAGTATTTTCAATATCTGCCAAACCTGAACATTTGCATCTCAGCAAGCAAATGTGCAACTAGTGAGTAAACTGCCTCTTTGTCAAACATAAATGTGGCAAATTCTAAGGCAACTCCTTTTCGACTAAATTGTCTCAGCATGAGAGCAGCGGGGAGAATGTTTGCTATAGGACACCGGCAAAAAAACAATCTTTATATTATTTTTTCCAGGAGGGTATTACATTACGTTTCAGAGAGAAATGATGAGCTATTCATGATGAAATGGCACATTTTCTTGCAGAATCACCTACTCCATTTAAATGTGTTTGATTCTTTAGAAGGTGTCCCTAATGTCCCACTGAGTCACAGTCTCCTCCCTGCCTCCTCTCCAAGTTCTTCCTCTCCAGCAGAGGAGATGTTAATGAATTCTGAAACATGACTCCTTGCTCTGGATGTCCACGTAGCCTGACCTCTCTAGACTGACTCTGACAGCACATACATGCTTTTCAAGAGACACAATTTTGTCTTGTCTGGAGAGCAATGTAATTAGAAAGCAATTTGGCCCACACACGCAGCTTCCATGGTCACTTGGCACAGCCTCAGCCTCCTTCTGGCGGGGCTGGTTTTGTTCTGCTTTGGCTGGCCTCCTAGATGTCTAGCGGCTCAGTGATCCTCGTCCTCGCTTGCTCGGAGCCCAGGCTTGGCCAGACTTAGAGAGTGTCAGGTGCTGTCTGCTGGGAAGCCGTGGGGGCTACACTGGAGCCCGGCGTCGGCCCCGTGTCCCACATGGCCTCCGGACATGTGCGGTGACGCCTTTGCACAAAAGAGACTCAGAGACCTGACATGAGCTGCCCAACCACTCTGTCTGACTGACTTCCTTGACTTTATTTGCTGAGCATCCAGAGTACAAAGAGAATCCGGTGGCACATCCAGCCCCCCAGATCTCCCTTACTACATTGCTCACAAATTTTTCCTCATCTCCCAGGCTCCAAATTGGCAGTGATCTTTAATTCGGCTCCCTCCATTTCTCTCTGCGTCCAACAAGTTGCCATATCCTACACATTTGGCCTTCTCATTTCTGCCCTCAATACTGTAATTCAGGCCTCTTATCCAACCATTGTAACAGCTTCCCAGCTGTTATTTCTACACGGAACTCCACTTCCTCCAATTTTATTATAGCATTTCCCGGTGGTCAGATTAGTTTTCCAAATATATAGCATTGGCAATGTTATAATATCATCCTCCTGCTCACAAATCTTCAGTGGTTTCTCATGGTCTATAGTTTATTTGTGCATTCTGGCCCACTGCCTGTTTTTATAAATAAAGTTTTATTGGAACATAGCCACATCCATTTGTTTATGTATTGCTTATGGCTGCATTTGTGCTATGATAGCTGAGTTGAGTCATTGTGACAGAGACTACATGGCTTTCAAAGCCTAAAATACTATTTGGCCTTTTACAGAAAACATTTGCTGGCCTCTGCTCTAAACTATGGTTCTGATTTTCCTTTCTGGTTTTATTTCTTTTTTTCTTCCCCCTTTTTTATTTGAGACAGAGTCTCGCTCTGTCACCAGGCTGGGGTGCAGTGGCGCGATCTCAGCTCACTGCAACCTCCACCTCCCGGATTCAAGCGATTCTCCTGCCTCAGCCTCCCGAGTAGCTGGGACTACAGGCACGTGCCACCATGCCCGGCTAATTTTTTGTATTTTTAGTAGAGATGGGGTTTCACCATGTTAGCCAGGATGGTCTCGATCTCCTGACCTCATGATCCACCCGCCTCGGCCTCCCAAAGTGTTTTTATTTCTTTATAGCCTGGGCTTTCATGCTGTCTTGCCTTGGCTTTCATTAATGCACTCTCTGCTTAGGGAAATACACCCCTCCAGGCCCATTTCAGGGGCACCCTCTGCATGGACGCTTTCCTAATTCCTGTTTCAATGTGACCTCCCCTCACTTTTTACTTTGCTACAGCATTCTGAGTGTTCTGGCTTTTACTACAAATATTAATCAGTATCCTATTGCTTCTCCTCTCACCCCAGTCTCTAAGCTCCCTACGGGCAGAAGTTATGTCTTATCCATCTTTAAATCTCCCCAGGGTTACCTGAGTATAGTTACTCAGTAGATATTTGGAGATTTTCTTGACTCGGAAACTAGGAGTCTTTTCTTCCAGTGGCTTCCAGAATAGATAATCAACATTCCCCTACTGGGGAGAAACAAGGTGGGAGAATGAATACAACCTCTGCCTCCCTAGGAAGGTTTTAAGAGTTTTATTTTGTGTTTCCTGTTTTGTTTTGTTCTTTTGCATAAGAGATTGAGGAAATACACAGCTAAGAGACTCCTTAAGAAACGGATGGAGTCAGGACCAAGGAATGCACAAAGGATGGAGTATTTTGCCATAAAAAGTAACTGCAATACACTGAATGTTTGTGTCCTCCCAAAGTTCATATTTTTAAAAAATTAAATAACTGCTTTTATTGCAATATAATTCGATATTTTGATATGCATATATATTGGGAAATGATTACTATAGTCAAGTTAATTAACATATCCATTACCTCACATAATTAACCTTATTTTTGTAATGAGAACACTTAAGATTCACTGTCTTAGCAAATTTCAAGTATACAATGCAGCATTATTAGCTATAGTCACCATGACGTACATTAGATTTCTAGAAGCTAATTCATCCCAAATAACTGAAAGTTTATACCTTTTGACTGATGTCTCCATTTCTCCCAGCTCTCAGCCCCTAGAAACTATAGAGATCCATGTTTTTGCAAATGGCAGGATTTAGTTTCCTTCTTTCCTAAAGCTGAATAATATTCCTCTGTGTGTGTGTATCACACACACATGCATCTATCTACGTATTACCTATCTATCTATCTATCAATTTCTTTATCCATTCACCTGTTGACAGACACAGATTGTTTCCATATCTTGGTTAGTGTGAATAATGCTGCAATGAACATGGGAGTGTAGCTACTCTTCAATATACTGATTTTATTTTCTATAACTTTGTAATATACTTTGGAATAGAGAAGTGTGATGCCTCCAACTTCGTTCTTTTTTCTCAAGACTGCTTTGGCTATTCAGGATCTCTTATTGTTCCATACAAATTTTATGATTATATTTTCCATTTCTGTGAAAATTGCCGCCAGAATTTTGATAGGGATTGTGTTGAATCTCTGGATAACTTTGGGTTGTATGGACATTTTAACAATATTAATTCTTCCAGTCCACAAACACAGGATATCTTTCCATTTGTGTCTTCTTCAGTTCCTTTCATCAATATCTTATAGTTTTCTGTGTAATAGATCTTTCACCTCCTTGTTTAAATATATTTCTAAATACTTTATTACTTTTTATGCTACTATAAATGAGATTTTTATTGATTTCCTTTTCAGATAATTTGTTGCTGGTGTAAAGAAACACTACTGATTTCTGCATGTTGATTTTGTATCCTGCAACTTTACTGAATTCATTAGTTCTAACAGTTTTCTATAGAGTCTTTAGGGTTCTCTACATATATAATCATATCGTTTGCAAACAGAGATAACTTTACTTCTTTCTTTTTGATTTGGATGCCTTTTATTTCTTTTTCTTGTCTAATCACTCTGGTGAGAACTTTTAGTACTATGTTGAATAGAAGTCACAGGGTGGACATTCGTGTACAAGACCTTATGGGAAATGCTTTCAGATTTTCTTCAATGATTATGACATTTGCTGTGGGTTTTTCATAAATGACTTTTAATGTGTTGAGGTAAGTTCATTTTATACCTATTTTGTTGAGAGTTTTTAGCGTGAATGGATATTGAACTTTGTTAAGTGATTTGTGTGCATCTATTAGGATGATCATGTGATTTTATCTTTCATTCTGTTAATATAGTGTATCATGTTGATTGATTTGTATGTGTTGAACCAACCTTGTATCCCAGGGATAAATCCCACTTAGTCATGGTGTGTAATATTTTTTATGTGCTGCTGGACTTGTTTGCTAGTAATCTGGTTTGCTGGTATTGAGTGTTCTTGCTTTTTTATTTATATATCTAAAGATTTTATACTTTTTATATATCTAAAGAGGTATTTGTCTTTAGTTTTTATTTTTCTTCCTTGAGGTGTCTTTGTAGGACTTTGGTGTCAGGGTAATGCTGGATTCACAAAATGAATTTGAAAGTATTTTCTCTTCTATTTTTTGGAAGCGTTTAAGAAGGATTGATATTAATTATTATTTGAATGTTTGATAGAATTAATCAGTAAAGCCATCATGTCCTGAGCTTTTCTTTGTTAGAAGGTTTTTGATTACTGATTTAATTTTCTTATCTCTTATTGGTCTCTTCAGGCTTTCTATTTCTTCTTAAGTCTTAATAGGTTATATATGTCTTGCAGTGCATCCATTTCTACTAGCCTATCCAATTGGTTGGTGTGCAATTGCTCATAAAAGTCCCTTATGATCCTTTTTATTTCTCAGGCATCCATTGTAATATTTTCTCTTTCACTTCTGATTTTGTCTAGCTAAGGGTTTGCTAATTTTGTTTCTTTTTTTCAAAAAATCAATTCATCTTTGATGATTTTTCTGTTCTTTCTTTTAATTCTCTATTTGATTTATTCCCACTCTAATCTTTATTATTTCTAGCTAACTTTGGGCAAAGTTTGTTCTTCCTTTTCTAATTACTTGAGCTATAAAATTTGGTTATTTGAGGTGTTCTTTTTGTAATGGAAACAAGCATTTATTGCTATAAACTTCCCTCTTAGTAGTCTTATTGCTGCATCTCATAAGTTTTGATGTGTTGCATTTGCATTTCTGTTTGTTTTGAGGTATTTAAAAAATTCTTGTTTGATTTCTTGACTCAATGATTATCAAGGAAATGCCATTTGGCTTCCATATATTTGTGAGTTTTCCTGCTTTCTCGCTGTTATTGATTTCTATTTCATTCCCTTGTGGTCTTAAAGATACTTGGAATGATTTCAGTCTTAAATGTGTTAAGACTTGTTTTGGGACCTACTTGTGATCCATCCTGGAAAATGTTCCATATATGTTTGAGGAGAATGTGTATTCTTCTGCTGTTGGGTAGAAAGTTCTAAATATGTCTGTTAGGTCCATTTAGTCTAGAGTGTTATTCAGTCAGCTATTTCTTTATTGATTTTCTGTCTGGATGTTCTGTCCGTTATTGAAAATGAGGCAGTGAATTCTCCTACCGCTATTTTACTGCTGTCAATTTCTTCCTTCAGATCCATCAATATTTGCTTTATATATTTAGGTGCTCTGGTGTTGGGTGTATATATTTTCATAATTGTTAGATCACTTGACCGTTTTATCATTTTGCAATGACATTTTTTTGTCTTTGGAGAGTTTTTAACTCAAAGTCTATTTTGTCTGATGCGAGCATAGCTAGCCCTGTTTTCTTTTGGTTATTATTTGCATAGAATAATTTTTCCTTCCCTTCACTTTCAACCTATGTGTGTTTTTGAATCTAAAGTGAGTCTTCTATGGAAGAAAATTGATGGATCTTCTTTTTTAAATGCATTCGGCCACTCTAAGCCTTTTGATTAGGGAGGTTAATCCATTTATATTTAAAGTAATTATTAATAGGTAGGACTTACTCACTGCCATTTTGTTAATAGTTTTCATCTATTTTGTTATTGTTTTGTTTCTCTCTTTCTTGCTGTCTTTCTTTGGTATTTGATAGTTTTTGGTAATGATTTGTTTTGATTCCTTTCTTTTTATCTTTTGAGTATCTATTATGGACTTTTTCCTTGTGGTTACCATAGGGTTTGCATAAAATATCTTATGGTTATAATAATCGTATTTTAAGTTGATAGCTTGACTTCAATTGCATTAAAAACTACACTTTTACTCCCCTCCTCTCACACTTTGTTTTCTTGTAGTCAGAGTTTACTTCTTTTTATATTGGGTAGCCATTGACAAACTTTTGTGATTCTGGTTATTCTTTTTTTTTTTTTTTTTTTTAAGACAGCGTCTCGCTCTGTTACCAGGCTGGAGTGCAGTGGCATGATTTCGGCTCACTGCAACCTCCGACTCCCTGGTTCAAGTGATTCTCCTGCCTCAGCCTCTCAAGTAACTGGGATTACAGGCACGTGCCACCACGACCAGCTAATTTGTGTGTGTGTGTGTGTGTGTGTGTTTTAAGTAGAGATGGGTTTCAGCATGTTAGCTAGGATGATCTTGATCTCCTGACCTCACGATCCACCCACCTCAGCCTCCCAAAGTGCTGGGATTACAGGCGTGAGCCACCACTCCCAGTTGATTCTAGTTATTCTTAAAATATTTTTTAACTTTTATATTAGGGTTAAAATAAATTTATGCACTGCTATTACAGTATTACGTTATTCTATATTTGACTCTATATTTATCTTCATTTATAAGATTTATGTTTTCATATGCTTTTACACTGCTATTTAGCATAATTTCATTTCAACAAAGAACTCCCTTAAGTATTTCTTGTAAGGCAGGTCCAGTGATAATGAACTTCCTCAGTTTTTGTTAGTCTGGGGAAGTGTATTAGTCAGGGTTCTCTTAGAGGGACAGAACTAATAAGATATATATATAAAATATATAATGTATTTATAATATGATATATTATATATTATAAATATATAATATAAAAATATATTTATATTTTGAGTGGCAGCTCAAATGAGTGGCAGCTCTGACTCTGTCAAGGGAGGGTCAGCACACGGTGGCTCCAGCTCCAAGAGATACAGTGGCTCTGGCTCCAGGCAGTGCTGGCAGCTAGAATCTGCATCAAAATATAAATATATAATAAACATAAATATATAATATATAAATATATTTATAATAGGATATATATACACACATATATATACAAAGGGGAGTTTATTAAGTATTAAGTTACACAATCACAAGGTCCCACAATAGGCTGTCTACAAGCTGATGAGCAAAGAGAGCCAGATCAAGTCCCAAAACTGAAGAACTTGGAGTCTAATGTTCGAGGGCAGATAGCATCCAGCATGGGAGAAAGATGTAAGCTGAGAGTCTGGGCCCATCTCACCTCTTCACGTTTTTCTGCCTGCTTTATATTCACTGGAAGCTGATTAGATTGTGCCTACCAGATTAAGGGTGGATCTGTCTTCCCAAGCCCACTGACTCAAATGTTCATCTCTTTTGGCAACATCCACACAGACACACCCAGTATCAATACTTTGTATTCTTCAGTCCAATTAAGTTGACACTCAGTATTAACCATCACAGGAATAATTTATCTTTCCTTCATTCACAGAAGATAATTTTGCCAGGTGTAGAATTCTTGGCTGACAGTTTTTTTTTTTTTTTTTTTTTTCTTTCAGAACTTTAACTTTATATCATCCCACTCTCTCCTGGCTTGAAAAGTTTCTGATTAGGAATCTACTGGTAGCCTTATCGAGGTTCTCTTACATGTGATAAGCCACTTTTCTGTTGCTGCTTGCAAAATTCTCTCCTTGTCTTTGACTTTGATAATTTGATTATAATGTGCTTTATTATATGATGCACTTATAGTTGTATATCTTAAAATGAGGTCCTCTTTTGGTTTATCCTATTTGGGAACTTTTGAGTTTTATGAATCTGGATGTTGATTTCCCTCTCAAGATTTTGGAAGTTTTCAGCCATTATTTCTTTATGTAAGTTTTGTGCCTCTTGTTTTCTCTCTCCTCTTCTGAAAATTGAGTGACTATATTGGTTCTCTTGGTGGTGTGCCTTAAATTCCATAAGATTTGTTCATTCTTGTTCATTCTTTTCTCCCTTGTCTGTACAATCTCAAATGATCTGTACTCAAGTCCACTTATTCTTTCTTTTCCTTGACTGAGTCTACTGGTGAACCTCTCCATTTTACATTTCATTGTATTTTTTAGCATCAGAATTTCTGGCTCTTTTTTTATTTCTATCTTTTTGTTGAAATTTTCACTTTATTGATGCATTCTTTTCTGATTTAGTTGAGTTCTGATTTAGAGATCTGTGTTTAGAGATCTGAGCTTCTTTAAACCAATTATTTTGAATTCTTTGTCTGGCGATACATAGATCTCTCTTTCTTTGGGATTGGTTACTGGAAAGTTATTGTATTATTTTGGTGGTGTCATGTTTCCCTGTTTGTGTGTGTGTGTGTGTGTGTTTCTTATAGCTTTTATGTTGTTGTCTTTGCATTTAAAGAGGCAGTCACCCATTCCAAACTTGAGGGACTGGCCTAGGTAAAGAAAGAGCTCCTTCTATGGGAAGGCACAGGGGCACCAACTGGGTAAGATGTGCAGTGGTGGCCAGGCACGGTGGCTCACGCCTGTAATCCCAGCACTTTGGGAGGCTGAGACGGGCGGATCACAAGGTCAGGAGATCAAGACCATCCTGGCTAACATGGTGAAACTCCGTCTCTACTAAAAATACAAAAAATAGCTGGGCGTGGTAGCGGGTGCCTGTAGTCCCAACTACTCAGGAGGCTGAGGCAGGAGAACAGTGTGAACCCAGGAGGCAGAGCTTGCAGTGAGCAGAGATCATGCCACTGAACTCCAGCCTGGGCAACAGAGCGAGACTCTGTCTCAAAAAAAAAAAAAGATGTGCAGTGGCTTCTGATCTGGGTCTGCTGGTTCCAGGAGTGCAGCCAGGGCTTGAGTCTGTTGGACATATGGGCATACACTCAGATACCTGGTCCATTAGATGTGGTGTGCATGCACTGTGGCAACAGTGAGCATGCAGGAGCCCAGGCTAATGGGCAGTGGGTACAGTTTCAGGGGCACCTGGTCCCATGGCTGTGAGTGTGCAGCTGAAGTAGTTACCTGTTCCCATGTACACATGGATGCATATTCAGTGGCACCAGCAGGCACTGGGATTGCTGTGCAGGCCTGTGCTATGCAGCTGCTGCCTGGTTCCCAGGTCTAGGCACACATGGACTTACCAGGGTTAGGGTTGGGGATGAGTGGCAGCTCTCCCTCTGTCAAGGGAGGGTCAGCACATGGTGGCTTCAGCTCTAGGAGATACAGTGGCTCTGGCTCCAGGCAGTGCCAGCAGCTGGAATCTGCATCAAAAACGATCACTGGAGTCATTTGTAGCTAGGGCTGTTGGGATCCTCAGTGGCAAAATTGTTGAGGTTCCCTACTCTCACTCTCTTCCCATAAGGGGAGTTCATGGACAAAAGGATTCTTTCTGGCCCTGTGCCAGCCTGGAGGATGGAGCGATGCGGGCAGAATATTTTCTACCCCTTTCAATGCATCCTTCCATGGTCTCTGAACTCCTCTGCGTCACTTTAGGATTCTAGGATTCATACCCTAAATATACTGTGGGATTCTCCCCAAGCTATCCTCATCCATGCAAAGTTGACTTTATTCTTGTTTTTGTGTGCAGGTGAGGTCTGGGATCTTCTATTCTGCCATCTTACAGACATTACTCCCCAAATTTATATGTTGAGTCCCTAGTGTCCAGTGTGATGGTATTAGAAAGTGGGGCCATTGGGAGGTAATTAGGTCATGAGGGTGGTGCCCTTAGGAGTGGGATTTGTGCCCTTTTAAGATGGCCCCTGAAAAAGCATTCTGACTCTCTATCATGTGAAGATAAAATGAGATGTCAGCAGTTTGCAACCTGGAAGAGGACCTTCACTAGAACCTGGCCATGCTAGCACCCTGATGTCAGACTTCCAGCCTCTATAAATTTCTCTTGTTTAAAAGCCCCCGCTCCCCAGCTCCCTGCAGTATGTGATACTTTGTTATAGCAACCTGAACTGACTAAGACAGTAGTATTCACTAGTTCCAGGGATTGGGACCTAGATATCTTTGGGGGCCATTTAGCCTCCCGCAGGAGCTATACAAGAAAAACAAGCAGCAGTAACTCACATGGGAATGGAATGCTGCTGTGAGGGGAAGAGGCTATGGAAGCAGGAGACACTGTGGCTGGTTAAATGTGGAGCGAAGGGATGAGGGAGGAAGAAAATTATTGAAAGGTTCCATGGTACAGGGCAATGTTCTTAGAATAAGGACTCTGAATGCCAGAGAAGCACAGAAAAAAAATGTGGGTTTGCATGAATGTGACTCATTGGTGACAAAACATGATGTAGGCAGGCAGATCCAGACTTTGTAAGGACTGTAGCTTAGATTACCTTGAGAACGTCGTTAAGAACAATAGTCCAAAGTTAATATACAAAATTGAGTAGGAATGTGAATTTTTTAAAGAATGCGAACAGAAAAATCACAATAAATCAAAAATTGTGCAGCCTGGGCAACATGGGGAAATGTTGTCTCTACAAAAACACATATAAATACAAAAAAAATTGACTGGGCATGGTGGCACAGCCTGTAGTTGCAGCTACTCAGGAGGCTGAGGTAGGAGGATTGCTTGATCCAGGAAGGCAGAGGTTGCAGTGAGCCAATATTGTACCACTGCACTCCAGCCTGGGCGACAGAGTGAGATCCCATCTCAGAAAAAAAAAAAAAAAAAAAGAAATCATAAATTGTGTAAAGCTGACAAATACCACAAACATATATGCTCTAAAAAATGACATTCTTTTATTAACTGATGCCACTTTATGATGCTGTCATTCTAATTTCATGTCTGTATACTTTTTGAACACCGTTTTGTAAAACAATTTTATAGTATTTTCTACAGCAGGAAGAGATGGCTAATTCAGTCATGTCCTCTAGCATGATGGATCAAAATGTGGTTTCGTAATTGATAGTTTAGAGAGGTTTCTTTCATCTGTGCAACTACTATTGGCAATACCATAATACCACATACATTTTTAGGATAGTTGTCAAATTTGAAAAAAATCCTCTTTCAAGTCTCTTTCATATATGGACTATTAAAACTGTATTTTCTCCCTACTTACAGCACCATGATACTAAAACTAAAACTAGCCCTGAAACTACAGGAATTTTGGTCATTTCATTTTGTGCAATTCTCATTAAAAAAGAACAAAATGCATAATGCACTTATCACTGTATATGCTTCATTATCAAGTATAAATCCTGACAGGAGAGACTTTCCGTTTGGGTTCAGCAATTAGGAAAAGAAAATTTTTTGCTGACAGTTTTATATATCTGATGTTTGAAATAATTTACCTGTCTATGGCTCTGTACATTTCAAACCTTGTTTATCCTGCTAGATAGTGTAGGACTCATTTATATCTCCTTCATGTCATGATGCTGGTGATGGTAGGAGTATTCCCTGCAGTATTCTCATACTGGGATGACTAGTAGTAACTTAGCTGTACTCAGAAGAAACCACCATCTACATATATAAGCCCCTAAACCAAAATGAAATATATCCCCAGTTGAACTTCCCCTTAACCAGATGCCCAAAATGTCCATGAGCTCTTTAAAGCCATCCAAAACAAGGGGAACTGTGATAGTAGAAAGAGGCAGTTGCCTTGACAGACTTTAGTTAAAATATCTTACTTTTGAAGAAAAAAAAAAAATGACCACATTGTGCGGGTCCTTCTCAGGGCCTTGGAAGGAGCCAGGGTAAGTGAGGAGGAGCCAGGGTAAATGAAGAGGAGCCAGGGTAAGCTCAAGGTTCATTAGCTTCTTGGTCAATTGACCCCTGTATCTAGGAGTCACTCAGATGTGAACCCTTTAATGAGACTGCTCAGGAGAGACAGCTGAGGGAATAGAGAGACATGCTCTGGGCTAATGAGGTTTCCAGATCCAGAGGGTACTCTTATCACTCAGTCTTTGCTATTGCATAGCAAATGCCGTCTTCTACATTTTTAATTTCACCTGTTTTTTTAAAAAAATCTTGCAGGTTTGGCCAGGTGCCGTGGCTCACACCTGTAATCCCAGCACTTTGGGAGGCCAAGGTGGGCGGATCACCTGAGGTCGGGAGTTCGAGACCAGCCTGGCCAACATGGTGAAACCCCGTCTCTACTAAAAAAATACAAAAAATTAGCCAGGCATGGTGGCGGATGCCTCTAGTCCCAGCTACTAGGGAGGCTGAGGCAGGAGAATCGCTTGAACTCGGGAGGTGGAGGTTGAAGTGAGCCAAGATCATGCCACTGCACTCCAGCCTGGGCAACAAGAGCAAAACTCTGTCTCAAAAATAAATAAATAAAAATAAAAAAAATAAAGGAAGAAACAAAGAAAAAAAAATCCTGCAGGTTTGCAATCAGAAACAGTTTGGTAGTTTCTCGAAAAGCTAAACAGAGAATTACTGTATGGTCTGGCAATTTCACTCTTACGTATGTATACCCAAAGGAATTCAGAGCAGAGACTCAAACAGATACTTGTAAGTCAATATTCATAGCTGTGTTATTCAGCATAGCCATGTGTCCATCAACAGATGAGCAGATGAATAAACTCTGGTATATGCATGCCAAGGAATATTATTCAGTCATAAACAGAAAAGAGTTCTAAAACATGATACAATATGGGTGAACATTAAAAATATTACACTAAGTAAAATAAGCCACATAGAAGAGGACAAATAGTTTATTATTCTACTCACATGAAATATCCAGAATATGCAAATTTATAGAGATAAAAGGTAGATTAGAGGTTACCAGGAGCTAGGGAAAGGGAGGGGGGGTGAGGAACTATTATATCCAAGTTTCTATCTGAGATGATGAAAGAGCTTTGGACATAAATACTGGCAATGGTTGTAGAGCATTGTGAATATAATTCATGCCACTGAATTGTACACTTAAAAATTATTAAAATGGTAAGTTCATATTCTGTATATTTTACCACACTCAAATAAAAGAAAAAAAGAGCAAGGTAAGATTTGAGAATCAGAAATGAATTTGTCCAGATCAGGTTATTCATGCATAAAAAATATTTACCTAAAATGATCATAACAGCTGAGGGGTAGTTGCACGTGCCTGCAATCTCAGCTACTCAGGAGACTGAGATGGGAGGATTGCCTGAGTCCAGGATTTCAAGATCAGCCTGGGTAACACAGTGAGAACCCATCTGTAAATTTAAAAACAGATATAAAGTGATCACAATCTCTTGAATAAGAATTCTATAGATCTTACTTCACACCAACCACATGTATATCCAAAAAAATCTCGCAGATTACTGAGCCAATGAAAATGAGTATTAGGCCGGGCACAGTGGCTCATGCCTGTAATTCCAGCACTTTGGGAGGCCAAGGCGGGCTAATCACCTGAGGTCAGGAGTTCGAGACCAGTCTGATCAACATGGAGAAACCCCATCTCTACTTAAAAAAAATATAAAATTAGCTGGGCTTGGTGGTGCATGCCCTTCGGAGACTTGAACCTGGGAGGCAGAGGTTGCGGTGAGCCAAGATCGTGCCTTTGTACTCCAGCCTGGGCAACAAGAGCGAAAACACTGTCTCAAAAAAAAAAAAAAAAAGAAAGAAAGAAAGAAAGAAAATGAGTATTCATCTGGCATACATTCGCCAAACCTCCCTACACTTGTCAGCAATCTATTATGGGTGGATTACACGGCAGTGAACATGTAGTTTGGAGAGATGGTGTGGGTTGTATTTACCACTGTTTGCCTTCTAAAAAAGAACAAACTTACTTGATAGTGATTCAGCTGGCCTAATTTCCTTCAGACCCTGAAGTGCCTAAGGTCTGCTTAATGTGCCTCAATGTCTATCTGTTCAGACACCGACAACCAGCTGGAAAAGCAGGGAGGCTCCCTCATACCGAGGCCCAGGCAAGCTTGCAGTTTCACCCTGAGCACGAAAGCGTTGATAAGGAGAATCCTTAAGTGGATGGAAGATACGTGTGCTACCAGGACATTTTGAGTCATCTCTCTAAATGTATAATCATTTGTAATTCCTGCCTCCCATTCCTCCTTTCCCCCAGATTCTCCTTTCTCCCAGTTACCTCTCAGTTCCTTTATCTAAGACTCAGCAGTGTCCAAGGGGGAGAATAGAGTCATGGGTTCTGTATTAGTCTATTTTCACACTGCTATAAAGACATACCCAAGAGTGGGTAATTTATAAAGAAAAGAGGTTTAATTGACTCACAGTTCCACATGGCTCGGGGTGGGGGGCCTCAGGAAACTTACAGTCATGGCAGAAGGGGGAACAAAGACCTTCTTCACATGGTGGCAGGAAAGAGAGAGCTAGCAGGAGCAGAGAAAATTGCCTTATAACACCAGCAGATCTCGTGAGAATGCACTCACTGTCACAAGAACAGCATGGGGGAAACCATCCCCTTACTCCAATGCTTCCCACCAGGTCACTCCCTAAACACCTGCAGATTACAATTCAAGATGAGATTTGGGTGGGGACACAAAGCCTAACCATATCAGGTTCTTAATTTCTGTTTCTGGTTGGGTCAGTAAAGCCCCTTCCTCATCCCTCTTTTCCACTCATCACTAGAGACAGAAACAAAACCGTGGATTCAGGCTGCTAAAAGCCTAAAACAAAACAGAACAGAACAATAACAACAAAATAAGGTGAGTTGGACAAGCTTGGTAGAGACTATATTGGGTAAGGTGAATTAAATACTGTTTGATTCTGAAACAAATTCCAGAATGGCTTAGCACAATAAAAGTCTTATTTTCATTCAAGCAAAATCTGATATGCTTGTTCCTATTGGGCAGCTGGCTTTCCATGTAGTCATTCAGGCATCTGCACTCCTTCCATCTTGTGGCTCCACCATCTTATAGGGCTTCCAGGTTTTCTGCTAGATTCTGTGTATGTGACCAGTAAGCAGGAGAGACAGGTGGTGGAAAACAGCTGAGGTTGTTTCTGGGAGCCAGGCCTGGAAGGGATGCACAACACTTTTGCTTACATCTCATTGGCTGGGACCCAGTCCCATGACCCCCACTTAGCTGCAAAGGAGTCTTGGAAATAGGTTCTGGTGAGTGTATAACAGTGTCTCTGCACAGGGACTTTAAAAGTCATGTGACCAAATGCCTTTTCCCACCTTCTGTGCTATTTTATCCTCACTCCACCATCATAAAACAGGAATAGTCTTGCCTTACAAGAGGAGGAAATGGAATCACAGAAACCTCGAATGCAGGACTGAAGCCTGGATAAGGAAGCCTGGGATGTCTTGACTCTGTGTGCCCCTCCACCTTCCTGGCTGGGTGCCTGTGGTGTCTTCTTTCGTGACCTGCTCTGAGTTTCAGGGCAGGCTAGGACAACCTCCTCCCAGAGGGAGATCAGCTTGGAACATCTGGGATCCATATGCTGCTGGTTTCCTTAATAGCTCTGAGGTATTGGTGCAATGCAAGGTATTGGTCTTAAGCCCTGAAATCCTGCCTGGTCTGCTTTTCGTCTCTCTGAGAGATCTCCTCTCCGCTATTGCACTATTTGAAGGTGGATTTCAATGGACACCGCCTTCTATAACAGCTGACAGGGAATTCTCAGTGGAGGCCAGTTGATTTTGGAGCAATTCCTGCTGTCAGTCCTGCAAAGTCCAAGTTTCCTGACCTATGGGGCATGATGACAAACCCATCTGCTTTTGCAGTTAGTCATTTGAGGGGCTTAATTGTAAAACGTTTGTCTAACATGAAGCTGAGATGGTGCACAGAAAAGGATACATTTATTTGACCGGTCATCCCACTCCCTGCCCTCTTGCAAGTCTGCTCCAGGACCAAGCAATGCAGGTTGTCAGGATATCCAGGACACGTTCAGCAAGAAAAGCCTTTTGCCCTCTCTCTGTGTAGATCTCCATCCAGACATCTGTCTTGGCATTTTATTTTTCATGAAAGTGATCTTAGAGATGAAGTTGGCCTCCACCGTGTGATCATAATTCATAAAGTGAAGAGCCATATTAAGAATTGGGGAGATTAATAAATGGTCAATTCATAATGGATTTCTATGGGAAACCAAAGTGTATGGTGTGCAACTTTAACTTTCTGAGGTTGCAACCAAGAACTGCATGACTATGAATGTTCTTCCCAAGGCATCCTTTAGTCGCACATAGTCCTGACCTAGATGGACTGTGTGCTGACTCCCAGAAAGATTCTTTATGTTTTCACATAGTTCTATTGCTAAAGTTGCCTTACAAATAACTGTGAGAAAGTAAATGTTACATCAACACAGCATACAAAAGCAACAAGGCTGAAAAATACAATTGCTTTAAAGTTAGGGAATGTAGCTTTCAAATGTTCAATGAAAGGGATAAGATCTGTATTCCTGTTTTCTCTTTCACTATTTCTGAACATATGTGCATTCAGATTTGCTTTCTCTGTACCACAATGAAGAAGGAAGGGAGGTGCTTTTAGGGGGATGCTTTCAAATGTGCACATCTGACCAAAAGTGGGGTTTATCTCCTTACATAGCCAGACATCCTGGAGGTAGGGTGGTGCCAAGGTTGGTTGATTCAGTGGTGCAAAGACATGATTTTTTTACTCTGCAGTCCTCAGGCATTCCCCCATCATAGCCACAAGATAGCTGCTGCAGCTCCAGACATCACATCCTCACACAACTATTGCTAAAAGCTGCAATGTGTTTTCTCCTCTTATGAGAGAGAAAGATCTTTGTTAGAATCTCCTAGTAGACTTCCACTTGTATCTCACTGGCCTGAACAAGGTCAATTCTTATCCCTCATACAATCATTGACCAAGGGGAATGAAATTATCATAACTGTTTAGACGAGTGGTTTTCAAACTTCAGCACAAATTGGAATCTACTTCTGGGGTAGATTGCTAAAATATAGATTGCAATGCTCCACCACCAGGGTTTCTGATTCAGTAGATTCTAGTAAGTTGTCCGGTATTCTGCTGTGGCTAGTCTGGGAATTATACTTTGGGAACCACTGGTTTAGATTGATTTGATTCATTTTCTAGTGCTGGGGAAAAGTCACCTTTATTGAAATCTGCTCTGAAAGCAGAGTCAAGGTTGGGGGAACTAGGAAAAAGCATTAGAATAAATGAGTTAGTGAGAGAAAGCTTATTAGGTAGGCACCCAGATTCATCTACAATATATATTTTTAAATTTTTTCCTCCAATTTTTTTGCCTTCTTTTCAAGACCACTGCAGATTTGATGGTTTTCATGAAATATTTTCATTAATTTGATTCCTACAGCAAGTCCTTTTCCTTCGGGACTAACATAAATCCTAAATCCATCACTGTGTACTGCACACACTAAATTATGTAGAGCTTAAATTATTTCTCTCTGTATCTATTACCTTTTGCCCTTCTCTGTAAAATGTTATCAGTCTTAGTGTTTGTTCAGTCAGCCAGCTTTATTAGATCCATCTTAGGTTTCTCACCATCCTCCTTAGCTCTCCCCAACCTAAACACTTCTGTGTCATCAGCAAATTTTTCCACATGGCCATTCACTGCATCCTCTAAGTCATTAGCAAGTATATTGCGCTAAATCACTGGAACTGCTAACTTGAACTTCGTGTATTAGCAGCATCTGAAACAAGTATACCAAGACTGGCAGTACACTTAGATCAGAGATTCAGTTTCTTGGTTGAAAAATAAAATATGTATAACTCATATTTGATTCCATTCTTTCCTGTGCAGAGTTTGCAGTAGATTCATTGTGCTTGTGTTATTGTGACTGTAGTGTTATATGTAAGAAATCCTTGCCTAACCCAAGGCCAGAACAATTTTCTCCTATGTATTCTCCTAGAAATTTTCTAGTTTTTGTTTTTATGTTTAGATCTCTGATCCATTTTGGTTTAATTTTTGTATACGGTGCAAGAATTGAACCAGAATTAATTCTTTTGCCTATGGATATCTTATTTTTCTATCTCCACTAGGTCAAAACATTATACTTTCTTCCTTGAATGGTCTTCATACTTGCATGGGTCTATTTCTGGATTCTCTCCTTTTTCCTCTGTTGATCTTGTTGTCAAGACTGTCTTGACACCAGTATTGTACTTATTTTAATTACTCTGTTCTTAATTACTCTACTCTGTTCCGCTAATCTATTTATCTCTCTTGATGCAATACTATAGTATCTTAATTACTGTAATTTTATAATAAATATTAAAGTAAGATAATGTAAAATATTTCTTCCCTTTTTTTTTCCAAGTTGTTTTGGTTTTCCTAGTTCGTTTACATTTTCAAATGAATTTTAGAATCAGCTTGTCAGCTTCAACAAAAAATTTCCACAAAATGGATTTCTTATTGTGAATTTATGTTTCTATAGATTAATTTGGGGGAAATTTGACATGTCAGCTAGACTGGGCATCTGACACATCAAACTGGTAAATCTATTTATTTAGATGTTTCACTTCTCTCAGCATTGTTTTGTATTTTTAAGTGTAAAGGTCTTCTACATATTTTATCAGATTTATCTCTATTTCACATTTTTATGCTATTGTAAATGAAATGTTTAAAAATTTAATTGGTAGTATACAGAAATAACTGATTTTTGTATAATAATTTTATATCTGGTGATATGTCTAAAGCTGTTCATTAGTTTGAGTAACTTTTTATAGCTTCCATAAGAGGTTTTACATAGTGTCATCAGGAAATAAAGACAGATTTACTTCTTTTTCTATCTGAATGCCCTTATTTCTTTTTCTTGCTTCATTTATCTAGTTAGAACCTCCAATAAAATACTGAAGAGAAGTAGTGAGAGTGAACATCCTTGTCTTGTTCCTGATCTTCAAGGGAAAGTATTTGTTCCTTCACTATAAATGTTAGCTATAGGTTTTTCATCGATAACCTTTTTCAGTTGAAGGCATTCTCTCTGATTCCCAGTTTGCTGGGACTAGGAACTCCAGTTATACATATATTAGGCCACTAAAGATGCACTACAACTCATGGATGCTGGTGGGAGGTGGTATTTTGGTTTTTGTTTGTTTGTTTTTTAGTGTTTTCCCTCTCTATTTGCTTTTGCTTTGTTCCTATTGCTGTGTCTTTGCTAATCTTTTCCTGCATAATGTCTCATCTGTTTTAATTCCATTCAGTGCATTAAAAAAAACTCAGATATTGTAATCCTCATAGAATTTCACTTTTTTGTGTTCTATGTTCCATGTCTGTACTTATCACACATGATCTTTCCTCCAATTTCTTGAACATAGCGAAACAGATGATGGTTTAAATGCCTTTGTCTACTAATTCTGTTACCAATGTCACTTGTGGATCAGTTTCACTTGGTTGATTTCTTCTTCTGACTGTGGGTTGTATTTTCCTCTTTCTCTGCATGCCTAGTGATATTGATTGCATGCCAGACATGGTAAATTCTACCTTTTCGGGTGCTATATATTTTTGTATGACTGGAACTACTCTGAAACTTTATTCTGGAGCACAGTGACATTACCTGGAAATAGTCTGAGCGTTTCAGGTTTGCTTCTAAGGTTTGTTAGGCAGAAACAGAGCAATGTAGTCTGGGTCTAATTCTGCCATACCACTGAGGCAAAATACTTCTGAGTGTTCTACCTAGCACTTCATGAATTATGACATGTTTTGTTCTGGCTGGTGGGAACAGAAACTGTTTCTGGCCCTGTGTGATCTCTGGAAAGTGTTCATTTTAATCCTTTCGGGTAGTTCTTTCACTGAACTTGGACATTTCCTCACATCCATGTGCTGATCAGTTGTCAGCTAAAGCCTCATGGGAGACCCTCCGCATGTTTCTGGAATTCTCTCTCCATATAGATCCCTTCTTTTCTGCCAAGTTAATCACCTTGGCCTCCCTAGACTCTCATCTCTGGCTCTTCAACTTGGAGAGAATATGAGGATCTGCCTGGGTACCTCGATTATAATGCTCAGTTGTTTGGTCAAACACTAGTCT
The DNA here is from genome assembly GCF_037993035.2 of Macaca fascicularis. Lineage (NCBI taxonomy): Eukaryota > Metazoa > Chordata > Mammalia > Primates > Cercopithecidae > Macaca > Macaca fascicularis. The sequence goes on from NC_088383.1 coordinate 31,938,304, forward strand.
AGATGTTGCTACAAAGGTATTTCATACTTTCATATTCATATTCATATTCATATTCAAGTATGAATAACATTTACAATCTGTTGACCTGAAAGAGATTACATTTGGCATTATAGGTGGGTCTCATCCAATCAGTTGAGGCCTTTACAGCAAAAACAGGTTTCTCAGAGAAGGAATTCTGCCTCAAGACTGTAACTTGGAAATTCTGTCTGAGTTTCCATCCTGACAGCTAGTCCTGTGAATTGTGGACTTGCCAACCCCCATAATCAGTTGAATCAATTCCTGAAATGTATCTCCATGTGGATAAATCTAGATCTATCTTATAGATAAAGAATTCTTACAAGTATGTTTGCAGTTCATCCTATTATAAACTTGTAAGTTCCCCAAGGAAAAAGACTATGCCCATTCTATTCACTCCTCTAACTCCAGCATCTAAGCAGAGCTGGATGCGTAGTAGGGGCTCAATAAATAATTTTACAATATTTATGGTGGGTGAATGAGGGCCCTCAGGCTCTAATTATCTCCTAATTAATGGAGATAATTAGGAGTGAATGACGGCCTGAGGTCCCTCATTCACTCACCATAAATATTTTCACAGAGGCCTTCTGGGGACAATATCTCAAACCAGGCGTGGACAAGTTAAATGTGTGACAGCAGATTCCCTGCACTAAGCAGGACAATTGCTATTAACAGTTCTTTTGTTCTCTCTCGGTTACTTTCCTGTACTTACTACCATGTATTTACTTTACAAATAAGTGTTGCAAACTATGTACGTGTGTATGATTTCATTTAATGGCTTCCAGAAGGTTATCATTCATAAGCTGCAATGTACAAGTCAATCTTTTAAAATGAAACACATCTTCTCCTAAAGTATGTCAGTGTTCATATTAAACAAATACGTGCATGCAGCTTCAACAGTGGAGGCCATATGGGTAAGTGACAGATATTATTTTCTCACCCACTTCAAGTCTGCATACTTCCTTTCTAAATAGGACTGCCCCTAAACCTTCTTCCCCTCCACCTTCTCCCTTCCCTGAAGCAGTCATTGGGCCTAGTGAAAAATTTGGGGGTCTGGGCCAGGAAAGTGAAGTTGAGAGACGAAAGCAGGGGCGGCGTGAGGTTGGACTGATAATGAAGGAAAAATAAAGCCCCAATTATTGTTGGGGGGTTTTTGCTGGGTCTTTTTAGAGACGAGGTCTCACTTTGTCACTCAGGCTAGAATGCAGTCATGTGATCATAGTTTACTGCAGCCTCAATCTCCTGGGCTCAAGCTAGCCTCCTGCCTCAGCCTCTCCTGAGTACCTGGGACCACAAGCGTCTGCCACCATTCCTGGCTAATCTTTTTTTTTGAATGTTTTGTAGAGATGGGTTCTCACTGTATTGTTCAGGCTGGTCTCAAACTCCTGGCCTCAAGCAGTTCTCCTGGCTCATCCTCAAAAAGAGCTGAGATTACAGCATGAGCCACTGCACTCAGTCCCGAATTTTTTAGACTGAAAATCCAGGGCAGTCTATACCCACCAGCCTGACTTACACTTTGCAAAGCAGGATTTAAAAGCTATGCCTTTTCACTCCAGGGCCTAGAAAATTAAGAGAGTAAGCAAGGAATCTTTTCAACAAGGAGAATATCCTTTTGCTAAAAAAGAATTTGAGTTTTTCTTTTTCTTACAGTACTGTTTACACTATCACCATTAAGAAACCCTGGTATTTGTGGCAATGTGTTTTCACTGTTAAGCATCTAAACAGAGATTATGAAGTGAGACTTTAAGCAGAAAATCTGTGTTCACCTTCATTCTATCAACCTATTTGCTTGGGTAGATGTATGTATTAATTCAGTTATAGAAATAGTAACTTAAATAATGGATGAGCTCTTATCACTTTCTGTAGACAAAGAGATTTAAGCAACAGGAGAAAAGGCAATTGTATTCATGCAAGTAAACATGTATAATTTATAGTAAAGAGAAAGAAATTGAGAATAACAATGGGAAAATATTAGATATTTTAATGTATCCACTCTTCTTTTTCTTTTCACAGTGGATTTAGGAAATTGAAATGTGTAAGCCACAGCAGCTGAAATTTTAAGTCCTCGGGTATTCTGACATGTGATTACTTCAGTCACATAGAAATTTAAATTTCTTGCTTCGGAAAGAGGCAAGATAATGGGAATAAGAAAAAAAGATACTCTGATAATCCAAGGATGAATTTTAATATGGTGCTTGATTTACTCACCTAACCATCATGATTTGATTCATGCTATGAAACTGGCACAAATAAACACTAAATGAGGCATTTTAGAATAAATTTACGATGGAAAGCTTTGGTAGAGAGGGAACTATATTGTACATCATTTGGTAAATCTCATTTCCCTGAAACTTTTTACTTTCTTTACAGTTTTATTGGCTTTTTCTTGCCAGTTTTTATTCTTCATAGTTCAATCATTATGACTGTTAAAAAGAAAGCCAAAATTCATGAAAAACATATAAAAGAAGACTAGATTAATTTTGAAATTATGGACACTCCAGGAAGCAGTCAAGTTAGCACACCTGGTATACAACATACTTGGACTGTTTTCATATTTAATGAAAAATATATTCCACTGAGTATTAACACTAAACAACAGTAGCTAGAAATCCATTAATAGTTTTCTAGCTTATTGGAAGATTGAGGTTTTACTATTCCCAGTATTCGGAGCATTATGTAAAAATGCCTTTAAATTTCAACAACTAACCCTGAAGTCATGCCAAATTACTTCCTGCCCCCAATTAGTGGAGTGTACCATTAAATGAAAATATGAGAATTGCAAGAATATCCACAGAGACACTACAAATTACATAGATATTCAATCATCTAATATGAGATGGATCTATGACCAGAACAGGAAGATTCTCTAAAGAAAGTGAAATATTTATTTAGAGGGCCAGTGGATCATGGGACACATGATGGGTTTGTAATGTTCAGTGAAATGTTATGTTCTCACTTCAGGGAGTGTGAACGGTCCAATTTCCTCTAAACAGAATTTTCGTTGTTCGACAAAACCAACTATTACGCTATACCAAGAAATAACAACCTAATAAATAGCGATACAGATGGATTTTCCCTCCTCCCTGTGAAACTTCGCTGGAATTTCCTGCTTCTCTTTTATGTAAGGGATTTCTTTTTTCCATCGTTCCTCTTCTTCTTCTGATTGGTTTGTATCATTTTTGAACATGCATTTTTTAAAGAAATATCAGATTAAAAAATTCTCAGCCTTACATTGTCTCATAAAGATTGCACTATGATGAAAACCAGACCCAGATTGTAGGTCTGCTTTCATTTTTTTTTTCCTGAAACACAAACAAGAACAATTTCAATAAAAACATTCCACTTCCCACCAGAGACACTGACGATGGTAATTCAGGTATTACCCTATCTGCAAATATGCATCTAACACAAGGGGACTGCATGGAAGTATTTTAAAAGCTTAACCTAAGATTTTCATATTAAGAATGGAATGCTGTATCTTTTGATTCCGTAAAACCCTAATTTTGAAGAAAGGCACGTTTTAAAATGGTCTGGGTAATGACCTGGGACTGCTAACAGGTATCCTGTTGAATAATAAGCTCGCTTGTTCCCCGTTTAGCAGTAGGGAGATGGCACTCAAAGATAAATGGAAAAGGCTGCTTGCGGCAGCATTGTTTATAATAGCCACTAACTGCATGCAGCTTGACTGTCCATTGGGGGAAGCGGATGAAATAAGTTGCAGGATGAAGGGGATGCTGGTGGAGGGTTTAAGAGCAGAGAGGGTAGAAACCAGCTGCCTCATCATGGATCCTGGTCCCACCACTTATGAGTCACACCTTAGGCAAGTTACTTGAACATCAGTTTTCTCATCTGTAAAATAGGGACAACAATAGTGGCAAACTTGGCCAGGTGCAGTGGCTCACGCCTGTAATCCCAGCACTTTGGGAGGCCGAGGTGGGTGGATCATGAGGTCAGGAGTTCAAGACTAGCCTGACCAATATGGTGACACACTGTTTCTACTAAAAATACAAAAATTAGCTGGGCGTGGTGGCATGCACCTGTAGTTGCAGCTACTCGGGAGGCTGAGGTAGGAGAATCACTTGAACCCAGGAGGCAGAGGTTGTAGTGAGCCAAGATCACGCCACTGCACTCCAGCCTGGGTAACAGAGTGAGACTCTGTCTCAAAAACAACAACAACAACAACAACAAAAACAAACAAACAAAAAAAGAATAGTGGCAAAGTCTTAACGTTGAAGTGAAGTGTGAGATACAGTTTCTAGTGTTGTTGGTGTTCAGAACAGTGCCTGGCACATAATAGATACACAATATGTGGAACAAGTGCAGTGGCTCACGCCTGTAATCCCAGCACTTTGGGAGGCCGAGGTGGGCAGATCAGAAGGTCAAGAGATCGAGACCATCCTGGCCAACATGGTGAAACCCCGTCTCTACTAAAAATATAAAAATTAGCTGGCCATGGTGGCATGCACCTGCAGTTCCAACTACTCAGGAGACAGGCAGGAGAATCATTTGAACCCGGGAGCCGGAGGTTGCAGTGAGCAGAGATCGCACCACTGCACTCTAGCCTGGGCGACAGAATGAGACTGTCTCAAAAAAAAAGAAAAAAAAAAAAAGATATGTGTTGAATAAATATAAAGAGCTGGCCAGAGTGTCCAGACAATAGGTGTCATGCAGATGGTAGCTATTACTATGGTACATCCATGCAAAATGGAATATTAGACAGTAATTGTAAAACTTTATGTATCACTATGTAAAAATAGGTTAAAATGAAAAATAAGATAGAAAAAAGCATGTATAAGGTGCTACAAACTTTATAAGAAAATGGCCAAAATGGGTATAAAATGTACAAGTATTCTAATATACATGTATACACACACGCACGCACACACACGCACACACGCAGCCTGGAAGCATCCATCGGTGCTGGTATGCCTATTTTCCTTTGCACACTCTTTTTACTGTTTGAATTTTGACCACTTGCGTATGTGGGAGGATCCTCTTCTAGGAAGCAGACTCCGAATTGAGACTAGTGTGTCAGAAAATTATTAGCTCTTGGAATCAAAACTTGTAGAGGGGAAGAAAAGGAAGCAGGACTGGGCAGATGGAGAAGTTGATCTACCGTGGATTCCCAACCAAGGCCTCAGTCAACCACTCAGGGAGCTCTGAAGCCGGGATAGCCCCTCGGAGTTGCCCCAAGATGGGACAAGGGGCCAAGCCCTCCTACCTCTGACGACCAACTGATCAGTCACTGGCTGCAAGCTGTCCCTGGAAGGGGGCAAATCCTGAGAGAGATTTTCTTCAGCTAAGGCAATGCCCAAAGAGGGTTGACCATTCAGAGCCTGTTCCAGCAAAACCCCCAGCAACTGACAGGTAAACTCTTCCTTCCTAAAGGGAGACCATGTGGTACATTACAGAACCTGCTACATCATTCATTCTTTCAATAAATGAACAACGTAGATGTCCATTTTTATTTTATTTTATTTTCTGACCGGAGTCTCGCTGTGTCGCCAGACTGGAATGCAGTGGTGTGATCTCGGCTCACTGCAACAACCTCTGGTTCAAGTGATTCTCGTGCCTCAGCCTGCTGTGTAGCTGGGATTACAGGCATTTGCCACAACACCCAGCTAATTTTTGTATTTTTAGTAGAGACAGGATTTCACCATGTTGGCCAGGCTGGGTCTCGAACTCCTGACCTCAGGTGATCCACCTGCCTCAACTTCCCAAAGTGCTAGGATTACAGTATGAGACTCCACTCCTGGCATTATCAAATATTTAATTTTCAGTGTCAATGGTGAAAACACAGAGCTAGCCCAATTATGGGGAGCAGGTAGCCTCTGTGATGTGATTTAAGGGGTGCCATAGGGCTATCTGCCCTTCTCCCAAGTTTTTTCCGCACTACCCTGCCAAAAGTACATGAAGTTTTAACAGTTTGTTAAGGGATGGCTTAAGGCAGCGCTTCCTGGAGAAATTTATTTGTGTTCATTAACTGCCTTAATAAGTTACTCAATAATTGTTTCTTATCTATCAATAATTCAGAAAAACATGGACTTGGCCAGTCGAGAACAAAACATTGACATTGTCCAGTTTTTCTAGCTTAGACTTTCTACTATTAGTAGGAGTTTAGGGTCGATTCTCTGAACAACCAAAGGAGCATGAATAGAATACAGAGAAATGTTCTACAAAATGGGTTGTGTGCACTTGACAGGGTGCAAAAGACATCGGCTGGCCCTTTCTTGGAAGCATAGACGTTTGCTATGGAAAAGAAACGTGAGACCCTCTACACATCATATTTTTGCCTTTAAAAAAAGAAAAGCAAGGAAGAAGTGGATTTTCTAGTATCATATTTAATAAACATTTGGAGGCCCCCTTATTTGGTCTGTAAGCCAGATAGTCTCATTTCAAGGACAGTACCGGAGAGCTGCAGTGAAAAGCCCTAATACCACAACAGAGATGGAGGGGACAAAGACGGCTTCACTTTTAGCTTCTTGTAGTATTTTGCCCATCACTCATTCTTGGAGAACCACATTGCCAAAATTATTTAGTTTTTTAGATTTTTTTTTTTTTTTGAGACAGAGTCTTGCTCTGTTGCCCAGGCTGGAGTACAGTGGTGCCATCTCAGTTCACTGCAACCTCCACCTCCCGGGTTCAAGTGATCCTCATGACTCAGTCACTGTAGTAGCTAAGATTACAGGTGCATGCCACCACGCCCAGCCAGGTTTTGTATTTTTAGTAGAGACGGGGTTTCACCATGTTGGCCAGGCTGCTCTCAAACTCCTGACTTCAGGTGATCTGCCTGTCTTAGCCTCCCAAAGTGCTGGGATTACAGGTGTGAGCTGCTGTGCCTACCCAAAAATTATTCTTTTTTTTTTTTTTTTTTGAGATGAAGTCTCACTCTGTCACCAGGCTGGAGTGCAGTGGCACAATTTCAGCTCACTGCAGCCTCCGCCTCGTAGGTTCATGTGATTCTCCTGCCTCGGCCTCCCAGGTAGCTGGGACTACAAGTTTAGTCCCACCACGCCCGGCTAGTTTTTTGTATTTTTAGTAGAGACGGGATTTCTCCATGTTAGCCAGGATGGTCTCAAACTCCTGACCTCAGGTCATCTGCCCGCCTTAGCCTTCCAAAGTGCTAGGATTACCGGCGTGAGCCACTGCGCCTGGCCTATTTAGTTTTAGCTAAACAAAATTATTATGTGGCATTGATCATTTGGTGACATGATACCTTGGATTGGATCCTGGAACAGAAAAAATATATTGATGGAAGAACTGGAGAGATACAAATTAAATCTGTGGTTTAGTTAATAGTGCTGTACTGGTGTCAATTTCTTAGGTTTGATAAGTATATTATGGTTATGTAAGATGTTAGTATTCGAGGAAGCTGGGTGAAGGGTGTATGGGAATTCTCTGTTCTATCTTTGCAATCCTCTGGTAAACCTAAAATTCTTTTGAATTAAAATTTCTTTTAAAAATATATTTGAAATATAGCTTTTTAACATGCATTATTGTTACCAACAAACATTGAGCCATGGATAGTGTTGCTTTGCAACGTTAGAAACTAATTTGAAATTAAGAACCCACAATATTAAAATGAGCCTCTGGTTTTGTTTCAACTGTAAAGTTGTGTGAGTCTCAAACCAGTATTTTAAAACTTCTTATTAAATATTTATACATACTTAGCAACCTCTTATGAGATTTCTTATCTAATAGCAAAGCTACTGTTGAAGAAACTGCTGCAGTATAAACCAGTGAAATCATTTACATAAAAGCATAGTAAAAATTCAAAGTGCCCTCTTTAGTTAGAAAAATCTTTTGGAAGACACAAAGCACAAAATGTTAGTGAAAATGATAAACCACAGGGTGATTGCTGAATGGGCTGTTGCTGAATGAATAAAAGTTGAGATGCTTCCAACATGATTCCATAATTGAGCTGCTAGATTCTGTTTGAATAATGAAATACATGAAGAAATGCTTTTATGTGGCTTGCCAAAGAAAAGATGTACCAGAAAAAGATATATTCTCAATAGTAAATGACTTCTTTAATTTAAAAAATGGGGAAAGGGGGAATGGGGGTTTACCCATATGAGTCTAACCACTCAGGGAGTAGCTGCTTTGATGGAATTATAAAAGTAGAGACATCAGCCGGGTGCAGTGGCTCAAACCTGTAATCCCAGCACTTTGGGAGGCCGAGGCAGGCAGATCACGAGGTCAGGAGATCGAGACCATCCTGGCTAACACGGTGAAACTCCATCTCTACTAAAAATACAAAAAATTAGCCGGGCGTGGTGGTGGGCACCTGTAGTCCCAGCTACTGGGGAGGCTGAGGCAGGAGAATGGAATGAACCCGGGAGGTGTAACTGGCAGTGAGCCGAGATCTCGTCACTGCACTCCAGTCTGGGTGGCAGAGCAAGATTCTGTCTCAAAGAAAAAAAAAAAAAGAAGAGACATCAAGGGGAAATCCACAGGCATGGCCCCTCCTGAAACATCCGTTCGCTGCATCATCAGCCATATGAATATTATTGCTACAAAAAGTTGAACCAGAAATCCACAAAATGTTACAGGTGTCATCGGTGTGGTTACTTGATTGAAAAATAGAAGCAGAATCTTAATGAGATGGGGAATAATGGTGAAAATCTTTTGTGCCCTTGGAGGGTTAAAAGTTATTTCATGACAAAGCACTTAAAAGTATTGTTAAACTTGAGATAGATAATGTGTTATTCTTTTATAAATACAAAGGTTCAAATCTGGCTTTTTCTGAGGCCAATACACTATTCATCAGATATTTCCAAAACTATGTTTGATCTGTCCATTTGAGATAAAGGCGAGGAGAAAATAGTGTTACAATGAGGGAGAAAGTAATAATTCTTGAAAGAAATTCATGCTATGGAAAGAGCTCTTTGGAAATGCATGCTTGGAAATATTCTCAAATACACGCGGGTTTTGTTGCCAAAAACAATACAAAAACTCATATCTGTACACATTAAAAACCCTGGAAATATAATTTTCTAACCTGCCCCAGTTTTTTTCTAAGTGAAGAATTTTATCATGTTTTGAAAATATTTGTTGGAAATACTAAAAATGTCAAATCTTCCAATTAGTTTGCAACAACCACTATTTGATAACCAGAAAAGCAGAGATTTATCAGCTCATAAGACACTTTGGCATAATTAGTGGATGGAATTTAAAAATCAGTATTATAGGTTATTAAGGATAGTTTTCTAAAAAGATACTTCTTGTATGTGAATCTACATACAGTATTTTTGTGAAGCATATTTGAATCTATTATAACTATTAAAATATACCAAACTTGGCCAGGTGCCTCATGCCTGAAATCCCAGGACTTTGGGAGGCCGAGGTGGGCAGATCACTTGAGCCCAGGAATTTGAGATCAGCCTGGGCAACATGGTGAGATTCAGTCTCTACAAAAAATACAAAAATTAGCCAGGCGCCAGGGCGTGCGCTTGTGGTCCCAGCTACTCGGCAAGTGGAGACAGGAGGAGGCAGAGGTTGCAGTGAGCCAAGATCCTGCCACTGTACTCCAGCTTGGGCGACAGAGTGAGACACTGTCTCGAAAAAAAAAGAAAAAGAAAAAGAAAAAAAAAAACCATATATATAGAGAGAACTCGAAATCAGTATCACAAATTGTGTTTGATATTGCTATGCCACAAAATGTTAAACCAAGATTTTCACTAATCAAAAATTTTTAATCTTATTTCAACTTTTTTCTTTAAAAATTATTTAATTTTTATATTTTATAATGTTCATAATGTTAATATTTAATATTTAACATAAAATAGTAGCTATTAAAGCCTGGTGACATATAAATAAATATAGATGTTAGATATGAAATATTTTAAAAGTAAATATATTAGAAACACATGCTCAAAAGTTTTTTCTGACGGGGCACGTGATATGTGGTCTTTTACAGAGAATAGCCAGTGAGACACAGCAAATAAAATGGGTTCGTTTAGTTCTTTATAAAATCTATCAGAGAAAATGTTCCCTACAATATACATGACATACCAATCCTAAAGTATGCATTGATCCTCTATTGCCAGGCAAGCCAAATTGGGAAACTAATTACATAAACGTTTTTAGAACTGTTCAAAAAAGTCGTCCATTTACCTCTGGTTAAAAGTCAAATTCTTGGAGCACAGCCCTAGAGATGCTGATTCAGCAAGATGAGTATAGACCCAAGAATCTAGATTTTTCAAAGCACTGAAGCAACTCCTAATTTTGAAGATGAGGAGAGGCAGATCTAGAGCGTTAACATGACTTGGTCAATGGTATATGGGGAGTTCACCAATCAGAGCCAGGGCTAGAGCCTCCCCAGCCCCGTTATTTCCCTGTGCAGCGCCCCCCTTTGGCACATCCTGCTCCTCAAATGAAACTCTGGTGCCTGCCTACTTAGATATTAGCAGATTGGAGGAAAGCAATCAAGGGGCTCCAATTTCAATGCTTCAGCTAGAAACCACTCGTCACTTGCAAAATATCCTTTGAATTTTCTGGTGAGACTAATGGCCACAGCACTTTATAGAGCTAAAAACAAAAGGCTATTGTTGAGTTTGTTATTGTTGCCATGTTGCTAGGAGAGCCTCTGCGATGGAATGTGCCATTCAATACAAGCTTTGCTTCTCTGGTACAACCCTACCATGTGCAAGGGACATGGCCCAGGTGCAAGGGGAGTGAGACCATACATTGCAAGGCCAAGGCCAGAACAGCAGGAGAAACGGGAGATTTCCTCTTGGGCTTTGTGAGAGAAGAATCAAAGACTAGCACACAAGTCCTGAAATCACAACAGAGTTCTTCAAATTTAAGAAATAAGCATACATGAAAATTCCAAATGTTAAGCTGTTTTTGCTTTTGTGGTCCCTAAACTTGCCCATTGCTCATTTGGTTATAGCAAACAGCAGTAAAATGGTCCTGAAATGTACATGACCGTACTTTGTTGGAAATAGGCCATGCCCTGGCCCCAAGTTTGATTTGCTGCTCTTGGAAATACTCCAAGCATGGTGGTGGTATGAGAGTAGGATATTTGCCCAAACACCTAGTTGATCAGATCAGCAAATACAGGCAAAGAAGGTGGTAGATGAACAGAACTGGATACACGTGTGTAAGACAAGTGACAATGTCCTCAATTATATGCTGGAATGAAAAGCACGTGTCCACCACTTTAAGCACCTGAATTCCAAATGACATCACTTTCCTTTGTTATTTGCATCCTGGAAAATACACCTCCAAGGATAATGTGTGCATATATATACATATATTTCCAGGGTGAGGGAAAGTATGAAGAATAAAGGGAGAATTGACGTACCATTTAACATTTTTGAAATGTTTGAAAACTGCCATTGGGAAAATCGTATACTTTTTGCTTAAAAAATGACACTTTTTATTTAAAAATATTCCTGCATTTTTTAGTTCAGGAGAAGGGGAGGTAAGGGCTGTTGTTTAATAAAACCTCCCAAGGCTGAGCATGGCTGTCATTTCTGGAGTCTTTCTGCTGAGGCCATTTCTCCTGTGACCGTGGGCTAAAGGGCACAGCCGCGTGCCCCCACATCTGCTTCTGAATTCTGAACACAGGCCAGAGGAGGGGAAGGGCAGGGTGTTTGCAGAAGCAGAGCCGACCCTTGGGTAAAAATGGGAAAACAAAGAGTGGTCAGGATAGATTCCAGAGTGGTTGGAGTTACAGGGAAATCTTCACTTCCAGTGCCCTCTAGATCCTCAGCGCTACGCCCTGGCCAGCCCTGAGGTCGTGGAGCCCCCTCTCCTGCCCTGGACTGGCCACCCCTCTCACTGGATGAGTGATGTGCTCTGGCTCAAAGGCCGAGGAGGCAGGTGGAGGATGCCTGCTGTGGAACGTGGGTGCTCCCTCCATCAGCATCTACTCACTGGGGAGAGGATCTGCAGCCATCACCTCCAGCCCTGGTCCTGGTAGAGCTGTTGAAGAAAATGGTAATGTCTGCATGGTCACTGGGACCACAACTCAAGGGTGGAGGGGACTGTAATGGGAAGTGGTGAGGAGGAGGCTCCAGGTTCCACTCAGCTGCCCAAAGGCTGGAGGGATAATCTACGACCCTATCCCTAAGGGAGGGATGAAAGCCTTTGCCCTCCATGAAAGGATTCGAGGGGCCTGAGGACCTTCTTAGTGGCCCTGAGGTCATGACACTAGTTTGTGCTGTGTTGTGTAGGCCACCACTGTATTTTGCTATTGTGGGAAAACAGAGGCAGTGCAATGACTGAGGAAGAAGAAGAATGCAATTCTGTTGGGGGCTTGGAAATCTCCAGCAGGGGCCATCCACGGAAGAGGATACCCCTGGGCCAGGGGAGAGGAAAACAGAGTGCCCAAGGCCTCAGCTTCTCCACTAAGCACCTGTCTCCTCTGCAAGGGGAGAGGGCCACCAGCCGAACCAGTGTCATCTTGCCCAGATCCCAGAACTTGGGCTCCACAAGCAGCAGTCAGAAGCTTCTGGAGCAGCTCATAGACCCGACCCAGGCCCCCTGTACTCTCTGGTGGTCCTGTAGCAGCCTCCCGCTGGAACTGTCCTCTCACTGCTTCTGTAGAATTATGCCACAAGGGAGAAGCAGCTGGCAATACATGTGACTGGATTTTTCTTTTGTTTTGTTATAATGAGAAAGTGAAGGAATACTCGTGGGCCAATTTGTAGAGAGACAGAGAGAGAGAACATATTAAATATGCTATAAGGAAGGTGGTCTCTCATTTCCCTGCACATTGTTTGGCAAAGATGATGTCATTTCATTCACATGTCAAAAGTAATTGGTCCCTTACCAACCACCTATGAAATTAAGAGCATTTCACATAGATAGATGGAAGATTCAGGGAGCACGGCTTTCATTCATGATTATTTTAGTAATTTCAAAGTGAAACATTTGCCAGACTAAACAACAAAGTTCTTTGCTTGTTTCAAGAGTCCTCTGAGTGTGAATCATGCCTTGATAGACTATTTTTTTTTTCATTTGTAGTCTTCACTGAATCTCCAAATGATGGTACACCTAATTCGTCATCACCAGCAGGTTATTGCTGGAGGTAGACAACGCATATCCAAAGACTTCTTGCAAGGTTTTACTGATGGAGTTCCTCAGACACTCTTTATTTTTCCAGTTCAGCTCACAGTCTTGGGCATCAAATGCTTTTTCTCACTCTCTAACTTTGTCCCCATCATTTCTAAGAAAAACACAATTACATTTTGCTTTCAATTCAAGATTTCAGGACTAGTAAGATGATACCAGGGTTGGGTATCCACTGAACAGGAATGGCCAGAAAGATCCAGGAACTGAAATTGGGTTAGCAGATTACAGCTTCGGTGACTCTGAGAAGTTGAGCCCCCAAACCATGGCTCTACCCTAGGAGAGGCAGAGCCAAAGGGTTTGGCATCAGGCAGATATTGCAAACCCGAGAAGGCAATACCCACAATCCAGAAACTCAAAAATCAGAGATGCAGCTAGGTAGCAAACACAGGGTGTGGGAGCCAGGAATAAGCCGGGAAGAGACTGGGGAAAGGCGCCATGGCTGTCACATGCCTCCCACCAGGGCCAACTAGAATCCCAACTGCAGAGGCTGGGCCCATTGGCGACCCCAAGCAGCACCCACAGTCTGGAGTGTAAAAGTGGGTGGAAGCGCAGCCACCTGACAGCGATTGCAAGGGAGCAACTATTCCATGTTTCTTGATACATGCAGCAGTTCCGAGGTGATGCCCGTAAGCATTCTCAGTCTCAATGGGTTCTTCTGTCCATCGACTGTAGTGACGCCTGCATTTCACAAAACATGTGAAACTCAAGGTGGCCGTGTACAAACATGAAGAAGAAGGGATGCAATATTCAGCTTATGTAGATGAAGATGAAGTATCATTTCATGTGGTGACAGGGTAGCTGGCAGTGGTAAAGAGTGGTGAACTTTCAGGGAGGCATGAAAAAAATTATTGTACATGGAGCAGAAAGTCAGAAAGCAAAAATGTGAAGGTCCCAGGAGCTATTTTAGAGCAATGCTTCCCAGCCTTTTTCTAACCCATGGCATTCAGAGAAATTATCATTTTTCTTTTCTTCTTTGACATTTATTTTAAATTCTGGGGTACATGGGCAGGATGTGCAGGTTTGTTACACAGGTAAATGTATGCCAAGGTGGTTTGCTGCACAGATCATCCCATCACCTAGGTATTAAGCCCAGCAGCCATTAGCTGTTCTTCCTGATGCTCTCCCTCCTCTCGCCCCCCACTCGCAGGCCCCATTGTGTGTTGTTCCCCACCATGTGTCAGTGTGTTCTCATCGTTCAGCTCCTCCTTATAAGTGAGAACATGCCATGTTTGGTCTTCTGTTCCTGGGTTAGTTTGCTGAGGACAAAATGTGGCATGAGAATAACATGTAATAGGAGCACAACATGAGGCTTCTCGCTCCATCCATGTCTCTGCAAAGGACATGATCTTATTCCTTTTTACGGCTGCATAGTATTCCATGGTGTATGTGTACCACATTTTGTTTATCCAGTCTATCATTGATAAACTTGGCATTTGGGTTGATTCCATGGAGAAATGATCATTTTTCTAAGGCACTCTTGGATAAAGGTTTGCTTGCCACTGAAGGCAAGAGGTTCTGGGTTTCAGCCCTTGGGCACTTGCCTGGATGCCCTAAGTGTTAAACTGGGGGCTAAGGGTAGTCACTCTCTCCTCACACTTGGAACTCATTCAAGGTTCTAAGTTGAGGAGCTCAATTTTAGAAGACTGGGAAGGAATAAACAGAAATGAAGCATGTCACAATGGACTTTGGATCAGTGTACAAAAACCCATACCTGCTGTGGGCCAAACTCCACTTACACTAGGTGTAAATTCCTGCTCTCAGGGAGCTCCCAGAAGACGGAAAGAATGGAGAAAGAAAAGCACTTGTTATGACGAACTAACTGTGACCCACGGGGTGCGATGAGGTGAGTTTATTCTATCGCCACCTCCTTTTAGAGGATTTGCTAAGGCCCACCCTTTCACAGCCTGGGGAAAACTCAGGGGCCCATAGCTTTCCTCATCACCTTTAGACATTAAAAGTGTCGCAGTTGCTTAAATCTCAAAACATCAGCTCTTTCCAGTAATTAATATGTTGAATCAAGTGTAATAATCAAAAGTATCATGCTTCATTTAAGCATAAAACTTCTCCTGGCTCCCCACCCCCATTGCATTGAGTTTGGAGTGCAGTGGTAGTCATGGCTCACTGAAACCTCAAAGTCCCAGGCTCAAGAGATTCTCCTGCCTCAGCCTCCTCAGTGCTAATGGCTGCTGCAGCCAGGTGTTCACTCCAGCTGGTTTCTGAGTTCCCCAGGATCAGATCAGGGAGGAGAGAAGGAAGCTGAGCAAAGGCCTGGAGGCCAGGGTCGCAGCAGTTGGAGGCCAGGGTTGCAGCAGCTCTTCTCTTGTGCGGTGCCTTCACAGGTTCTTCTGAGACCCTCCAACTCTCCATTCCCTGCTGGGCCACAATCCTGGGGCTGTGTCCCCTGGAGCCCCTTGGGGCCCTGAATGCATCTCTTCTGGCTGCTTGCTTATGGCTCTTCCTCAGCCCCAGGGAATCTGAAGTCACTTCCTATTGGGGCTGCCTCACTCTCTATTTGGCTCCTCTTACTCCCTCCTTTCCCCGAACGGCCCTCACCATTCACGGGAAACACGACGAGTCCTTTGTACCCAACTCTGAGTGTAAGCTGACCCCAACACCACAGAGCAATCAACCAGCCAGGGTCCCCACTTCTCAGCCAGACACCAGCCCACTGCATCCCCTAAGCATCAGGAGGCACCCCTACACCTTGGCTTGAGGTAGGGCAAGTGACCTCATTCTTTCTTCCAGGTGAAGCCCACAGCAGAGCTTTCCTCCAAAAATTCCCTACTGTAAATTTCAATGCTTTTCTTGGCTTCTCTCTCATCTTTTATATAGTCTGGAGGTGGGTGGTTGGCTGAGAGTACAAAACTGGTTTCCATAAGCACTTTTTGCAAATCTTGCATCTCACTTTGGAACGTTCTATCTATTGCTTTGGGGCCTCACTTGAAACTGAGACTAAAATAATTCCAATTTAACACCTAGTATAGCAAAGAGCATCCCCCCTTTTTGTTTCAGGGCATAGCACATACAGAAAATGATGATATTTGTGTGGTGCTCTTGGGTAAATGGATGTGCTTTCCATGGTGAGAGCTAACTGGCCAAGAGCTCCAGCTGCTCCAGTTGCCCAATGTGGTCAACTCAAGGCCTAGGGGTGCAAGCACAACCTATTTGCAACATGCCAAGTGCAGGGTCTTCACAGATTCTTTCGAGACCTTTCTATTCCCCCTTCGCAGCTGGGCTATAATCCGGACCCACGCCTGTGTTATTTGATGTTGTTTGGGAAGCTGTGTGCTAGGCTGTGGACGACGCTGGGAGTGATGCAGAAGAATAAACTATTCATTCGAGCTGTAAGATCAGGCTGCCTGGAGGTGGTGATGCCTGAGCTGGGTCTGGATTTTGAAGGATGAATAGGAGTTCTCTAGGCAACTGCCTTAGTCTGTTTTCTGTTACTTAAAACAGAATACCTGAAGCTGGGTAATTTATAAAGAAGAGAAATTCCTTCCTTCCTTCCTTCCTTCCTTCCTTCCTTCCTTCCTTCCTTCCTTCCTTCCTTCCCTTTCTCTCTCTCCCTTTCTTTCTTTCCTTTCTTTCCTTTTCTTCCTTTCCTTCCTTCCTTCTCAGGGTCTCACCCCGTTGCTCAGGCTGGAGTGCAGTGGTGCAATCTTAGCTCACTGCAACCTCAAACTTGCAAGCTCAGGCAAACCTCCTGCCTCAGCCTCGCAAGTAGCTAGGACTACAGGTGGGTGCCACCATGCCAAGCTAATTTTTAATTTTTTGGCAGAGATGGGGTCTCCCTCTATTACCCAGGCTAGCCTTGAACTCCAAGCCTCAAGCGATCCTCCTGTCATGGCTTCCCAAAGTGCTGGGATTACAAGTGTGAGCCACCATACCCGGGCAGAAATGTATTCCTTATAGTTTTGGAAGCTGAGAAGTCCAAGGTCAAGGGGCTGCCCCTGGTGAGAGCCTTTTTGATGCTAGGGTCTCCACAGAGTCCTGAGGTGGCATGGGACATCACAGCATGCTAGCTCAGGTCTCTCTTCCTTAGGGATCAAGATCCCATATGAGTTTCGGAGGGCACAAACATTCAAACCATAGCAGTAACCACCAGAGCAAGGACATTCTGGGGAACACAGTGTTTGGTGCAAGGGGTGCACTCAAGCATGTGACGGGCAGGAGGGAAGTGGCTGGGTGGGAGGCTGGAGGCTCCATCCTGGGCAGCCCTTGCTTTCAAGACCTCCTCACGGCTGTGCCCTGCAGCAATTTCACCTCAGCCTCATTCACAATTCCTTCTTCTCCTTCTCACATCTAATTAATTATCAAGTTCTTGTTTTCATCTTTTAATTATTTTCCCATCATCCCATTCCTTCCAGTCCCACACTCACTGCTATGGTCTTCATTGTCTTACTACTGTGAAGGCAAACATCACACGCATGATCATCCTTGCCCCTGTTCCCCTCTGCCAATCCAATTTCTATGCTGCAGCAGCTGTGATGTTAAAATATCAGGCCAGGATTAACTTCCCCCTCCAATCATTTTATTTCTCACTCCGTGAACTCTCAATCCTTCCCGTAACCTGTCCAGGCCCAGGTACTTTCCCCAATGACTTCGTCGGATCTCCACTCAAATAGCACTCTATCAGAGACCCTCCTATAAACGGCAGCACCCTACCTCCAAGACTCCATTTCCTTACCTGGCAGCATTGATTGTCACTTGACATGTTGCATGTTTATTTCATCGTTTTCTGCCCCAGCAGAAGGTGAGCTCCAGCAGGCAGGGATTTGATCTTGTCTCTTGATGCCCTTCCCATGCCTGGCTGGTAGGAGGCCCTCAGTGATAGTTGTTAAATAAATGGGTGAGTAATCCCAGCGGTGAGGCTGAGGCAGGAGGATTGCTTGAGGCCAGAAGTTCAAAACCTCCCTGGGCAACATAGCAAGACTCCCGGCTCAACAAATAATTTTTAAGTTAGCCAGGCATGATGGCTCACACCTGTAGTTTCAAGTACTCGGGAGGCTGAGGCAGGAGAATCACTCGAGCCCAGGATATTGAGGCTGCAGTGAACCATGATCACGCCACTGCACTCTAGCCTGGGTGACAGAGTGAGACCCTGAGTCTATAAACATATAAATAAGTGAATAGAGTGAGGTGTGAGGAGACAAGCAAACTCTGACTCACTTTATACTTACAGTTTCTTTGTGGCATGTAAAGCCATCCTTTTTAACAGCAACCATTCGATATTTATTGAAGATTTACTCTATGAGCAGTGCAATGCTAGCTATTTTATGTGTATTATCTCAGTCTCCACAATAACCTATGAAATAGGTACTATTTCTAGCTCCCCTTTTCATGTAAAGGCCCCTCGACTTTGGACTTCTCAGCTTCCAAAACTGTAAGGAATACATTTCTGGCCGGGTATGGTGGCTCACACTTGTAATCCCAGCACTTTGGGAGCCCATGACAGGAGGATCGCTTGAGGCTTGGAGTTCAAGGCTAGCCTAGGTAACAGAGGGAGACCCCATCTTTGCCAAAAAATTGTTGTTTTTCATTGACTTATAGTAAATAAAAATATGTAATAATACATTAAAACATCAGTAATGTACACTTCACATTGCACAAACTCTGGCAACTTATTTTTTCAGATCTTTTGCCATGTACACATACACACACATATAGTTGACCTGGAGTTTGTGTATGTGTTTATTTGCTTCTTTCTTGTTTTTGCTATTTTACAAAAATGAGATCTCATGATATATATTGTTCCACAAGGTGATGTGTTTCAGATTTTTTTTTTTTTTCATGAAAGTTACTAAGATGGACCTCATTGTTTTTTTTCGACTTGCATATGTAGGATATACCGTGATGCATTCAATCTCTTCCTACTGATTGACATTCACATTGGTTTTTTGGTTTTGTTTTGGCTGTACTGTGTTACAAACAATTTTGCAATCAATCTATCTTTCTATATTGTTGATCGGGGCCCAGGTATGTAAGGACATCAGGAGGGAGATTCCTAAATGTGAAATTGCTAGGTCAGCAAACACGCACGTTCTATTTATTTACTATAATATGACACTAGGGTTGTGGTTTCTGTAGCACACATGCCTTGTGGCCGACCCACATCCCCTCCCAGCTCCCATCTCCTGCGTCTGTCCCAGCTCTTTGCCTGAGGCTTTCTCTGGCCGCAGAACTTGTTCTGTCTGTGTCTGAGCCATGGAGTTAAGCCCCCTCACCCCGCCCCGCCCCAGCAGCCTTCAGTCAATGACCCACAGGAATTGATGGTTAAATACCTCCTTGGCTGGGTGGGTTAATTCAGGTACATGTTTTATGCTGGATCACAGTTTCCAGTTGCCCACAGTGGTAACTTGATTGACAGCACGCTCTTCATTCACTCCCTCGCCTGCCCAGCCTCCCTTCCTTAATCCCCCGCTGATATTTCTTAGGGTGACCCCCCAAACAAATGCTTGCACTCAAATCTTGTCTCAAGGTCTGTTTCTGGGGAACCAAAACTAAGAAACTCTCATTTATTTATGAAAAAAAGTGAAGTTTGTTCTTTAAATAAAAGTGATGCATATACTTTGTTTTTTTAAGTATAAAAAGATAGAAAATTAAAAGTAAACATCATCTTCTAACCCAAAGGTAGTAACAGTTAATAGTGTCCTTCATTTCTTCCAAGAAAGAGACATGATTAAACAAATATATATACACACATCCTTTTATATTTACATAAATGGAATAACACTAAACACAATGCAGCCAGGCGTGGTGGCTCACGCCTGTAATCCCAGCACTTTGGGAGGCTGAGGGGGGCAGATTATGAGGTCAAAAGATTGAGACCATCCTAGCCAACATGGTGAAGCCCCTGTCTCTACTAAAAATACAAAAATTAGCTGGGCGTGGTGGCACTTCCTGTAATCTCAGCTACTTGGGAGGCTGAGGCAGAAGAATCACTTGAACCCGGGAGGCGGAGGTTGCAGTGAGCTGAGATCCAGCTACTGCACTGCAGCCTGGCAACAGAGCGAGACTCCGTCTCAACAACAACAACAAACAAGACGTTTGGCACTTTTACCCACTTAATGATACATCTTGGAGAGCATCGACACTTACCATATACAGAGCTTTTAGTGGCCTTGCATTTTAGGGCCACACCACACGGTTTTTAATCAGTCCCCTATTAGAGAACATTCAGTTGTTTCTAACATGTAGTTACCATCATGCTGTGACAAATATTTTTGTACATATATTTTAGGTCATTTAAAAAATTTTAAATCATAACAGAATCGCTGGGTCAAGGTGTAGCTGCATTTTGTTTTTGTCTTTTAGACATTACTGTTTCTTCATCTTCAAATAGGCTGCACTGATTTCTACTTCTACCAACAGTGTCTGAATGCCTGTTTCCCCACACCTCCTCAACACTGGATTTATCAAACATCTTAATATTTACTAATCTGTTAGGTGAAATAAGTATTTAATTATTTTATTGTGTGTTTCTTTGAGCATCTGTTCATATATTTATTGTCATTTATGGTTCATCCATGAATTATCTGTTTCTATCCCGGACGTATTTTTCTATGGGATTTTTTGGTCTTCTTCCTTTTGGTTTCCAAGAGCCTTTATATAGGGTATGGCTATTAACCTGTTAGATATGGTACTATATGTCCTCCCATTCTGTGACTTTTCTTTAACTTTGTTTAATAATGATGAAATATTCTCTTATACAAGAGTTTTACATTATTAAATCAAGTCTATTCATTTATTTTCTTGGTTTCTGGATTTTATGTGATGCTTGAGAAGTCTATTCTCCAATTTTATAAAAATATCCATCTGTATTTCTCTTAGTTCTTTCATTTTTACATTTGCATCATTCATTCATTTGGAGTTTATTTGGTGTTTGTTGTGTTTGAAGAAACTACAAAGAAACGAGAGTGAAGCAAAGAATACAAGCCTGGCTTAAAAGTGCTGAACACCAGTCAGTGGCTTATGCCTGTAATCCCAGTGTTTTGGGAGGCCAAGGCAGGAGGATCATTTGAGGCCAGGAATTCAAGACCAGCCTGGCCAATAAAACATTACAAAATTAGCTGGGTGTGGCTGAGGCGAGAGGATCCCTTAAGCCCAGGAGATTGAGGCTGCAGTGAGCTGGGATTGTGCTACTGGACTCCAGCCTGGGTAATACAGAGAGACCCTGTCTCTTAAAACAAACAAACAAAAAAATGTGCTGAACGCTTGGGTGGTGATATTGGGGAGCTGCCATTGATCAGGACCTGCTAAGGGGTTTTCCTTCATGGGGAAGGTGGTCCAGGGTCATTTTCCAGGGTTATTATCAGCATATGCCAGAGCTAGCAGGTACTGGCTCATGAGTGCCAATTTATTATGTGTTATATGTTATACAGCCATTCTTATAAGTTAAGTCCTATTACATTATAATTAAACAAATACTTTTTTCAGAAAGGTAAAAACATTTAAAATCTACCACTTCCAAATCATTTTACCATGTTGTCTTCTTACATATGCCTCTGAGGTTATTTACTGTCATCGTATCTATGTGGTGGAAATAGTACATAGTGTTGATATCACATTGGTTGCTTGAATTGGCCATGGTGGGAGTGAGTATTCACACCTCGGATCTTGGCAAATGCTACCAGTCAGGTTCCTTTTTTTTTTTCCTTTGGAGATTAGCTGATAAGCATTTACCAGCACAACCCTGACTTTGCCTGTCTCCAGATATGCTTATTCAGGGAAGAGGCAGGTGTGCTGGAGAGGAAATCCCAGCATCCATTAGGGAATCAGACTTGAGAACAGTTAGGTTCTGCCCAGTCCTACCACTCTATGATTCCGGGATACTCGTGATTATTCTGCATGGCTACATTGCCAAGGGGAATTTAGTAGCTCAGAAAAACCTGCTTTAGGGGATTTCTCCAGAGTCTTCACATTCCTAA
This sequence comes from Macaca fascicularis, assembly GCF_037993035.2. Taxonomy (NCBI): domain Eukaryota; kingdom Metazoa; phylum Chordata; class Mammalia; order Primates; family Cercopithecidae; genus Macaca; species Macaca fascicularis. The sequence goes on from NC_088383.1 coordinate 31,960,329, forward strand.
CCTGGATCTCATTTTGGTGTAATTCGGCCCTCTGATGAGGCGTGCACAGGATTTCCCTGCAATGTCTCAGATTTAGATTCCAACATGGCAATTCAGACCTATAGACAGAATTATTTATCATCATTCATCTGTTTTCCATTTAATATTAAGTGTTCTTAAAACATTTGACTCTCTGTAAATGCTGTCCAAGTAGCCACAATGTATTGACATTTTTACTTACTCTCTTCCACATGGCAGCTCATATTTTGTAGAGAGCAAAAGAAGGTTGGGGAAAACAGGGTTTGGGATCTCACACCCACTCTTGAAATAAGGGAAGCATTATTTATCCCAGTTATAAAGAAGAGCCTTTGTTTTATCTTTGTAAGTCAGTTTTTTTTAAAGAGCTAAAAACATGTAAAATACATAAAAAGCACAGGAAAAAATATATGGTTCAAGTAGCTGTTACATAATTGTATGAGAACCTTCTCACTGAGAATATGAGAAAGTGACTTTGTCTGCTTCAGTATTGTATTTTAAAGATAGAGAGACTTGTAAGTGTTAGCACAAATTTAGAAATTCCTACTAAATCAATTATAACAATAATTTTATGCCTTCACGTCCTGAAACAGACCCATGTACCATATTAATAATGTTTTGAGGGATACATTTCACCAGGAGCTTTAATTATTTTTTACAAATATACCTTGGAAGTCATTTTTGCCCACATTTCACAGATGGTTAGATTGGTCTATTCACTGGCTCTGAAACATTCCAACCTAATTTCCAGTTTCTCTCCATCGTCCTACCTTAAATGCCATCCCTCCTCTTTTCCATGGAATCATCTCAAGTCTTCAAGATTCTACAGTTTTTCCATAATTATTCCCAAGATGAGTGATGCATTGCTTTTCTGGACTTATAACAATTTTCCATATCACCCATTTGGTACCTGATTATACTTTCTCTTGTAACTTACATTGTCAGGCAATTTCTACTCTCTTTACAGTTGACCCTTGAACAACATGGGTTTGAACTGCATGGGTCCTATTATATGGAGATTTTCTTACATCTCTGGCACCCCTGAGACAGCAAGACCAACCCTTCCTCTTCCTCCTCCTTCTCAACCTGTTCAATGTGAAGACCAAGAAGATACAGACCTTTATGATGATCCACTTCCACTTCATGAATAGTAAACGTATTATCTTCTCCTTATGATTTTCTTAATAACAATTTATTTTTTCTGGCTTCTATTATTGTAAGAATATAGTATAGAATACATAGAACCTATAAAATATGTGTTAATTGACGGTTTATGTTATCAGTAAGCCTTCCGGTCAATAGTAGGCTATTAGTAATTAAGTTTTTGAAGAGTCAAAAGTTATGCATGGATTTTTTATTGCAGCGGGACTCAGTGCCCCTAACCCCTGTGTTATTCAAGGGTCAACTGTAGTTTTACCTCAACATTCAGACAAGAGGTTCTGATTCTGAGATGTGTAGACTCCCTGGGAACTTTAGGGAAATTGGTGATATCATAAAATTATACGTAAAATTTTGTGTACGTGCCAATGTGCCTTTTTAGGGGCAAAATTCCTTATTGTTACCAGATTCTCAAAGGGATTTTTGACCCAAGAGTCTAGTCTCCTGGAGGAATGTAATTATATGATATGCTTTATTATATTCTTCACAATGTCTTCAGCTACTCAGCTGAGTGATTAAATGGGCACAGGACAGATCTAATGTTTTCACTTATTTGCCATCAATTAACATCTTATTTTCTAAACCATGGAAGAGGGACAATAACTTCTATTTCCATCTCACAGATGTAATGAACATATATGAAGATAATAGATGTGTCAAAGTTTTGAAAAGTTAAAAACAATACCTTATGGTTCTGATAGCCCATGTTGAGAGATACGATAAGGAAATTCTGCACTTCCAGAATTCTCCATCATTTTAATTACCTTTTCTGAATCTTCTTGTAGAGCAGCAGAGCTTGGAAAATGTCTTGTCCCTTGACTCCGACTTCAGCAGCATTGATTTCCAATACCACCTCTCACCCAATAGCTTGTTAATAAAAATTGCTTTATCCCCTGTTCATTACTCTCCATTCTTTGACAATCTTAAGTCCTGATTAATTACCTTGTCCCCAGTACTCTTCCTTTTATAATTCTTGGCGGCTGCAATATTTTTGCAGATGCTGCTTCTAATATCCTGACTCCTTATTCCTGGACCTTCACTTTTCCAGTGATCTTGTCCTCCACTCCACTTTAGTCACCACCTCCCATGGTCAAACCTAGACCTTGTCTTTATCAATAACTACAATCCTTCTCTTGTAGGCAGAATAACAGACCCTCACAAAGATGTCTACTTTCTAATCCCCAGAATCTATGAAAATGTTAGATTACATGGCAAAGGGAAATTGAGGTTGCAGATGGAATTAAGGTTGCTATGCTGGATTATTCAGGTGGCCCTCGTGTAATCACAAAGGTCCTTAAATATGGAAGGCAGAAACGGAAGAGGTCAGAAGGGTGTTCTGGATAACTCTACCCACTATCACTGGATTTGCAGATGAAGGAAGATGGCCACGAGCCAAAGAATGTGGTTGGCTTCTATGTCCTGGAAAGGACCAGGAAATGGATTCTCCCTAGAATATCCACAAAGGAACAAAGCCATGTCAACACCATCATTACAGCCCAGTGAAATCTATTCAGAATTCTGATCTCTAGAACTACTAATCACACATTTGTGTTGCTTTAAGCCAATAAATTATGATAATCCATTACAGCAGCAGGAGGAAACACATACACCTTCCTTTCATTAGCAGATGAGGCCAAGGTTGCCTTCATGCATCCCACTCTATTTTTGCAATGTACTTCCTCTAGTACCCAACTCTGATAATATTTTGATCCCACTAAATTCTGTAATCCATTGATCCTATAACTTTTTACTGCTTCTCATTCCACTCCCCTCTGTTTTTCCTACTTGAGCAGCTCAGATTCGATGACCAAGTGCTGGAATCACTCACCTGCAACTCTCAACTGCAGAGTAATTCAGTTAAATCCAACCCTCTCCCTATCTTGTACTTGAATCTGCTAGTTGAATATGGTTGGAAAAAAACACAGAGCCAATCTGACTGGTCTCACTTTAAGTTCATGACTCTAAAATATCACATGGGACCTTAGTGTGCCAGGAAGTCCCTGCTGGGATTTCACGATCCTTCCCTCTCTAACTTTCCTAGGAGACTATTTCACAAATTGTCTTCTCTCTGGAAATATCCAAATTCTTTTTCTCTATCTTCACTCTCTGCTGACTTTGTGTGTAGGTAACCTTATTTCTTATTCCATTGAGAAAATAGATGATCAGAAGACTTCCTTAAATCCCCACCACCCTACATACCCACTCACCCACCTACACGTCTTCCCTCCCATAGCTGTGAACCATTGCTGAGGGCAGGGAAGATTCACTAGTCACATCTCCTGCTTCTGTCTCCTTTGGTTCCATGAAATCACTTTTCCCACTTTCCACTGGATCACTCTCATCAGCATACAGACATTCTGCTATTTCTCCTGTCTTAGAAGAATCCTGTCTGGGCCCCAAATCCCCCTCTGTCTCTGCCCTAGTCCTCTGCCCGCCGAGAGGTGTCTGCACCCCTCTCCTCCTCCCATCTCTTGAACTAACTCCAGTAGGGTTTTTGTCCTCTCCTCTACCCTGAAACTGCTGTTGTCCAAGTCACCAAGGCTTCCCCAAGGCTAAATCCAGTCATCAGTTTCCGGCCCTCATCTTACCTGACTTGTCGGTAGCACCAGATACCATCTCTGGTCTAGATTCTTGCAAACGTCTCTAACTGGGTTCCCATCTCCTGCCTTTGGGACGGTGCAGTCTATTTTCTACTGGGCAGTGGAGGATTTCTGTTTCATTTTGGTTTTAGTGAGTCACATTATGCTGCTCCTCAGCTAATCACACTTCAATCACTTCTCAGCTCACTCAGGTAAAAGCCAGACTTCTCTCGGGGACCTTCAAGTGCTGCACAAAATGGCCTGAGGTCACTGCCTTCATCTGCAGACATGCTCTGGGCTCACTCTGCTCTAGCTTCGGACCTCCTGGCAGCTCCTCAGACTCACCAAGCACCTTTCTCCCTCAGAGCCTCTCTCTGCTGACCGTGCCCTCTGCCTAGAACAGTCTTCCCCAGAGGCTGATGTGGCTTGTTCCCTTCTCCTTCCAGATTTCTCGTCAAGGTGGTGTTCCTGACACCCTCCAACATGAAGGAAAAGCACCTCCTGCTCTGTCCCACCCCTGCTTCTTCGTTTTACCTTATATTTTTTTCCTTGGCAGGTATCATTATCTGAGATTGTATATATATAATATTATTCAGTTACATATAATAAATTATATACTAGTACAGTCCTATGCCCTGTAATGTGGGCATTCACTGACAACATCACTGTTGTCACATATAATAAATTATATACTAGTACAGTCCTATGCCCCCTATATGTGACATTCTGGTCGCATATAGGACATTAGTTCCATAAGATTCTAATACCATTATTTTCCTTGTACCTTGTCTATGTTTAGATATACCTAGATATACAAATATTTACCATTGTGTTCCAGTTGCCTAATGGCATTTAGGACAGCCACATGCTGTACAGGTGCATAGCCTGGAAGCTATGGGCTATACCACACAGCCTAGATGTGTAGTGAGCTAGACCATCTAGGTTTGTGTGCACTCTGTGATGTTTGCACAGTGACAAAATGGCCTAACGATGTATTTCTCAGAACATATCTTCATCATTAAGTGAGCCGTGGCTGTTTATGTTTATGTAATATATTATATCTGCATATCAAATGTATTTATAGACACATACAGTGTATATATATATGTGTGTATTTCTATGTGTGTCTGTCTACATATGCATGCATAATTATTTCCCTCACCAACTAAACTATAAATGCCACTGAGGCAGGGAGTTTGTTTTGCTCCTGGCTATACCTCCAGCAGCTAGGAAAGTGCCTGTGTACTGCTGAATAAGTTTGTTGAATCAATAAAAGAAAGAATAAATGAATGAATGAATTTAAGTAAAGCTGAACAGGCACTCAAATGGATCACAGCTTGACTGCAGATCTTTGTTGTCATTGTTTTGCAGCCAGGCAGGCAAGATGAGCTTCTCCTAGCTGTGTGTGTGTCAGCTTCAGTACTTATCAAATATTGATAAGTTTGATCTTGGGAGTTAGTCTACCTAATGTGTTTCAAACCTCAAGAGGCATCTTCTCTAGGGAAGTCCTAGAGTCCTGTGATGTCACCACTACCTAGATTTCTTTGTTGTCTTTTGACAATCTTCCCTTAAATGCATGCTTCTCAGGGGATAAGAATAAGGAATAGAAGTTAATTATTGATGTTGCCAGTGAATGTTTTCTTCGATATATGTGAAAATCATTGCCTTTTTTCAGGAGAAGCTTATCAGAGTAAAGAAGCACTGTGTTCTCCATGGTGAAAGTGAGAAGCTCAATTCTAAAATACCATTTGAAAATCATGTCCGTCCAATAAACAGTATATAATGATTGGGATACCCTAATACCATTCTTATATTTACTAAGGGATGTGCGGAAATACACACTCCTAGAAAAATTAATCCAGTTAAATTTTTCTCTTTCATTTTTAAATTCTTTAAGCCTCAACAACCCAAGAGTGTAGGATACATTTATACCTGGGCTATCAGAGCTATTTTCAGTTTTAACTATTCCAAGTTTCCATCCTCTCACAAGGAAATGTTAGCAACTCATGGTTAATCTGGGCCATGAGCAGAAAGAAGTTTTCCCTTTCTCTTATTTTGATGTAAAGGAAAAATTTCTGTAGAAACACATGTTTTTGGAAACACTAGACTTAGAGAACACTTTGTGGTGGAGAACTATGGAATTTTGATCAGACCAAACACTGTACTACTTATATCCATCCCTCTGAATGAAAGAGTAGATACAGCACATGTAATAGTGGGAAACTGAGGTTTGCCAGGGCTTAGACAATGTGTTTATGACCAATTCAAGGGATCTTAAATGATGGATAAGTTATTTTCAATGTTTCTGTAATTCTAAAGTGCAGGAATGATGCTGCATGATAGCTGACCAACAATGGTGGGTGTTAAGAATTCCATTCATTGGGTATTAATAGCATCAGGATTATAACTGTCTTACACCCTTGCTTATTTCATAATCTATTTCTGGAACTGGAGATTTGGAGGTTCACCAGGTCTGCAATCCTGTCAGCTTTGACTTGATCAGTGGGAGCCAAGCGCATTAACCCAAAAGATTCAACTGAGAGAGGGAGGAGGAAAAGGAAAACTTTAAGTCTAAGTTTGTTGGAACCCTGCACAAAAGAAATTGTACAGTCCAGATTATCTGGGAGAGCTGCTAACAACTGGGGAATAGCTGAATAGCCTGATATGGGAATTCAGAGAAGTTTATGGCAAAGTGAGTGTTAACTAAAAAATATATCATTCATTCATTTATTAATTCACTAACAAAGCTATAATTAAGCACCTACCTTGTGTTTGGCAAGTGGCAGAGAGCAGGTGTGTATGCCAAAATTATTTTGGGGGATAGAGATTTAAGAAGGCCACAAGTGTGGTGAAAATGTTATCCAAAAGGGCTTGGTTCCACTTTTTATCTGCTTGACCTTGGACACATTACTTAACTTTTCTGAGTCTGTAGAATGGGAATAATAACTCCCAGGTTAAAAGATTTCTGAGGATTCAGTGAGACAATTCTATGAACAATAAGACAATGACTTGAAAAGCATCTCACATGGTTCATGGTCCATGAAAGGCATTCAACAATGTAGGTTTCTGTCCCCTTCTCCCAGGAAAGGTGTGTTAGTCTGTTCTGCATTGCTATAAAGGAATACTTGAGACTGGGTAATTTATTTTAAAAAAGAGGTTTATTTGGCTCACAGTTCTGCAGACTGTACAAGAAGCATGGTGCCGGCATCTGCTTCTAGTGAGGGCCTCAGGAAGCTTCCAATTATGGCAGAAGGTGAAGGGGGAGCAGGTACATCACCTGGTAAGAGAAGGAGCAAGAGAGACGCCACGCACTTTTAAACAACTAGCTCTTGTGTGAATTAACTCATTACCATGGGGAGGGCCGCCCTCTTCCCACTAGGCCCCATCTCCAACACTGGAGGTCACATTTCAACATGGGATTTGGGGGCAGGACAAAACATTCAAACTATGTGAAAAGGGAATGGCTCTGAGCGATTCCCAAGGAAGGCAGGAAGGAGTCCTGGGAAGCAGGTCTGGCTCTAAGAAATGGCACTCCTGAATTCTGTGTAGTGTATGTAGAGAAACACCCCATGTTTCCCATGAAATGCATGACTCAAGTGTTTGGGTTGACGTCCTTGGACCTTATAGGTTGGCAATGGTGCCTGACTGCTTCCCTTTGCTCACAGCTGAAAAGGAAAAATTTGAATTGTGACTGAAGAAAATGTCAAGTGTGTATATATATATATATATATATGTGTGTGTGTGTGTGTATATATATGTATGTATATATGATGGAATACTACTCAGCCATTAAAAAGGAATGGAATAACAGCATTTGCAATGACCTAGATGAGATTAGAGACTATTATTCTAAGTGAAGTAACTCAGGAATGGAAAACCAAGCATCGTATGCTCTCACTGGTATGTGGGAGCTAAGCTTTGAGGACACAAAAGCATAAGAATGATACAATGGACTTTGGGGACTTGGGGGAAGAGTGGGAGGGGGAGCAAGAGATAAAAGACAACAAATATGGTGCAGTGTACTGCTCAGGTGATGAGTGCACCAGGTTCTCACAAATCTCCACTAAATAACTTACTCATGTAACTAAATACCACCTGTACCCCCAATAACTTATGGAAAAATAAAATTTAAAAAAATTATGTCATATGTAAAGTGAAATGCTGGAGAAGGATGTGCTTTGGCCATTTCTGAAAGTCTCCACCAACTACAGGTTCAGGCAACATTTTTTATTGGCATCGGGCAACTCCCGGTCTCAATAGGACGTCATTACCAAAGCTGGGGTCTGTTTGTGTGGTCTTGCAGCATAGCACAAGAGGTGCTAGGAACAGCAGCCCTGTCAGCAAAGCGGGTGTCTATACTGCCCTCTTGCCCAGTTCCATAAGCAGCTTCCCAGTGGCTTCTGGGGCTGGGTCAAGTAGATTCTCTTTCAAGTCCCTGCCAGAAGGAACCAGGGCCTCAAAAAATAACCAAAATCAATCAATCAATCAATAAAATCCAAATAGTGTCTTGTTTGTAAACTACTATGTATTTTTTTTTTCTTTTTTTGGAGACAAGGTCTTTCTCTGTTGCCCAGGCTGGAGTGCAGTGGCACAATCATAGCTCACTGCAGCCTCAAAACTCCTGGGCTTAAACCATCCTCTTACCTCAGCCTCTCAAGTAGCTAGGCCTACAGGTGCACACCATCACATTTGGCTAATTTAAAATGTTTTCTTTTAGATGCAGAGTCTTGCTATGTTGCCCAGACTGATCTTGAACCCCTGACCTCAAGCGATCCTCCCACCTTGGCCTTCCAAAGTGCTGGTATTACAGGCATGAGCCACTACACTTGGACCCAAACAGGTACCTGTTAAACTGGCTTTACTTTCATTCACCCTTTGAGCCTGAGAGTGACAGGAGAAGTGTTACCTGCCAAGTCTGTAGCAGAAGGAGTGAATGTGGTAGCTGGATCACCAGCTCTGGGCTCCAGCCCACCCTTGTGGCTGGTACACTGGGGCAGATTACTCAGACTCTGCAGGTAACGAGGCTGAACCTGAGGCTGAGGCTGAGCCCGAGGCTGTCTGCCTGTATGAGGGGGAGAAATGATAATCGCTCATGGTTCATTGAGCTGTTGAGGGATAAATGAGCTAATATGTGAAAGGGATCGGGACGGTCCTCAGCGCCTCATTGGACTTCCTAAGTTAATTCTCACTGCTCCATTGGCTGAGGAGTTCGCTTGTCACAGCCTGAGAAGAGGTGGCTGCCTGCGTGGAGCAACTTAGACGCCCGAGGCCCTCTATGCCATGAATGAGGCACAGCAAAGGGTGGGGTGAGAAGTGCCCTGGTGAGGTTGGCCACCTTTCGGCTTTGGGACCTTGGGCTTGGTAATTAACCAAGCCTTAGCTTTTGCATCCGTGAATGGGGATGATGATATTACTTAAATCACAGGATTGTTGAAAGCCTTTGAAAAAGTGCTTACAAGTTGCTTATCTTTGTAACTTGGCGCATGTTCAGTGAGTATGCACTCTTCATCATCATCACCATCTTTCCCATCTGGAAATCACTACGCACATTAGAACCACCTTGGGTAAGACAATCTACATAAGGACAAGCGAGGGGGAACACCCCTCCTTTTCCTATTAATATGTGATGATAGGTTTGTACTTTTAGTTGTTCCTCAGATGACCCCATGAAAAACTGTGCAAAGGATATAAACAGACACTTCCCAAAAGGAAAAGTACAAGTGGCCAATAAGTGGCCAATAAACACATGAAAAAAATGCTCAACATCACTAATCATCAGAGAAATGCAAATTAAAGCCACAACGACATATCCTCTTACACCAGTCAGAATGGCTACTATTAAAAAGCCAAAAAGCAACAGAGGCTGGCATGGATGTAGAGAAAAGGGAATGTTTACACGTTGTTGATAGGAATGCGAAGTAGTTCAATCTCTTTGGAAAACAATATGGAGATTTCTCCTGGAATTTAAAAAATAGAGCTACCATCTGAGCCAGCATCCCACTACTGGGTATCTACCCAAAGGAAAATAAATCATTATATAAAAATGATGCCTGCACTCAAGTGTTCATTACAGCACTATTCATAATAGAAAGTCATGGTGCCAACCTAAGTGTCCATCAATGGATGGCTGGATGAAGAAAATGTGGTCTATATACACCACGGGATACTATATGGCAGTAAAAAAATGAAATATGGGCCAGGCATGGTGGCTCATGCCTGTAATCCCAGCACTTTGGGAGGCCAAGGGGAGTGGATCATGAGGTCGAGCGATTGAGACCATCCCGGTCGACATGGTGAAACCCCGTCTCTACTAAAAATACAAAAATTAGCCGGGCATGGTGGCACGCACCTGTGGCACTCAGGAGGCTGAGGCAGGAGAATGGCTTGGACCCGAGAGGCAGAGGTTGCAGTGAGCCGAGACTGCATGACTGCACTCCAGCCTGGTGACAGAGTGAGACTCCGTTACAAACAAACAAACAAACAAACAAAAAAAAAAAAAAGAAAGAAAAAAAAGAGAAATCATGTCCTTTGGAACCACATGGATGGAGCTGGAGGCCATTGTCCTAAGACAGCTAACTCTGAAACAGAAAATTAAATACCACATGTTCTTACTCATAAGTGGGAGCTAAACGATGGGTAAACATGGACATAAAGATAAAATAATAGACACTGGGAACTCCAAAGACAGGGAGAGTAGGAGGAAGGCAACGGTTGAAAAATTAACTATCATGTACAGTGTTCACCGTTTGGGTGATGGATGCACCAGAAGCCCAATCCCCACCACTATGCGTTATACCCATGTAACAAACATGCACATGTACTCCCTGAATCTAAAATTAAATTAATTTTAGAAACAGAAATTTAAACAGACACAAAAATAAATACAGAAATACAGTGGTTTCTGTGGAAGACCTGGAGCAGGGCGCTAGAGTGAAATGGGAAGAGCCCTAGGTTTGGAGACAAAAGCCCTGACCTTGAATCTTGGCCTTGCCCCTGCCCGCTTCCCCTGAACAGCTTACAACCTCTCCGTCACCAGCGAGATGCCTGAATGCACGGGAAAGGAGAAGGAGCAGGCAAGCTTCCACGATGGGGCAATACCAAGGCCCAAGACATCAGCAGAGGTGGGAAAGCCCAGCCCAGGTCAAAGAGGCGCCCTGGATGTGGCTGCCTGAAGGGAAAGTGCCTCCTGAAAGCCCTGAACCCCGGCCAGCCTGGGAAGTGATGCTGAGGCGACTGTCCTCAGCAGTGGCATCCCTTTGTCATTCTTTTTTGGGAAACCCCATTTTGTTCCAGCATCAGCTGTGGAAGGAGTGGAGTGGCTTCTGGGTAGCTCCAGATACAGGACTCGCAGACAGGAGGGCAATCACTGGGCAGAGCCTCACAGACGGTCCAAGAGAAAGACAAAAACTGTTGCTCTTCCTTTCTCCCTCTCTGCTGCTAGATTAAGTAAATGGTCCTAATTATCAACTCATTCACTGAATTCCTAAACAAGAACCAAAAAGAATCCCTTTACACACCACTCTCTTGAAAGGTTAGAGGGGGAAAACTAAACTCTATGGTAACAGCCCCAAGACAATTAAAATGTGCTGCCCGCCCCGCCCCCGCCCCGCCCCCGCCCCAGCAGCTGTTGAAATGCCTCAGCCTCCCACTTCCCCAGCCTGGCTGGCTTCCCCTGCCCCGCATTCCTGGCAGGTCTAGGAGTTGAGAGAAAAATCCACCAGAACAAGAAGTGCCTGGGTGTTCTCCAGTTCCTAGCAGGTGGAAGGTGGGGCTGTTCGGATGAAAATGGTTTTGACAGACGGGCAGAATTCAAGGGTGTTTCCCACTCAGCAGGCGGGGCTCTGCCAGGCAGTTCCCCAGAAACCCTGCGTTATGTTCTCGTGGGGACGTGTTTCCCTTTTTTTATTAAGTCCTCACTCTTTTCACCTGTGTTGGCCTCTGCCCACACCCTTGGCCTCCATGACAGTAGAAAGCCTTGTGTGTAGCCCTCTCCTTTAATTTGCTCTGGAATGAGTTCATGGAGAAGCCCTGAGTCAAGGGCATTTCTCTCCCCATGTAATGCTGTTCGAGGCCCTGGGAGCTTACTTAAGTCTTCTCCAAAATGTATTGTGAGGCACGAGGCACATGGCTTTTGCTTTACATTTTTACCCAGAAATTATGGTATCGAATTTTGATACTAAATGACAAGTGCCATTTACCCTTGTAAATGAATTGGGCCATGGCTTATGTTTTACTTTTTCGCCCCACATGCAGTCTCCATGAAAGAGAATGTTTTTTAAAGGCTTGACGGTACTGATAGTGAGTTGCAGAGTCATTCGCAGGAACGATTGGTAAGTGCCTCAACTGCAATGGCGGCGATCAGCAGCTTCCATGAGTCCACTTTACTAGATGCGACAGCTCTCTTCATGTCTTTCCAAAGTATTACAAGAACGAGGAAGTAGGTTTTGTAGGAATTCTAAATTGGACAAGGCACTGTGGTGGTGCAAAAAGAATTCTTACTCCGCTCTATTAAAAAAAAATCATGCCTATGGTTTCCACAGCTTACCTTTCTACTTGCTATAAAATGCATGAACTGCAGGTATACTGATACTTTTGTGCTGGCCTTCAGCCTCTAGATGCTTGCTGTTCCTAATCACACTCGAGGTCCCTCCTTGTCACCTGCAGCTGTCGGTGCCATGGCTGCACGGGGCGGGCTAGAGATACGAGGAAGCTGATGCCCCACAGCTCAGCAGCTCTTGGCAAATGATCATGGAGGTCAGGGAGACAACTCTGAGGTTGTTCCACGCCATTTCCCGCAGGCCCCTGCCGAACTAGCCCGGTGCCTGCAGTGTTTTCCCTCTCATTCATGCACCAATGTCAGCTTTCTCCCCTTCTCTGTCTCATTTCCCACCCGCTGCTGCTCCCTGGGATGACACCCCAATGTGTCATCAGCCTCAAATCCTTGGTCTCAGGTGTGCTCTCAGGGGATGCAAACTAAGACATGAAGCTCCACCTAGGACAGGTAGGGGAGGCCCTTGAGAGCCAGCAAACCCTCCACTGCTTCACCCACCCATGCTTTGAGACCCTGCTCCAGAGCTCCCCAGGGCCTCCCTCACCTGCCTCTGGAGGAAGCACTTTCGGCACTGGCTCCTCCTGTTTCCCCACTGCCCAACCAAACCAGCCCCCTCTTCTCCAGAATGCCCTCCCAGACTACTACTGGGAACACTTCCTTTCTGGAACTTACATTGCATTTACAGAAGGTACCAAGAATTTAGCACCCGATGCTACGGTAATCCCCTCTGTGTTGGTTCTACTTCCCTAACTAAACTGTCAGGTTCTGAAGGGCTGGGGATCCTGGCAAATGCTTTTTAATTCCGTTCAGTTTTGGGATCTGTATTATCCCGTTCCATGCCTAGCATAGTTCTCATGACAGAGTAGGTACTTAATTAGTATGTAGATTCACTCAACATTCAGCAAATAGGTATTGAGTACCTGCTATGTGCTAGAGGCTGCGGATATATTTCTCCCAGATTAACTGCTAGCTGGGATACAGACGATTAGCAAAAATAAATGACTAATCACATGGTATGTTGGGAAGTATTAGCAAATACCAAGAAAATACAGTGGGAAGACTAAAGAGATCCTCGGCTTGGGGGCATAGGGACGTTGTGATTTTATTTCTATATATGTATCTATTAACAAAAATTGTTTATATTTCAGGTGTACAATGTGATTTTTGGTATGTCTATACATAGTGAAATGATTACTACAATCATGCAAATTAACATATTCATGTCCTCACATAGTTTCCTTTTTGTGTGTAGGCAAGAACACCTAAAATCTCTCTTTGCAAATTTCCAGTATATAATATAGTATTATTAACTATCATCATCACAATGAACATTAGGTCTTTAGACTTATTCATCCTACATAACTGCAACTTTGTACCCTTTCAACAACTTCTCCCCATTTCCCCCACTCCCCCACCTTTGATAGCCACCATTCTACTCTTTGTTTCTCTTTGTTTCTATGTATTAGACTTTTAAAGATTCCACATATAACTGAGATCACACAGTATATTTTTTTTCCTGTGTCTGGTGTATTTCACTTAGCCTAATATCCTTCCTGTTCATCCATGTTGTCAAAAATGGCCAAATCTCCTTTTCAAAGGTGTAAAAACATTCCATTATGTGTGTTTATATATATAATCCAATTCTGTTATAAGATAAAGGATAACAAGTGTTGGCGAGAACGTGGAGAAAGGAAAGCCTTATGTGCTGTTGGTGGGAATGTAAATTGGTACAGCTATTATGGAAAACATTATGGATGTTCCTCAAAAAATTAAAAATAGAATGACCATATGATCCAGCAATCCCACTTCTCGGTATATATCCAAAGGAAATGAAATCAGTATGTGGGAGAGATATCTGCATTCCCATGTTTATTGCAGCATTCACAATAGCCAAGACATGGAAACGACTGAAGTTGCAATTTTAAACAGTTTCTGCAGAAAGCTGCATTGAAGAGATTACCTGTGATCAAAGACTCAAAGGAGAAGAGAGAACCAGCTCTACACATATCTGGAGGGGGACTGTTCCAGGCAGCATGAACAGCAAGTACCAAGACCCTGAGATGTGAGCATGTCAGATACATTAAGGGGACAGCAAGGAGGGCAATGTAGAGTCCACAAGGGCCACAGTAATGGGAGGCTGGAGATGCGGGAGCCAGACCCTGAGGGCCTGAGACTGTTGCAAGGACTTGGGCTTTGCCTCTCAGTGCAATGGGGCAGGAGCAGGTTTTGCTGAGAAGTGACACCACCTGACTCACATATTAACAAGATCTCTCTGGCTGCTGTGCTGACAATAGATTCTAGATCCAAAAGGGGAAGCAGGGACACCCTTGACTGGGGTGAACTGCGACCTTGTCTTGAGAGGTGAGGGCAGTTTGGCTGGATATGTTTTGAAGCTAGAGCCTACAGGATTTTCTATTGAATTGACGTGGAGTGTGTTAACTTAAATGCCTTGGTTTAGGTGGTATCTGTCAGGTTTTTCCATGGTAAATGATTGCTTTTCCTCTTTTCCTTCTGTAATTAATAAGTAATTTGTGGGGAGGCATGTTTAGATGATATAAATATCCTTTACCTTATCAAACTTTTACCTGCTATCCTAAGTATACATTGATACTTTTTCTTGAATCAATTATTACTATGATAATTGTTACACAGGGATTTTACAAACCCTCACTCATTCCACATTCATTAATTGGTACTCCATTGTAATGAAGCTTTGTCCTCTCCCTTGATTATTTATTTAGATAAATGTGGACTCACGTGTTCCTGTTTTGCTCACTGGGTTACCATCTGTTAATGTCATTGTATATTTTGATGCTCAAAAATGTCCCAGATTTTTGGTCAGTGGGACCCATTTCAAGCTGGCTCCTGTGTCCTTTATGACAGACCTCCATCATTCTTTAAACACAAACTATGTTCTAGGCTCATGATGGGCTCTTTTTGTCCTATACCTGGAATCAACTGTTTCTCCAAGGAGCCCTAGTTCCTTTTAGTGGAGAATGGTATTTAGAAACCAAGATCTGGGCATATTATGTATTTTTAAATTATGGGGTTTTTTTAGTCCTCCTTGCTACTGCTAAAGTAAAAATTCTTATATCTTCATTTTAACAGTTAAACTTTACCTGAGCCCAAAAGAAGAAACATGAAATGTTAGAAGCTGTCAACTTTAAGATGTTCTTCATATTGAGACACAAAGTGATGACCATTGTAAAGTGGTCATCACACTGAAGTGAAGTGTCTTGCCACACCCGAACACATTTTGTGATATTTAACTATGGCAGGACACCGTGGTGTTAACACTCTGTACTTATCCTAGGGTCATTCACTATCTAGAAACAATAGAATATGTTTAAAATCTTCTCCATAAAGGGGATCTAACTGTTCTTGGTTTTATTTTCTCCATGCATACATTACCTTTTATATTTCCACTGGTGTGCAAAAATGGAAGAAAGAGGCCTGAACAAGGCCACTTTTGCTCCATGATACCCCTTTTCATCACAATGATTACTTAACTTCTTTTGTGGTTTCTCTCTCTGTTTCTAGGTACTAAGAAATACATAATCATTATAATAATAGCAGGACGCCATCCATGAATGACTTTCACTTATTTCTCAGCTGACCTCATGACAAAACCTTTTAAAATAGGCAAGGTCATTGTTCTTATTCAATTTACCAATGGAGAAAGTAACAGAAAGCCTCATTGACTTTCCTAAAGTTTCATACATGGCAAATATGATCTGGACCACTTTTTCTAACATCCAGCTTGCTTTCCTCTGTGTCTCCAACCCTGCCGGCGTATTTGAATTAAAAGACTGGGGCCCAAGCCCCACCTTGAGAGGTTCTGCATCAATGTGTGGGGTGGCAGGCCAGCCTTGGCAGTTTTCACAAGCTTGCCGCCGTGCCCATGGGCAGCCAGAGGTAAGCAGAGGTGAACTGTGTGGTGCACCGGTCCCCCACTGGGTTACAGAACAGGTAAGTCCAAAACCTCACATGTGTGACAGGTCAAACAAAGGGAGTGACTGTGACGGGGCCAACGCTGGGCAGGTCTGAGAAAGAAAAGGCTCCAAGCCTGGAGAGGCATAAAAAGGGTTCTGGGGACCTGGCTGTGGCCCGGGCCCATGTGCCAGGGACTTCTCACCTGCTTCACTCATCCTCAGACACCATCCAGGTGCCTGGTTAGAGCAGAGTGTGGGGGTGGGCGCCACACGGCAACTCTTGTGCTCTGGGAAAAAGGAGCCACTGCTGAGTGGGGGCTTGCTATGTCCTTTCCTATTTTAGGCCTTATCCTGCTTGACGATGTAGGATTCTATTTCTCCACACTAGATGTGGAAAATATTCTCCTAAGTGTAAAGAGGGAAGTAAAACAGGAATGGTCACTTCCATCTCTATCTGCTTTCTGTATCTTCTGGTACTCTTACTCCTAGCCACAAGCAAAGAATTCGTCCGTTTGTTATTTTTCTTGCTGTTATGGCTTTAAATGCCTTCTCATACCTTTCAGATCTTTGCAGGTCTGAATTCAGACTGAACCTTTGCCCTTCTTTGACTTTTGTAGGTTTAGGCCACTCTGTCATCTTCATTCTTGGTCAGGTTCCCTTGATTCTGTCCTTTTCGCCTGCCCACTGAAACTATGAACTTGTAGATGAGCTGCGAATCTAATCACATGGTTTCTTTAGATCTCTTCCCTCTTTTGTCCTTTACAGGTTCATTTGTGGTTATACTGTTGGCTAAGTCCTTCCACTTCTCCTTTTAGAACTTCTAGTCTTGGCATGGAGCATCTTTGTATTCAATCTATGAACTTTCTTTTCCTAAATCTTGGGCCCAGTGGAAACTAGGCATTGTGAACTGTGGCCCACAGCCCCAGTCTGGGCCCAGCTTACACACATTTGATTTGGCAGCTGTGTTATTTACAAAAGTTTGATTCTGAGCTCCCTGTTTTCTCCCACCTCTTCCTATCATCGCATACATCTGCCTGCTTCACACATTTTCTGTACCTGCCTGGCTGTTGTAGACATTCGAGTTTCTGATCTGTGCCTGATCTCTGCCTGGTGTTCTTCCCTCTGTAATGATGCGCCTGATGTTCTGACCCTACTGAAGGCCCGTTTCAGCAGCGAAGGCTGCAGAGGTCCCACTGAGCCTTTGCAACTCAGGCAACAGCACAAAGTGGCACAAGCCTCTACCCCAAGGCAGGCCTGACTCTTCACTGTCCTGGAAACCAACTGTATTCATGATCACTTGTTCGTCTGCTCCCACTGGGCACCTTCCTAGGAATGTACTCACTCCCTGGCACTTCATATCAAGTCAGTTGACCCCAGCAGTGCCCCTTCCACCAACCATACTCCTTTCCCAGTGTTGCCTCATGCCTGCATCTGTGTCCTAAAACCTGGCCAAGTGTCTCTGCTCCTGTCCTCCCCTCTCCTGTCCAGGAGGCTGCAGCCTCCAAGGTCTGGAGCCTGGCTCTTGGATGGGCCCCACTAAACATCCAAATTTCCACGTTTCTCCTTGTAGGATGCTCCTGGGGCCCTGACTGCTCTACTTCTTCCACAGCCTTTCCCTGGGAGCCCCTTGGCATTCCTGCTCCTCTCCTGTTGTGCAGCTCCCAGGCTCTGACTTCCGATCCCACTCTCTGGAATGGCTTGTTCCTTTGCAAACTGCATCCTGTTCTTGCTATTATGAAATCTAAGATGACTAGATGACTGATTGCTTTTCTCCAAGCTTCCCAAAATGTCTCCCTCATCAAATAATCGTTTCTTGATGACCTCACTAAGTTCTGAAGAGTCATGTACCTTCTTGCATTGGCCAACTCCCCACCTATTCTCATGTGCAATGAGAGCAGCTTTTCACAGTAAGCTCCTCAAACACTTCCTGATTTTATCCACAAATGGTTGCATGATTTTTGACACAATTTTGCTATGTCTGGAACCCCGATTCTTTGAAAATTGGTTCAAACGATGTTGCCGAACTTATTTTCTGGAATGCTCAGTTAACTAAACCATTTGTATCAGCCCTTCCCAAACCATTGCTCATTGCCAAATCCTTGTGTTATTATCTTCGACAAATAATTTACAAATTAGGGTATCCCAAAAGAAAAACTCTGGCACCTTTTCCTAAATGGAAGGTAAAGCTATCATTGAAGGACAGCATCGTGTGCAGACAGAACTTAATTAATAAACCTGGGATAATGATACTGGTAAATGGAAAGAGAACGTTCTATGGAACCCCTAGCCTTAGCACATCTCAGCAGCAGAGCTTTGCTCAGTGGTGAGAGAAGCTTTCTACAGCTACAAATTCCAGTTTACATTTCAGAGAGAACTCGTGCGCTATGCCAAAAGCAGTAAACTTGACATATTCAAAATGTTACATCCTTTAAGGTAAACCAGTTCTAAGTGGAGACCTTGGCCTCCTGGCTGCTGGTTGCTACAGGAAATCTTATTCACAGTGGAAAATGATGATACCTAAAGGACTAATAAAAAGAGGAATGAAAGTGGAGAGTTTCTTCATGCCTTTAATCAAGGTTATTTTCATTTTCCTCTTCATGATTATTGCCTTTCAGTAAATCTGCTCAGTGCCCAAGCCCTCAGATATGACACAGCATATCTGAGAGCTCCTGGGTGACAGCGCCTGGGAAACATCGAACACAGAGAGGACTGCAGCTCCCCACGGGGTGCTCATGGAGGGCTATGCAGCTTCTGTGCAGGGTCCACTGCATTTCAGGGCTGCTTCACTCACCACAGGCCCCAACCAGGTGGGCAGGGTGAACAATGAGGCGGCCAGGGCCAGCCCCTCTTGGCCAGGTGGTTATTCATTCTTGGCCAGGTGATCAGGCTGAGAGGAAGCAGGGAAAGGGCTCAGGCAATTAGTGCTTCAGAAAATGTTGCGGCGAATCAGTGCCAATTCCAGACTGATTACTGTTACCCAAAACTTTTCCTTCCTGCCCAATCATTACGTCCTCCCCGGGGGTGAGTTCACAAGGCCCAGAGTTCTTTCAGTGCCTGGTTGAATGGAGCTTAAAACAAATAAGCAACAACACTTTGTCCATGCACCCTTTTCATCTTTGGAGGGGTGGATGAGGGTGGGTGGGATGCAGGGAGTCAGGAATTGGGGCTTCATCCTGTCCTCAGGGTCCCCTGAGCCTGCCCGCTGGTGTATTAGACACCCACCGCCCACAGCAGCACCCAGCTGGGATGCCATCACTTGCCCCCATGAGATTCCTACACCCGACAAAGCTCCTCGTCTCTAAAGGTTTTCAGGCTGAGTCCAAAGGCTTGTCAGGGAGATTGTAAAATGACTTCCTTCAATGGGAATAGGGGGTCCCTTCCACATTTTTCTTTTTCTGGAGACAGGGTCTCTCTCTGTTGCCCAGGCTGCAGTGTGGTGGTGTAATCACAGTTCACTGCAGCCTCAAACTCCTGGGCTCAAGAAATCCTCCCACCTCAGCCTCCTGAGTAGCTGGGACTACAGACACATGCCACCAAGGCCGACTAATTCTTGGTATGTTTTGTAGAGACAGGGTTTTGCTATGTTGTCCAGGCTGGTCTCGAATTCCTGTCCTTGAGTGATCCGCTCTGCCCGCCTCGGCCTCCCAAAGTGCTGGGATTTCAGGCATGAGCCACCACACCCAGCCCCCACCCTCCAAGCTTAAGATTACAAACTGAACAACCTGAACCTCTCTGGCCTCAGCTCCTCCTTTGTAAGATGAGGATAATAGCAGCTGCCTTTTCTGGTTGTTGCGAATGGAAAGAGGGAACACTTAGGAAGAGAGGTAAATGCTCAGCAAGTGTCGATCATTACTATGATTCTCACTCAGCAGAAAGCCAGGCATTGCCATTTACCTCTAAACTGTTAGGAAATCAAGCCAAATGTGGAAAATTCACCAATACCCAGGATCCCTAAGGGGCATTGTCTTTTAGTTGCAAGTGTGGATATTCAAATGGCAAACGCTAAGAGGACATTTCTCCTACAGAATAAGGAAAGAGAAAATCTAAGATTCCTCGTCTGCCAGGCCCAGAATATAGGTCATAAGTTTATCTAATTCAAGTGCAGGAAGGCATATCTTCAACAGGGAGGAAGAAGTCCGATCCCAGAGACTTCACGAAGCTTGTCTGTGGGGTGCAACAATAAAGGTGCTTATGTGAGACTTTTCATCATCAATTGGAGAACTTTCAGCAGCCAAACATTGAAGCCATACTCAGAGTATTAGGCTGAATTTATTGAAGAGTATTTGTTTTCTTTTTTGATGTTGCCCATGCAGCATTGCAAATAATAGAATTTCATTGTTACACAGCTCATTATTTTCTTCAATGAGCTGGAATACAAGTTATGAGTAATGGGTTAGTAGTGAGTTCACAGGCATGCAGAAGAATAAAAAGGAAAAAAGGATCTAAAAGAATACTATTAGCATTAATTATGTATGTGCATTTCCCATTTACAGAGACTTACTATAAAATATTTTTTTCATTTTTCCTAATCGGATTGCCTACTAGATTTATAATCATAGAAGAGCTGTTTTAGAAACCAATTCCTTATACAAGAGAAAATTCTAATTCTGAAAAATAATTATCTGGGATGTGTTATTTTATCTTTCTTGACTTGTGAATGTGGTTATTGATCTCTAAATGGAATTTCCAAACCAGTGACTTTTATAAAAATATGATATACTGTGGAAAGAGGTAGGAAATAAGAAGCAGGAGGGAGGGAAAAGAAAGACAATTTGCAGAACAAACTCGAACAATAACTTTAATGGTCTTCATCCATCCCTATAAATCAACGAATCATTTTCCCATAGGTCAGACTGTTACAGTAGAATTTGGACTCATTCTGCTCATTTTGGAGATGGTTACAAGCGCTCGGACTGGTGCCATGTTATGCATTTGGAAGAATGATTGCATTATAAAACCCATTCCAAGCTTCCCACTGTTTCAGCAATGGAAATAGTGAAGAATGTTTGGACTGATTTAAAATGTGAAGATGTAATTCCAGTATCATAGAAGTTTTCTGCCACCCAAACATTCCCCCAAATGAGTCTCAGTTGTGTGCCTAATTAAATTCTGATGTTAGGTAAAACAAAAACAAAAAAAAAAAAAGAAGGGATCCTTTTTTCTAATAGTAAGTAGTAACTTGCATATAGCTCATAGAACTATTCAATATTTAAATTGCACCTAGCAGAAACTAGTCCACTTCTATGGAATAGATTTGGGGACTCCATTTCCAGAGGTGTGGCTGATAAGATACCCTAAGTGACCCTCATGACTAAAAATAAAAATACCAGATTAAATGTTGAAAGAACATTAATTTAAATGCATTACTGAGCTGGCACTAAATTAAGAAATGTGCAGAGCCCCAAAGGGAATGAACACATGAATCTTGGAAGGTAGGCTAGTGTAAGACTTCACTTATGTCCGCAAAGTGTGGCTGAGCCCTGGAGATGCTAAGTATCTGCTTTGAGAACTACATAGAGTCCAGAAGACAAAAGATTAACCTTAGGGTCTGCCCAAAGGGGAATCTCATAGGAGACCCCATAATTATCTGGACTGCTAAAGGCGATAGCCCTAAAGTAAGGATGAACGAGCAGTAAACCCTGATATTCAGAAGGGGGCAGAAAGAAAACTTGCTTGTCTCTACGCTGAACTGGAGGTGGGGAAAAATAAATTCCTTTACTCTCTGAGAATTCGAAAGCACAAGCCAGCAGTCCAAATTCATGCTTCCTGAGTGGCACAGAAAAACTCAACCTGAAAGGCTCACACCTGTAATCCAGCACTTCAGGAGGTGGAGGTAGGAGGATCGCTTGAGACCAGGAGTTTGAGACTAGCCTGGACAACATAGCAAAACTCGTCTCTACAAAAATAAAAAGTAAAATAAAATAAAATGTTTCCAGGTTGGTGACTGAGAAGCAGGGGCAAATCCTCTCTAGAAGAACTCCACTTCAACTTAGGCCTCAACGAATTCCCACATAGAAAATCTTCCAGAACAATCAGGCAAAATTCACTAACATTCAAGGAAAACAGACATCACTGGTGAAATTCATCAGAAAAAAAAAAAAAAAAAAAAAAAACAGAAAACAAACTCACAAATACCTTATATATTGGACATATCAGGCACAGAATAACTTGTTTAATATGTTTAAAGTGAATATAATAATTGAAATTGAAAATTCAGTGGACTTTATAACAGATTAGACATGGCTGATAAGAAAAAAGGTAATGGGAGATAAATCCAAAGGAATAAATAAAATCTGGAGAATAAAGGATGAGAAACATGAAAGAGAGGCTAAGATGCAAGAGGGATAAAGTTACAAGGTTTAGGCCAGGCGTGATGGCTCATGCCTGTAATCCCAGCACTTTGGGAGGCCGAGGTTGGTGGATCACCTGAGATCAGGAGTTTGAGACCAGCCTGGCCAACACGGTGAAACCCTGTCTCTACTAAAATTACAAAACATTAGCCGGGCGTGGTGGTGGGCGTCTGTAATCCCAGCTACTCCGGAGGCTGAGGCAGGAGAATTGTTTGAACCTAGGAGGTAGAGGTTGTAGTGAGCAGTGATCGTGCCATTGCATTCCAGCCTGGGCAACAAGAGCAAAACTCCGTCTCAAAAAGAAAAAAAAAAGGTTAGGTTTACTATAAATCTAACTTCAGTTTCAGAGTGAGAGAATACAGAGAATGTGAACTCTTCAAGGATAGACTTTTTTGGGTTGTTGAAAGACAATCCTTGGATGCAGTAAGCCCAATGAATTCCAACTAGGATACATTTTTGTAAAATCACACTAAAACCAAAGAAAAACAGAAGATCCTAATGGCAGCCAGAGAAAAAGACAGATCACTTACAAAGAAGTGCAATTACATTAGCTGATGATTTCTAAACAGTGATAGCTGGAGAAAAGGTGGACGTCCATGACTTTCATCAGTATAAATTGGTTTTGCCTGTGATCGAACTCCATGTAAATGAGATCACACACTAGGTAATTTTTTTCTGTTTATTTCTCTCAACATTGTGTCTGTGAAATTCATCCCTGTGGTTACATCTAATAGTAGTTGGTATTTTCTTTTCTTTTTATGGAGTATCCCATTTCATGAATATATTATAATTTATGTATTTTTATCACACTGCTAATGGGCATTTGAGTTATTTCCAGAATTTTGCTATTATGAATACTATCCTTCTATGACTCCAGTTTTTTTCTTTTTTTTTTTTTAAAGAAAGTGTGTCTTACACGTCCTGCAATGTCGTGAACTTTTTCTCCATAGAAAACTAATAAAGAGGGTGGCCGAGGAGGGCGGATCACCTGAGGTCGGGAGTTCGAGACCAGCCTGACCAACATGGAGAAACCCCGTCTCTACTAAAAATACAAAATTAGCCCAGCATGGTGGTACATGCTTGTAATCCCAGCTACTCAGGAGGCTGAGGCAGGAGAATGGCTTGAACCGGGAGGCAGAGGTTGCGGTGAGCCGAGATTGTGCCACTGTACTCCAGCCTGGGCAATGAGAGTGAAACTCCATCTCAAAACAACACAACAACAAAAAAAAGCGAAAGAAAAGAAAAGAAAGGAAAAGAGAAAGAAAGAAAGAAAGAAAGAAAGAAAGAAAGAAAGAAAGAAAGAAAGAAAGAAAGAAAAGAAAGCGAATAAACATTTACATGTTAACAAAACACCATTCTTATAACATTGACTTGATTTCACATCCAGGAAGTTTAAACCCTTAATAACATACCTCACTACATTCTTGCTGTGGTTTAATGATTACTTTTTTCAACTCTTATTCCCTTGAAATTTTTTTAGCAAAAGCTAATGTAGGGTTTTGTGTGTGATTCCCTCTCCAGTTAGCTAGAGTGTGTGAAAAACCACACCTTGTCCACATTAAGAAAGTAAAAGGCAGTCAACTTTAGATCCTAATCAAAGCAAACTTAAAAGCATACACAGTGCATGGAAAGCAAGTAGTGAGTACCTGCTGATTAAGAGAAGACAAAGAAGAAAAAACATGTGCACAATACTTCTAAGTTTAGGTCTTTTCTAAATAGCTACAGTTTTGTACAACCCCTATGTATGTTTTGCTATATTTGCAAATCCCTTCTGGCTGCATGATGCGTTTTCCCATCATGATCTCAAAACCAGCGTTATCATTCTTGCCTGTCCTTTCCATAGCCTTCAGTGCTGGGCTGTGCTTGACCTGCTTGCAGCTAGAGTGTTTCATACTGTCCTATCACCTTTCTTCAGTTGTTGTCTGCATGTGTACTAACTCCCTAACAAGAGTGTAAATGTAATGATTACCCTACAGACTCTTGAGTCCCTCCCAAAGGACCTATAATTTCTCACAATAACCAGATATCCTGCATGTGATAAGGTAAAAGGTAAAGGAAGGTTGATCAGAGTCAAGAATTT
Organism: Macaca fascicularis; assembly: GCF_037993035.2. Lineage (NCBI taxonomy): Eukaryota > Metazoa > Chordata > Mammalia > Primates > Cercopithecidae > Macaca > Macaca fascicularis. Next base: position 31,984,994 of record NC_088383.1, read on the forward strand.
CCAGGCTGCGACATAATGCACATCATTAAGTTCTCATGATAAGCAAAAGTCTCAAGGAACTAGTTGAGGTCGAGAAGAGAGTGATTCTACTTCATATATGTTATATATACAAGCAATCTCAAAGCAATAGTCTAATCATTGAAATTTAGGAAAGGCCCCCACCCACGGCATGTTTAATGGCAAGTTTCTGCCAACCATGTGATTTTATGGTTGCTAAATAGAGCCTTAAAAATTGAGGTTTATGTCTGACACAGTATTGTCTACACTATAGAAAGAATAGCACTATAAGTAAAAGTAGCCTGGAAAATGGCAATGATATACTCATGCCATTAAAGATCAGTACACCTCCTGGCTTTTATTTCGGAGGCTAAAGCTGGAGATTTTTAGCATTAATAAAGACAGTGTAGTAACCATAGAAACATAGCATTTATTAATTTCCATGGTAAAGAAAGCAGTTCCTTCCATGGAATGATTTGAGGTGCTCTAGCAAGTACTTCTGCCTAAAGAGCTCTCCTATAGGTCTGAACTATTTAAAGCAATGGGAAGTCTCTAAAATAATACACAATCCATTTAATAAGAGGCATGGCAATTTTGATTGAAAGTTAAAATATACCTACTATAAATAAATGTAGAAGTGTAATGGCAATGGGCCAAACAATCCATAGTAAAAGGGAAAACAGCAAAGGACAAAATCAATCTTCAGATTGCAAGGAAAAGGAAAACTGACATTTACTGAAAGTCTACTCTTTGTCAGACACTTGTTATACTTCATTTCATTTAATCCTCATGACCATCCTTTGAATATATATATATTTATTTCCATCCTTTTCTAATTGCTAAAGTAATACATGCACGTGGTAGAAAAGTTGGAAAATACTAAAGAAGTACCAAGCAATAAACACCACATACCTTACCATGTACAGTGACCACTGGTAACAGTTAGATGTATTTCTCTTCTCTTTGCATACTCTTTTACATAATTAAGATTGTAACAGATTCCTGTTTAGCTTATCGTTACATAGTCTTAGCATATAAGCTAAATAAAGGCATAATTTTTTGTTTTTGCTCATTGTTTAATCATCATTGCTTCACACATAGTAAAACTCAATAAATACTTGTTGAATGTGTAAATGTGATGGTTATGTCATACTAACCATCCCTCTCTTACTCTAAATATTTTGATTTTTTTAAAAAATGTATAAATCTTTATCAGAATTTCTGATTTTTTCCTTAAGACTGACTTTCAGACATGAAATTCATAGGTTAAAAATTATAGGTCTTCTTGAGTTCAAAACACATATTGACAATTTGCTTTCTTAAAAGTTTCTAGCTGAGCTTGCCAGCACTATATGAAAGTCTCTATTTTATTCAATCCTCATAGGCATTGCATAGTTTCTATTTTAAATATTCTCTTACATTTTACAGACAAATAATTTATTAATATATATTTTTATTATTAATACATATTAGTATACTATCAAGGTAGTAGACTTTTTCCTTATTATTGCAACTGTTTCCACACAATTAGTTATTTCCTTTAATCCAATTTAGGCTTATTTTTCCAATAGCAAGGCTTTCAAACTTTATGTTATCAATTATTTCCCTTGAATTATTTTTCATTGCTTCTATGCTTGGAAATTCCTTTTACAAGAAGGAGAAAACAATCACTTTGTTTTCATCTAGCTTTTCATGGTTTCATTGTCACCTTTATTTCATTAATCACCTGAAATTATTTGGGATCATGGCGTGAACTGAACATATTCCAGTTGATAAAAATTGTTTATTTAAAATTTATTTAAAAATTCCTTCTCTTCTTCTTTGATTTGTGATTTTTCTTCATATACTAGATTTTAACATAAATTAGGGTTATTTTAGTTTATTTATCCATTTATTCTCATGCAAGTGTGGCTGTGATTTTTAATTAAAAACATTTTATTATAATATAGGTGCACATTTAAAAAAATCAAATAGTAGAGACTATGTTCATAATAAAAATTAACACCCCTCCCCCTCCAATATTTCCTTTCCTACCCATAGTCCTGTTTACCGGAAACAATTTTAACCATTTCTGCTTTTTTTTTTTTCTGATATTAACTCTATGTAGTTAAATAATAAAATATGGCCCGTCATTATCTATTGAATTCCTGCCAATGAATTCAATAGACAAATTCAATTTATGACTAGTAAAGACTTAGCACATTTATATTATTTTAACTCCTTTTCTTCATCCCTCAATATTTGATAGTTTTATTGCTGTTTTTGATCATCTTTTGGTTATCTTTGTGAATTAAAACACTATACAGTGTCTAAACTTCTTTTTCCTGTTCCATCAGTTTTTAACAGTGTATCTTGATTCCCTATTCCACAATATGAGAATATTACTGCCACTACCCTTTCCTATGAATTTTAACCTTCTACCTTTCATAGATCTTATTTTATGTTGTCAAAACATGTTATGTACATTTTGCCTCTATGCACAGTTAAGTATTTCAAGGCTTGCCTATTGATTGATTCTAATATAGGAAGTCAATGAACAGTGTTAGAATTATCATGGCTATATAATTCTTCTTCATTCTAGGGCCAAATTTCTTCTCTCTTGTTGCAAAAATTTAATACCATTTTCCTTCAAAGAGAATGTGCTAGGGCAGAGCAAGATGCCGAATAGGAACAGCTTCAGTCTCCAGCTCCCAGCGCGAGCGACACAGAAGACAGGTGATTTCTGAATTTTCAACTGAGGTACTGGGTTCATCTCACTAGGGAGTGCCAGACAATCGGTGCTGGTCAGCCGCTGCCGCCCGACCAGCAAGAGCTGAAGCAGGGCGAGGCATCGCCTCACCTGGGAAGCGCAAGGGGGAAGGGAATCCCTTTTCCTAGCCAAGGGAACTGAGACACACAACACCTGGAAAATCGGGTAACTCCCACCCCAATACTGCGCTTTACCAAGGGTCTTAGCAAACGGGCACACCAGGAGAGTATATCCCACACCTGGCCAGGAGGGTCCCATGCCCATGGAGCCTCCCTCATTGCTAGCACAGCAGTCTGTGATCTAAGGCAAGGCAGCAGCGAGGCTCGGGGAGGGGCACCCGCCATTGTTGAGGCTTAAGTAGGTAAACAAAGCCACTGGGAAGCTCGAACTGGGTGGAGCTTACAGCAGCTCAAGGAGTCCTGCCTGTCTCTGTAGACTCCACCTCTGGGGACAGGGCACAGCTAAACAACAACAACAACAAAAAAGTAGCAGAAACCTCTGCAGACGCAAACGACTCTGTCTGACAGCTTTGAAGAGAGCAGTGGATCTCCCAACAGGGAGGTTGAGATCTGAGAACAGACAGACTGCCTGCTCAAGTGGGTCCCTGACCCCTGAGTAGCCTAACTGGGAGACATCCTCCACTAGGGGCAGACTGACACCCCACACCTCACACGGTGGAGTACACCCCTGAGAGGAAGCTTCCAAAGCAAGAATCAGACAGGTACACTTGCTGTTGAGCAATATTCTATCTTCTGCAGCCTCTGCTGCTGATACCCAGGCAAGCAGGGTCTGGAGTGGACCTCAAGCAATCTCCAACAGACCTACAGCTGAGAGTCCTGACTGTTAGAAGGAAAACTAACAAACAGGAAGGACACCCACACCAAAACCCCATTAGTAGGTCACCATCATCAAAGACCAGAGGCAGATAAAACCACAAAGACGGGGAAAAAGCAGGGCAGAAAAGCTGGAAATTCAAAAAATAAGAGCACATCTCCCCCTCCAAAGGAACGCAGCTCATCACCAGCAATGGATCAAAGCTGGACGGAGAATGACTTTGATGAGATGAGAGAAGGAGGCTTCAGTCCATCAAACTTCTCAGAGCTACAGGAGGAATTACGTACCCAGCGCAAAGAAACTAAAAATCTTTTCTTCAAGATTATCTTGAGCATTTCTGGAATTTTATATCCCATAAAAATTTTAGAATCAGCTTATTGATTTTCACATCCTCCCCAAAAAACGTTTGTTGAGATCTTGAGATGCATTTACTCTATAGATCAACTTGTGGAGATGTCACATCTTAATAATATTCGTCTTTCAATCTAGACTGTGGCAAACTTTATTTAGGTCTCTTTAATTTGCTTCCATAGTATTTTTAAATTTTCTCCATAGAAGTCTTGCATATTTTTTGTTAGATGTATTCCTTGATATTTGATTTTTTGATGCCATTATAAGCAGTATACTTAAATTTTTATTTTAAAATTATTTGTCACTAGTATATAGAAATACAAAAAATTTTCATATTGATTTTTTAATCTAATGTCCTTACTATGTTCACAACAAATAACAGTGTGTAGATTGTTTTGAATATTCTAAGTCTAACGGCAGTTTTATTTCTTCCTTTCTAATCATTCTATCTTTTTGCTTTATTGTGCTGGCTAAGACCCCTATTACAATGTTAAATAAAAGTAGAGATATTAAGTAACTTTGTCTCATTTTTGATCTGAAAAGGAAAACTTTTCATATGCCAAACTTAGGTATAAGGCTTGCTCTAATTTTTTTGTACATCCAACTAAGGAACTTCCCTTCTGTATCTACTTTGCTAAATTATTTCCCTTTTTAACCATTTTTGAGGTTTAAATTTTATCCAATGCTTTTACAGCATCTATTGAGATGATAGTAATTTTTCTCTTTTATTCAGTTACAGTGTTGAATTGCATTTTACTGATTTTTATAATGTTAAATTAAGCTTGCCTTCCTGGAATAAATCCAACTTTTACTATAATGTAACATGCAGGGGTGGAATGAGGTGGGGGGATGGGTGGGTAAATGTTTATCCTACTTAAAGCTTTTAGTTTTTTGTTTTTTTTTTTTGTTTTTGAGATGGAATCTTGCTCTGTCGCCCAGGCTGGAGTGCAGTGGCCAGATCTCAGCTTACTGCAAGCTCCGCCTCCCGGGTTCACGCTATTCTCCTGCCTCAGCCTCCCGAGTAGCTGGGACTACAGGCGCCGCCACCTCGCCCGGCTAGTTTTTTGTGTTTTTTAGTAGAGACGGGGTTTCACTGTGTTAGCCAGGATGGTCTCGATCCCCTGACCTTGTGATCCGCCCATCTCGGCCGCCCAAAGTGCTGGGATTACAGGCTTGAGTCACCGTGCCTGGCCGCTTTTAGTATTTCTTAAATTTGTGGCTTTTGTTGGCTTTGGAAACATGTTTATTATTATTTCAATATTGCATTTTTCTCATTTTCCCGCCCCCTCTCATTCTGGAAGGACCTTCTGAACATGCCCCATATGTTTTCTACACTGCATTTCTACTCTTCTTGTTCTCTGTGCTCAAATCTGGTTATTTTCTACTAATATGACTTCCAATTTACTAATTCCTTCTTCAATTGTATTTAATTTATGATAAAGTGCATCTAGTTACAGCTTAATTTATCATATTTTTTAGTTTTTGAATTTTTGATTTGCCTTTAGATTTAACAGTCTGATAAATTTTTCCATAATGATTTTAATTTTTTTTTTTTTTTTGAGAAGGAGTCTCATTCTTGTCATCCAGGCTGGAGTGCAGTGCTGCAATCTCAGCTCACTGCAACCTCCGCCTCTCTTGTTCAAGCAATTCTCCTGCCTCAGCCTCCCAAGTAGCTGGGATCACAGGCGTTCGCCAGCACGCCTGGCTAATTTTTGTATTTTTAGTAGAGACAGGGTTTCACCATGTTGCCCAGGCTAGTCTGGAGCTCCTGACCTCAGGTGATCTGCCTGCCTTGGTCTCCCAAAGTGTTGGGATTACAGGTGTGAGCCACTGTGCCTGGCCGATTTTGTAATACATTATTTTAAAGTATATGTCTGATAACCCTGATACCTAAGTCATGAATGTGTCCTATTTTTTTGGTATGCCTGATATTATTATTTTTTTTTATTTTTAGCTATTCCTTTTTTATTTATTTTTATTTGATTTTACTTTAAATTCTGGGATACATGTGCAGAATGTGCAGCTTTTTTACATAGGTATACATGTACCCTGGTGGTTTGCTGCATCTATTGACCCATCTGCTAAGTTACCTACCCTCGCCCCCCTATCCCACAATGGGCCCTGGTGTGTGATGTTCCCTTTCCTGTGTCCCTGTGTTCTCATTGTTCGACTACCACCTATGAGTAAGAACATGCAATGTTTGGTTTTCTGTTTCTGTGTTAGTTTGCTGAGGATGACGGCCTCTAGCTTCACCCATGTCCCTTCAAAGGACATCATCTCATTCCTTTTCATAGCTGCATAGTATTCCATGGTATATATTTACCACATTTTCTTTATCCAGTCTCTCATTGATGGGCATTTAAGTTGGTTCCATGTCTTTGCTATTGTAAATAGTGCTACAATAAATATACATGTTCATGTGTCTTTGTAGTAGAATGATTTATATTCCTTTGGATATATACCCAGTAGTGGGATTGTTGGGAGAAATGGTGTTTCTGTTTCTAGATCCTTAAGGAATCACCATACTGTCTTTCACAATGGTTGAACTAATTTGCATTCCCACCAACAGTGTAAAAGTGTTCCTGTTTCTCCACAGACTTGCCAGCATCTATTGTTTCTTGAGTTTTTAGTAATTGCCATTCTAACTGGCGTGGTATTCTCATGGTATCTCATGGTATCTCATTTTGATGGTATCTCATTTTGATGGTATCTCATTGTGGTTTTGATTTGCATTTCTCTAATGATCAGTGATGTTAAGCATTTTTTCATATGTTTCTTGGCCATGTGAATGTCTTCTTTTGAGAAGTGTCTGTTCATATTCTTTGCCCACTTATTGATGAGGTTGTTTGTTTTTTTTCTTGTAAATTTGTTTAAGTTCCTTGTAGATTCTGGATATTAGACCTTTGTCAGATGGATAGATTGCAAAAATTTTCTCCCATTCTGTAGGTTACCTGATCACTCTGATGATAGTTTCTTTTGCTGTGCAGAAGCTCTTTAGTTTAATTAGATCTCATTTGTCAATTTTGACTTGTGTTGCAATTGCTTTTGGTGTTTTCGTCATGAGGTCTTTGCCCATGCCTATGTCCTGAATAGTATTGCCTAGGTTTTCTTCTGGAGTTTTTATGGTTTTGGGTTTTACATTTAAGTCTTTAATCCATCTTGAGTTAATTTTTGTATAAGGTATAAGGAAGGGGTCCAGTTTCAGTTTTTTGCATATGGCTAACCAGTTTTCCCAGCACCACTTATTGAACAGGAGATCCTTTCCCCATTGCTTGTTTTTGTCAGGTTTGTCAAAGATCAAATGGTTGTAGATGTGTGGTGCTATTTCTGTGGTCTCTGTTTTGTTCCATTGGTCTATATATCTGTTTTGGTATCAGTACTATGCTGTTTTGGTTACTGTAGCCTTGTTAGTTTGAAGTCAGGTAGCATGATGCCTCCAGCTTTGTTCTTTTTGCTTAGGATTGTCTTGGCTATATGGGATCGTCTTTGATTCCACATGAAATTTCAAGTATTTTTTTCTAATTCTGTAAAGAGTGTCAATGGTAGCTTGATGAGAATAGCATTGAATCTATAAATTACTTTGGGCAGTATGGCCATTTTCATGATATTGAGTCCTCCTATCCATGAGGATATAATGTTTTTTCATTTGTTTGTGTCCTCTTTTATTTCCTTTAGCAGTGGTTTGTAGTTCTCCATGAAGAGGTCCTTAACATCCCTTGTTAGCTGTATTCGTAGGTATTTTATTCTCTTTGTAGCAGTTGAGAATGGGAGTTCATGCAAAATTTGGCTCTCTGCTTTTTTATTGTTTGTGTAAAGGAATACTTGTGATTTTTGCACATTGATTTTATATCCTGAGACTTTGCTGAAGTTGCTTCCCAGCTTAAGGAGTTCCTGGGCTGAAAGAATGGGGTTTTCTAAATATAGAATCATGTCATCTGCAAACAGAGACAATTTTACTTCCTCTCTTCCCATTTGAATACACTTTATGTCTTTCTCTTGCCTGATTGCCCTGGCCAGAACTTCCAGTACTATGTTGAACAGGAGTGGTGAGAGAGGGCATCCTTGTCTTATACCGGTTTTCAAAGGGAATGCTTCCAGAAATCAAGAAGTTCTGTGAAAGCAATGAGAACAAAGAGACAATGTACCAGAATCACTGGGACACAGCTAAAGCAGTGTTCAGAGGGAAATTTATTGCACTAAATGCCCACATAAGAAAGCTAGAAAGATCTCAAGCTGATGCCCTAACATCACAAATAAACGAGCCAGAGAAGTAAGAGCAAACTAATCCAAAAGCTAACAGAAGGCAAGAAATAACTAAGATCAGAGCAGAATTGAAGGAGATAGTGACATGAAAAACCCTCAAAAAAATGAATGAATCCAGGAGCTGGTTTTTTGAAAAAATTAACAAAATAGATAGACTTCTAGCTAGGACTATCAAAGAAGAAAAGAGAGAAGAATCAAATAGACACAATAAAAAATGATAAAGGGGATATTATCCCTGACCCCATAGAAATATAAACTACCATCAGAGAACACTGTAAACACGTCTATGCAAATAAACTAGAACATCTTTAAGAAATAGATAAATTCCTAGAAACATACACCCTCCCAAGACTAAACCAGGAAGAAGTCAAATCCCTCAATAGACCAATAACAAGTTCTGAAATTGAGGCAGTAATTAATAGCCTACTAACCAAAAAACGCCCAGGACCAGATGGATTCACAGCCAAATTCCACCGGAGGTACAAAGAAGAGCTGGAACCATTCCTTCTGAAACTATTCCAAACAATTGAAAAGGAGGGACTCCTTCCTAACTCATTTTATGAAGCCAGCATCATCCTAATACCAAAGCCTGACAGAGATACAACAAAAAAAGAAAACTTCAGGCCAATATCCCTGATGAACATAGATATGAAAATCCTCAATAAATTACTGGCAAACTGAATCCAGCGGCACATCAAAAATCTTATCCACCACGATCAAGTCAGATTCATCCCTGAGGTGCAGGGCTGGTTCAACATATGCAAATCAATAAACGTAATCCATCACATAAACAAAACCACACGATTATCTTAACAGACGCTGAAAAGGCCTTTGACAAAATTCAACATCCCTTCATGTTAAAAACACTCAATAAACTAGGTATTGATTGAACATATCTCAAAATAATAAGAGTTATTTATGACAAACCCACAGCCAATATCATATTGAATGGACAGAAGCTGGAAGCATTCCTGTTGAAAAATGGCATTATTTTTAAATGAGGACATCTTGATGTTAAAAACTGATGGCTTTGGATGCTGTCATTATTCTCTAGTGGGAATTTATCTATTTTCTGTGAGGCATCTAGAATGGTTGGAGCCAATTGGTTGGAGCCAATGATGAATTCAGTTGACTTAAGGTAGAGTTGTAATCTTTTTGTAAATTGACATATAGTAACTACATATTTATGGGGTACAGTGTGATGTTTTGGTACATGTATACACTGGTAATAATCAAGTCATGGTAATTAGCATATCCATAAAAAGGACAAAATCCTGTTATTTGTCACAACATGGTGAGCCTGGAGGACATTATGTTAAGTGAAATAAGCCAGGCAGAGAAAGACAAATATCACATGATTTCACTCATACATGGAATCTTAAAAAACTGATCTCATAGAAGTAGAGAGTAGAACAGTAGTTACTAGGGTCATAATGTTTATAAGGCTTAGTTTTTCTCCATGGTGAGGTAGCCTCCAGGGTGTGATAGCCTCCAGGGATCTCAAGTGACAGCTTGGGTATTCACTACCTCCCTGACTCCTTTGAGAGTTTCTGAAACCCAACTTTTGTCTCCCAAGCACGAAGAGACTGTCGAAAATTCCATTCTGCATTTCAGTTGCATCTGCTTAGTTTCCTAAATTTGTTCTGTATTCCTTAAGATTCATTAAATGACTTACAGGAAGTAGATAACCACACATTGAACAGAACATATAAGGACAAACACTGGAATTCAGAAGAGAAATGAGAGAGACCCTCTGAGGCACAGAAACTCAAGATGGCAGCACAGAGAGGGAAGTGAAGCAGCTGGCCAGGATCAGCTTGGAGCATCAGAGCATGGACAGACTCCCCATTGTGGGGAAACAATAAGCCAGAGATCCCCAACAGTCCATATTCCCACCAGAGATACCTGCAATCCTAGCTACAGGAGAGCCCCAAGGCCCTCACAGGCCCTAAGCCTAGTATGGTGAGCTTCCTGGAGTTCACACAACTACACTGTCCCAGTGAGGGAATTGATGCTGGGTCCCACCCACCCACTAGGATTCAAGCTGCTGCTGCACAGCATCATTTTGATAATGGAGCCAATATCATACTGCATCTCATCCTGGGGGCCCCAAAATCCCTACATTTCCACATCCCTGGGATCCCACTGACATCACCCTACAATCACTCAGAGGGTTGCAGTGTCATAAGTAGCTAGACTTACCGCACCAGTGGTGCAGCCATACCCCCAGTACCCAAGCACATGCAGTACTCCATACATGGAGGAACAGGTAGTTCAGCAGATAAGGGAGACTGTCCCCAGGACACAGAGAACTGAAGCATGCACTCTCTGGAGCCTGAGAGTCACTGTCCCTGGACTGCCACCAGTGACAGTGATCCCTCCCTCTCCAGTAACAGGGCCACTATATTCCTGCATGTGATATCCTGGAACCCAAAACTTAATTTGCTCAGGCTATGACCACTAACACAGGTTCCTCCAACCACTTGGGGCCCCAAGTATTAGCCCTACTAGCTCAGCGAGCCTGCTGCCAATGCCAACACATGCCACCCAGGGGCTTATGGATTGGTCACCCAGCCTGTTGAGGCTGCTGCCACCAGCAGTGCTGGTGTGTACCACACAAAGTCCCAAGGATCATCCTTCACAGACAGCCATCACCATAGATGAAGCCCATGTACCCTACGCAGGGAAAAGAGGACTGGCCCATCCAGGGCACACTGCTGCCACCACTGAGGTCCATGTAAGCCACTTAGGGCCCTGAGGACTGGCCCACCTAGTATCCCAGTCCCCAGTAAAGCTACACCACAGCCTGCACAAAATACTGCAGCCGAAGCCACTGAGGAACTTGCAGACACTGCTGATGTTGATTATAGCTGAAGAAATCACACGCATGGAGATTACGCTACAGTGCCACTCAAAACCAGAGACAGGGCACCCTACCCAGCCAACACTATAGATATGTCTATGGAAAATCCTTTATGAAAGCTACTCCATAAAATTCAGTGAATCAATTGTTATACCAGATGCACAGATATCAACATAAGGACACCAGAAACATGAAAAAGGAAAGAAACACAACACCTCCAAATAAACATAATAATTCTCCAGTAACAGATCCCAAAGTAAAGGAAATCCATGTGGCATGTGAAAAAGAATTCAAAACAATGATTTTAAAGAAATTCAGTGAGACACAAAGAATGTAGGCAGACAATACAAAGAAATAAAGAAGCCAATTCCTGATCCAAATGAGAAATTCAACAAAGCAATAGACATCATAAAAAAAGAACCAAACAGAAATATGGCAACTAAAGGATTTAATGAATGAAGTAAAAACTACAAATTGAGAGCTTTAACAATAGACTTGATCAAGCACAAGAGAGAATTTCTGAAGCTGAAGACATGTCTTTTGAAATAACCCAATCAGAAAGACACAAAAAGAAAAAAGAATAAAAAAGAATGGAAAAAGTCTATGTGACATATGGGACACCATAAGTGAATACATATTCAAATTTGGGGAGTTCCAGAAGAAAAAGAGATGGAAAACGTCACAGAAACCCTATTTAACAAAATAATAGCTGAAAACTTGCCAAGTCTTAGAAAAAATATGGATATCCAAATGCAGGAAGCCCAAAGATCCCCAAATAGATTTAACTCCCAAAAAAGTCATGTCTGAGGAACATTGCATTCCAATTATCAAGAGTCAAAAACAAAGACAGAATTTTTAAAACAGCTGGAGAAAAGTATCATGTCACACATAAGGGAATCTCCATTAGACTAACAGCAGACTTATCAGCAGAAACCTTACAGGTCAGGAGAGATTAGAATGATACACTCAGAGTATTGAAAGAAAAAAAACCCTGCCAGCCAAGAATGTTACACCCAACAAAACTATTCTTCAGAAATAAAGGAAATATAAAGTCTTTACCAGATGAACAAAAACTGAGGAATTACATCATCACTAGACCAGCCCTATAAGAAATGCTCAAGGGATTTCTATATCTAGAAGCAAAAGAATAATATCTACCATTGTAAAAATACTCAAAAGTATAAAACTCACTGATAGAGCAGATACACAAATGGGAAAGAGAAAAGAATCAAATTTCATCACTACAGAAAACCACCAAATTGCAAAGATAAACAATAAGAGAGGAAGAAAAGAAACACCAAACAATCAAAAACCAATTGATGAAATGACAGGAGTAAGTTCTCATCTATCAATAAAAATCTTGAATGTAAATAATTTAAATTCTTCAATTAAAATATATAGACTGGTTGAATGACTGAAAAACAAGGCCTAACTATATTCTGCCTAAAGAAACCATTTAACCAGTAAGAACACAAATAGACTGAAAGTAAAGACATAGAAAAGGAAAATCCACACAAATAAAAACTATGAAGGAGCAGCCATATTATATCAGCCAAAATAAACTTTAAGTCAGTAAGCATAAAAAGAGGTAAAGAGGGGTCATTATATGATTATAAAAGGATCAATTAAGCAAGAGGATATAACAATTTTAAATATATATGCACCCAACACCAGAGCACTTAGATATATAAAGCAGATATTTTAGAGCTAAAGAAAGAGATTGATCCCAACACAATAATAGTTGGGGACTTTAGTACCACACTTTCAGTATTAAACAGATTCGTCTAGACAGAAAATCAGCAAAGAAACATCAAACTTAAACTGCATTATAGACCTAACAGACATTTACAGAACATTTTATTAAACAGCTGCAGAATGCACATTGAAACTATAGTCTTCTTTTTTCTTGTCAGCACATGGAACATTCTCCAGGACAGACCATATATTGGGCCACAAAAGAAATATCAGCAAATATTTAAAAATTGAAATTATATCCAGTATCTTCTCAGACCATAATGGAATGAAACTAGATTTCAATAACAAAAGAAATGTTCAGAAACTTTACAAATACAAAAAAAATTGAATAACATTCTCCTGAATGATCATTGAGTTAGTGGATAAATTAAAAAGGAAATATAAAAAGTCTTAAAACAAGTGAAAATGGAAACACAACAAACAAAAACCTATGGAATACAGCAAAAACAGTACCAAGAGGGAAATTTATAGCCATAAATGTCTACACCAAAAAAAGAAAACATTATTTTTAAAAACAACCTAATGATACAACTCAAGGAACTACAAAAGCAAGAACAAACCAAATCCAAAATTAGTAGAAGAAAATAAATGATAAAGATCAGAACAGAACTAAATGAAATAGAGACTAAAAAATATAAAACATCAATGAAAATTTGGTTTTTTGAAAAGATGAACAAAATTGACAAACCATTAGCTAGACTAAGAAAAAGAGAGAAGATTTAAATAAATAAAATCAGCAATGAAAAAAAGGAGATATTACAACGGATATCACAGAAATACAAAGAATCATCAGAGACTATTATGACTACCTATGCACCAACAAATTAGAAAACCTAGAGGAAATGGATTAATTCCTGAACACATGTAACCTACCAAGATTGAACCACAAAGAAATAGAAAACCTGAACAGACCAATAGTAAGGAATGAGATTAAATCAGCAATACAAATTTCCCAACCGAAAAAAAAAAAAAGAAAAAAAGCCCAAGAGCAGATGGCTTTACTGTCAAATTCTACCAAGCATTTACAGAATAAACTCCAATTATTTTTAAACTATTTCCAAAAATTGAAGAGAAAAGAATTTTTTCTAACTCATTTTATGAGGCCAGCCTTATACCAAAACAAGACAAGGACAAAACAAAAAAAAAGTAAGAAATAAGTTCATGTATTTATAGCCAACTGATTGTTGACAAAGGTGCCAAGAATATACATTGGGGAAAGAACACCCACATCAATAAATGGTGTTGAGAAAACTGGATATTCACATGAAGTAGAATGAAACTTGACCTTTATCTCTCGCCAAATACAAAAATCAACTCAAGATGGATTGAAGACTTAAATGTAAGACCTGAAACTATAAAACTATTAAAAGAAAACATAGCCAAAACACTTCAGAATGTAGGTCTAGGCAAAGATTTTATGGGTAAGACTTAAAGGCACAGACAAGAAAAACAAAAATAGAATATACCAAACTGAAAAGGTGCAGAGCAAAGTAAGCAATCAACAGAATAAACAACCAACCTGTGGAATTGGAGAAAATACTTGCACAGTATTCATCCAATAAGGGAGTAATATCCAGAATGTAAAACAAACTATAAACACTCAACAGCAAAAACAACAACAACAAATATTTCAATTAATAAATAAGCAAAGGATCTGAATAGACATTTTTCAAAAGAATGTATACAAATGGCCAATAATGTATGAGAAAATGGTCAACATCACTAATAATAAGGGGAATGCAAATCAAAACCACAATAAGATAACACCCCATCCTAGTCAGAATGGCTATCATCAAAAAGACACACACACACACACACACACCCCAAATATTGATGAAGATGTAGAGAAAAGGGAACTCTTACACACTCTTGGTTGGAATGCAAATTAGTGCAGCCATTATGGAAACAGCATGGCGATTTCTCAAGAAACTAAAAACAGAACTACCATACAATCCCGCAATCTCACTATGGGTATTTATCCAAAGAAAAGAAAATCAGTATATCAAAGTGATACCTACACCTCATGTTTATTGCAGCTCTATCAACAATAGTCAAGATATGGAATCAAACTAAATGTCCATCAACATATGAATACATAAAGAAAATGTGGTCTATACACAATAGAATACTATTCAGACATAAAAATGAAATCCTGTCATTCACAGCAACACAGATGAGCCTGGAGAACATTCTATCAAGTGAAATAAGTCAGACACAGAAAGATAAATACTGAATATTCCCACTCATGTGTTTGAATTTTTAAAAATCCTGAGCTCATAGAAATAAGGAATAGAATTGTAGTTATTAGAGGCTGGGAAGGGTAGAGGTAGGAGAGGACAGGGAGAGGTTGGTTAATAGAGACAAAATTATAGCTAGATTGGAAAAATGAGTTCTAGTGTTCTGTAACACTGAAGGGTAAATTTGGTTGATAATAGTTTACTGTACATTTTTCAAAAGGCTGGAACAGAAGACTGAATATTCACAATACAAAGAAATGATAAATGTTTGAGGTAGAGGATGTGCTGATTACCCTGATTTGATTGCTACACATTGTATGCATGTATTGAAATATCACTCTGAATCTCATAAATACATACCATTATTGCACATCAACTAAATGAAAATAAGTATTGAAGTCAATCAGAGGTCGTGACTCTCCACCTAAAGAGTTGATGATATTTGTTAAAAATTGGTGTATATATATCAGATTCATGTTTTTTAAAAATCAACACATTCTGAAACATAGACCAGCAGGAAGAAAATACACATAAAAATCCGAGCTGGGATTTTTTTAAATCTTCAAGATATGAATTTTAAAGTTTATACAAAGCCCCTTTTAAAAAGCTAAGATTTCATTAACACTCTTTTTTAGTAAATTTCAATGTATTATTTATCAATTGATAAGTCATGGGCTATTTTGTGCTTCTGTGTCCTATCACATAAGACTGTTTCAGAAGGAAATTTGATAAAAATCAAATGTGGCTGGGCAACAAATGAATTCATTATATTGAAGGTGAATACATGTCTATATTTTAAAATAGATGATTTAAACCAAACATGACAGTATGGAAATTAACATTTGTTTTTATTCTCACTACAGAGAATACTGCACAGTGGTATTCTCAAGTCTCATTTCCCAGTTACAATAACATGAATAGATATTGATATACCCTATTATCTCAGCAATAATGCATATTACAACAAGCGATTACTTATTAGCAAGAAAATGTTTCTCCAGGGCTTAATTTAGAATGCCTGAAATGAAATAACAAAATCTCAGTCTTGGAAGTATCTTCTGTATAGTTATTGTTTAGGGAAATTTTTATTGCTTCACAACAGTTTAAGATCCTTAATTGGCTAGGTCTTCAAAATGAAAGCATGTGGTGAAGTACCAAGGTCTTGGACAGCTAATGTGAATGAACATATGCAATACTGTAAACCAGGCTTCTTGGAATTATTGGCAGGTTTTGATTCAGATGTAGAAGATGTAGCTATCTCTTTCATGCTCAGTGATTGCCCTAAGACTTCTGGATAGCCTGCTGCCTTAGCAACTTTCACCCATGCCCCAGGATTCTATGGGCAGGTAGAAATTTGGATATGGATGGGTTAATTCACTAAACTCTATTCTTGCATGCTCAGGATGTAGTCAAACATCAATTTAGGCAGACTGAGTTGAGGCTGGGTTGAGATGCAAAGCCTGGCTGATTCAATGCCTGAGAGCAAGTTGTCCTAGAAAATTTTAGTACTGCGGGAGCTAAATCTACTTTACATTTGACAAGTACCAGAGGAGTGTGATTCTGCAAGTTCTTGTGATACAAAGGTAATCTTCCAATTTTGAAAATACAGAGGCAAGGAGGAGTTCAGGTGTTCAGGAGAAAGATAAGGATGCAGGTTCGGAATTTCTGAGTCCCAAGGGAAAACCTGATCAAAAAGCATAAGGTAAGAATACATTTACCAGATACGGGGGTGCTAGGTCAGAGTAGGTGCTAGCACAGGGATGACTTGATGCTAAGTCCCCAAACTGATACCTAAAGATTTCCTATATTTTCCCTGACCAGAAATGCAATTGATCATGGAGTCTGGGACACAGCTGAGTCTCCAGGTAGTCACTACATGGTCCCAGCTGTGGGACAGGAGAGCTTTAGGGGCAGGGAATTTCCAGGTCATTATACCTTTCTATACTTTAGGGCCTTTTTTTGTGGACTTCTTTATCCTTTTCAAAGCAGCTTAATTTTTATAAATTGATCATAATCTAGAGGCAGTTTTTGCCTGGATTGCCAGGTATCTTTTTTGTGATCACTAATGGATGCCCAGAGCTGGAGCAGAGACCTAGGTATCCTCTTCCTGGAATGGCTGCAGTTGTGCTTAGGTCTTATAGATGGCCCAGGGCCCTGGGTTTTTCCTTCTGAGCTTCCTTTAAATCTGCTGACTGAGGACTGAGTAATGGCTGGATATGTCCACGACTGAACTAAAATCTCCACCCTTCCAAAACACGAAAATAAATTTCCTTAATGGAACTGCTGGCTAGAGGAAAAGCATATATAGACTTTTGACTTGTACTTCTCTCCAAAGCTTTTTTTCTATGATTCCAAACTCCAGGCTCTCAGTAAATTGCTTAATTATTTGGAAAGGTGCTGAGCAAGCAGCAGGTAGCCTTACTCAGCCCAGATCTAACCACACTGCAGTGGTATGTTGCCCCCATTTCCTAAGCAAGTCTACTGAAATGTAGACCACTCACTCAGCTAAACACATCTCTCGTGTTCAGCCTCCTTAGTGCAGAGTATCAGGACTGTGCTTAGAAAGTAAAGGTATAGGCAAGCGAGGAGACCCTGGAACTCAATGACTAGACACATGCAACACAAAAAGCGTGATCTTGTGGGCAGGTGAGGATGAGCATCTTCCACTGCAGGTGAAGAGAAATCCAGCAAAAGAGTGGTTCTGATGTTCAGTTGATAGACACAAATAGCAGGAAGTCAAGAGTGGCACAGTGTAGGGCGAAAAGAGTGATCTTTAGGTTTTTGCAAACTCCAAATAAAATTTTAATACTTCCATTGATTATCCATTCATTCATCCATCATATATTTACATCATATATTAGCCCAGCTAATTTCATCCATCCAATATTTACTACAACCTACTATGTGTTCCAGTGCTGTCCTAGACATATACCAAGTTCAGCTTCTGTCAGAGGAGCCTGGTTCTCTGGGCAGAGGTCAGAATAGGATGAAATAAAGAAACTGCCATTTGTTAAGTATCTATTATGTGCTAGGCACTTTCATATTGATGATTTAATTTAGCCATCAAAACAATCCTGTGGCTATTATTATCTCCAGCTCTGAAGAATGGCAAGGAAAACATGTTTCATGAATGCAGAATAAAGAGAAATCAAACCAGAGAAAGGACAGGCATTCATGTGACCTACACAAGGAACAACTTCGGAGTCTCTGTTTACTTATCTGTGAAACCTGTCTTGGAGGATTAGTTGTAAAGAGGAGATTGCATTAAGTAGCAAATATGCCAGTCTTTCCATGGTCTTTCACACCTGGGGAGGGTTGGGGTGTGTGTGTCTTCTAAATGCCCATAAGAAGTCTTACAGGAGGATGACTAGGGAGGTTGGCAGAGTGCAGGAATGACAGCCTTGGCAGGATGATATACAGCAATCCTGGCTGGGAAGAGCTGACAGGGGACACCCTAGCCATAGGTAACATGGCTTCAGAAATCCAGAGCTCAGCCCCCAATCCGGAGGGACCTGGAAAACCAAGGCTGGAGTGAATGGAAACCGGGAGATTAGTCAAAAGCACAAAGCAGAAGCCGGTCACCCTATCTGAGGTTAGGGAAGAACTGGTCAGATGACAAGAGCACTGCTGCATTTCAACAGGGCCTGTAGCATCAGCCCCCTGCACGGAGCAAGTCATTGTCAGAAGTCATTGCTCCCCCATGCCCATCTCCAGGAGTTATGACTCTCAGTCCTTCCTTCCATGACTCAGCAACTACTCAGCTCTTTCCACCTGTCTCAGACTTGCTTCTCAGATCCCAAGGGCTGACTTTCTGTGTCCCTGATGCTGTCTTCTCCCAGCTGATGTCAGCTTGGTTCATAGTAAGCTCACTGGGTGCTGAGTCATCCAATGTCAAGGGCCCTTTGATCTGCCCACCAGACCTGGGGAAGGCTGAGTCACCAGACCTGGGGAAGGCTGAGTCTGCCAGTGGAATAAGTGGTCCCAGATGGGGAAGGAAGTGACTGCAGACACAGAGCACCAGGGACTTCCTTCGGGGACCTCCACCCTTCACAGAACATGGTCAGTTCCTGTTGCTGTCCTCTCTCTCCCTCTCTCTCTCTCTCTCAACAAGTTATGGATATGGTGTAAAGGTACCTTGACAATATTGCTCCATAGGAGAAACCCTGCTTGGCTTCTGAATATTATGACTGTTTCCTTCTCACAAGTGAATGAAGGTGAGTGCAGCATAGAACTTAAAAATAGGACTTTCTCTGAATCTTGCTCACTAATTATACGATAATTGAAGAGCAGAGAAGAAAGTTTGTTTTGTTGCCACGTAATTCATGTAATAGGCTCTGGATACATGACAGAATTGCCACATTCCTCCTGGTTTGAACCCCTACCCAGAATCAATCCTGAGAAATTCTCTTCCTTGAACACCCAGCAGGTTTGCACTAATTTGTTGCTTGAACCCATGGCCACAAAACTTCAGCAGAAAAGGGTTTTAGCTATGAGAACAGAAAGAAATATGCATGTAGAGACGAGAATGTGTCAATAATAGAATATTTGAGTGAGTAGATTCGGGGAGAGAAATTATTAAAATGTTATGAAGAATTCCATTTTTCATTGAGAGCATCATTTGCCATATCTCATCTCTGAATTCAAGTTCTTCCACTCAATCATAACTTAGATAAACCTTTCCCTGATCATCTCTGTAACTAATAATTTCTTCCTTCTCAGAACTCCCAAAGGCCATCTTACATTTCTCTTGTATCACAGTCATTATTTTGGACTGGGGTAAATCCAAGTTATGTGGGGCTTGAAGCTTAAACAATTTGGGGGGACCTCTTTAGGGAAAATAATTGAAAGTGATTAATACAAAATTAGGCATGAAAATGAATATTTACTTATAATTTGAAAAGCATCTGTAGTTCTAGCTTGTAGGGAGGCTGTGGCGGGAGGAGGATCACTTCAGCCCAGAAGTTCAAGGCTGAAGTGAGTTGTGATAGCACCACTGCAGTTTAGCCTGGGTGACAGAGCGAGACTCTGTTTCTAAACAACAACAGCAACAACAAAAGAGAAATTACAACAAACTCGTTTTGAAAAAGTTAACAGATACCACAGACATTCCACAATCTAAACAAATAACATTTGTGTTAGTCAACTACCTACCACGGTTACTTAATTGTAATATTTTCTGTAGAGAACATGGAAAGATAGTTCAGTCTTCCATAATGGTCATAATTTTTTTACTGTCGATAATTGGAATGAATAAAACATACAACTTCACATACAGATGCACTTATTCTTTGAAATACTGCTATGGGTTTGTGCCCTAGAAATCCATACATTATATTATTTTGTGTAATTACCAACAAAAAGAAAACAAACGGATAGTGCATGTACAATTGGAACTGCTTACGCTGTGTTATTGAAAGTATTCCTGAAGTCAGAGAATTCTGGGGTTTTTCAGAGAATTGTTTTGACCAGGCACTGATGGGAACGAAATCCACTGTTCAGTTTTATATGTCTGATTAGAAGCATGTTCTACAGACTAGCTCCTTGCTCCATACACGTCAAACCTTGTCTCTCCTCCAGCACTCACCTACTTCCTGTGCTGGGTGCAATAACTTTTTGTTTGGCAGCAAAACATCTGTAAGCCCCAGACATGTATTTCAATAAACTCAACTGAATGTGTCTTAAATACTTTGCCTTTTTTGGCCCTCAAAAATATCCTTTGCCATTCTAACAGTGGGGAAAGTCAGAGGAAAAAGAGACAGCAGTTTAACTAATTGAAGATTTTTTAAAATTTCACTTTTGCAAATTTTACCAGAATACATGACCACATCAATATACGTATAGGGTCTCTCCCAGAGTGTTGGAAGGGGCCCATGTAAGTGAGGGGCACCGATGCTTGAGTTTCATTTGCTTCATGGAAAATCTGCCTCTGCTTTTATTTGCTATTATAATAATTTATGTACTCATATAATTATGCCTCCTATATTTGAGAGCATTTTTACACCTCCAGTTCCAGAGAGAGTTCTTTTTACGTGGAAGCTGCTCAGTAGATTTTGTTGCATTAACTAAGAAATTCATATACACTAAGGGGTAAGTGCAGTTACACGATTTCTCTCCCCACATGACTGAGTGTGCAGAGGAATTCCAGGCTGTCCGCCTCAAGGAAAATGACAGTTCTGTTTCTCCTTGGAGAGGGCCCCAGTCAGTAGCTTTGGTGTTGAGTTTTTCTGGAATCCCAGGGGTTTTTCCCCACCAGTCTCAAGAAGGTCGGAGACTTCTTGGTGAGGATTTCTGTAAGAATCATACATGTATTAGTTTAAATAAGACTAATAGTATTTTGTCACTCTGATTTAAAATAATAATGATAGGAATAGATTGGTGAAATTATGTTACAGCTATAAAATGGAATACCTTACTAAAATGCATGCAGTGGAATATTTATTTTGAAATGGAAAAACATTCATAGTATCCCATCAAGTGGATAATAATGCTCCACTTCAAAACCCTCACCCGATCAAGCCTCTACAACCAGTTTTGTTGTTGTTGTTCCAGCTTGCCTGCTCAAGAACCCCATGGCACTCTCTCTTCTGCAATCTCAGTGGTGCTTCCACCCACTCATCTCCCCACTTTCTACTTTCCTTCTATCCAGGTTGGATTCCACGGTCCATTACTTCAACTACTCTCTTGCAAATACTCTCAACTCCCTTGGCCCCTCCCTGTACCTTTGCTCTTTTGAAAATATTTACTTTAGGCCAGGCGCGGTGGCTCACGCCTGTAATCCCAGCACTTTGGGAGGCCGAGGCGAGCGGATCACAAGGTCAGGAGATCAAGACCATCCTGGTAAACACAGTGAAACCCCGTCTCTACTAAAAATACAAAAAAATTAGCCGGGCGTAGTGGCAGGTGCCTGTAGTCCCGGCTACTCAGGAGGCTGAGGCAGGAGAATGGCGTGAACCCAGGAGGCGGAGCTTGCAGTGAGCCGAGATCCTGCCATTGCACTCCAGCCTGGGCAGCAGAGTGAGGAGACTCTGTCTCAAAATAAAAGAAAGAAAATATTTACTTTGTTGCGGTAAAATAAAAAATTTGCCATCATAACCGTTTTCTAGTGCACGGTTTAGTGGTATGAAGTACATCCATGTTATACTTGGTGGCAATCATCACTACCATCTACCTCCTGAACTCTTTGCATCTTGCAAAACTGAAACTCTACACCTATTATTTATTTAAAATTTCAATTTGTCCTTTAGATTCAGGGAGTACATGTGCAGGATTGTTACAAGGGTATATTTCATAATGATGAAGTTTGGGGTAGGAATTAACCCATCACCCAGGTAATGAGCATAGTACCCAATAAGTAGTTTGGCCTCCCTTGCCTCCCTCCTTCCTTCTCTCTCCTGTAGTGACCAATATCTATTGTTCCCACCTTTATGTCCATGTGCACCCAATGTTCAGCTCCCATTTATCAGTGAGAACATGTGGTGTTTGGTTTTCTGTTTCTGTTTTCATTTGCTTAGGATGATGACCTCTGGTTAAATTCACGTTGCTGGAAAGGACATGATTTCATTTTTTTTTTATGGCAGTGTAGTATCCCATGGTGTATATGTAACTGTATGTAAATATGTCAATTTATGCAAATTTGTAAATTTTCTTTACTGAATTCACCATTGATGGGCACCTAGGTTGATTTCATGCCTTTGCTATTATGAATAGTGCCTCGATAAACATAGGAGTGTATTTGCCTTTTTGGTAGAACAATTTATTTTCCTTTGGGTATATACCCAGTAATGGGATTGCTGGTGTGAAACGGTATCTTACTGTAGTTTTGATTTGCATATTTCTGATGATTAGTGATGTTGAGCATTTTTTGTGTTTGTTGGCTGCTTGTGTGTCTTTTGAGAAGTGTCTGTTCATGTGCTTTACCCACTTTTTAATAGGGTTTTATTTTTTGCTTGTTTAATTGTTTAAGTGCCTTATCATTTCTGAATATTAGACCTTTGTCAGATGCATAGTTTGCAAATATTTTCTCCCCTTCTGTAGGTTCCGTTTACTTTGTTGATAGTTTATTTTGCTGTTCAGAAGCTCTTTAGTTTAATTTGGTCCCATTCATCAAATTTTGCTTTTGTTGCAACTGCTTTTGAGGACTTAATCATTAATTCTTGCAAAGGCTGATGCCCAGAATGATATTTCCTAGGTTTTCTTCTAGTATTTTTATAGTTTTAGGTCTTACATTTAAGTCTTTAATCCATCTTGAGTTAATTTTTGCATGTAGTGATAGGTAGGAGTCCTGTGAAACTCTGTACCTGTTACACAATAACTCCTCATTCCTTCCTCCTGCTAGCCCCTGACAACCACTATTCTTCTTTCTGTGTTTATAATTTTGACTATTGTAGGTGCCTCATATAAGTAGAATCATGCAGTATTTTTCTTTTTTGTGACTGCCTTATTTCACATAGTATAATAATCTCAAAATTTACCTGTGTTGTAGCATGTGTCAGAGCTTTCTAACTTTTTAAGCTTCTGTGGTATTTCACCGTATGTACATACGTATATACCACATTTTGCTTATGCATTCATTTGTTGTTGGACATGTGGTTTGTTTCCATGTTTTAGCTATTGCAAATAATGCTGCATGAAAACGGATATACACATATATCTTTGAGACCCTCATTTCTTTTTTAAAAAATCTTTTAAGTTTAGGGGTACATATGCAGGTTTGTTCTGTAGGTAAACTTGTGTCATGAGGGTTTGTTGTACAGATTATTTCATCACCCGGGTATTAAGCCTAGCACCCATTAGTTATTTATCCAGATCCTCTCCCTCCTCTCCTGCTCCTCTCTCCATTCTCAGATAGGCCCCAGTGCTGTTGTTTCTCTCTATGTGTCCATGTGTTCTCATCATTTAACTCCCACTTATAAGTGAAAACATACAGTATTTGGTTTTATGTTACTGCTTTAGTTTGCTAAGGATAATAGCCTCCAGCTACATCCATGCTCCTGCAAAGGACATGATCTCATTCCTTTTTATGACTGCATAGTATTCCATGGTGTATATATACATTTTATTTTACTTATCCATTCTACAATTTATGGGCATTTAGGTTTATTCTATGTCTTTGCTATTGTGAATAGTGCTGCAATGAACATACACATGCATGTGTCTTTATGATAGAATGACTTACATTCCTTTGTGTATATACCCAGTAATTGGATTGCTAGGTCAAATGGTATTTCTGTTTTCAGGTCTTTGAGGAATCACCACACTGTTTTCAATAATGGCTGAACTAATTCACACTCCCACTAACAATGTGTAAGCATTTTTTCTCCACAACCTCCCCAGCATCTGTTATTTTTTTGCCTTTTCAGTAATAGCCATTCTGACAGGTGTGAGATGGTATATCATTGTGGTTTTGATGTGCATTTCTCTAAGGATCAATCATGTTGAGCTTTTTTTCTTATGTGTGTTGACCACATGTATGTCATCTTTCGAAAAGTGTCTGTTCATGCCCTTTGCCCACTTTTTAATGGAGACCTTGCTTTCAGTTCTTTGGGGTATATATTAACAGGTGGAATTTCTGAATCATATGGTAATTCTGTTTTCATTTTTTTTTTTAGAAACAATCTTTTTTTTTATGGTGACTATAGTATTTTGCATTCTCATCAACAGTACACAGGGTTCCAATTTCTCCAAATCCTTACCAACTCTTGATATCTTTGGGGTTTTTATACTTTTAAGTTCAGGGATATGAATGCAGGTTTATTACACAGGTAAACTGGTGTCATGGGGGTTTGTTGTGCAGATTATTTAATCATCCAAGCATTAAGCCTATTTTTAATAGATGACATCCAAGTGAGTGTGAGGTGGTATCTCATTGTGGTTTTGATTTGCATTTCCTGAATGATAAGTATGTTGAGCATCTTTTCATGTGCTTATTGACCACTTGTACATCTTCATGTGAGTAATGTCTATTTAAGTCTTTTGCCCTTTGGAATCAGGTTATTTTTTAGATTGAGTTTCAGAAGTTCTTTGTATGTTCTGAAATTAATCCCTTATCAGATATATGATTTGAAAATATTTTCTCCAATTAACCTGTGTTGCCTTGTCACTCTGTTGATAAGTGTCCTTTGATGAACGAAAGTTTTTAGTTTTTATGAAGTCCAATTGGTTTTCATTTTGTAGGCTTGCCTTTGATGTCATATAAAAGAAATTCTTGCCAAATCCAAGACTGTGGGGCTTTAGTTTCACAGATTTATCTCTTAGCTTTAAGTCTTTGATCCATTTTGATTTAATTTTTGTATAAGGTAGATAAGGGTCTAACTTCATTCCTTTGCATATGCATATCCAGTTTTCAACAATTTGTTGAAAAAATTCTGCTTTCTCTGTTGCATGGTTTTGACAGCCTTATTGAAATCATTTGACCATATAAGCAAGAGATTATTTCTGGGCTCTCTGTTATGCTTAATTGGCCTGTGTGTCTGTTTTCAGGACAGAATCATGCTGCTTTGATTGCTATAGCTTTGTACTAAGTTTTGAAATCAGGAAGTGTGAATCTTTCAGGGTTGTTTTCTTTTCTTTTCTTTTCTTTTTTTAATCTTATTATTTATCTTTTTTTTTGTCTTTTTTTTTTGTCTTTTTTTTTGTCTTTAAGTTCTAGGATACATGTGCACAACGTGCAGGTTTGTTACATATGTATACATGTGCCATGTTGGTGTGCTGCACCCATTAACTCGTCATTTACATTAGGTATATCTCCTAATGCTATCCCTCCCCTCCCTCCCCACAATAGGACCTGGTGTGTGATGTTCCCCTTCCTGTGTCCAAGTGATCGCATTGTTCAATTCCCACCTATGAGTGAGAACATGCGGTATTTGGTTTTCTGTTCTTGTGATAGTTTGCTGAGAATGATGGCTTCCAGCTGCATCCATGTCCCTACAAAGGACATGAACTCATCTTTTTTTATGGCTGCATAGTATTCCATGGTGTATATGTGCCACATTTTCTTAATCCAGTCTGTCACTGATGGGGTATTTGGGTTGATTCCAAGTCTTTGCTATTGTGAATAGTGCTGCAATAAACATATGTTTGCATGTGTCTTTATAGCAGCATGACTTATAATCCTTTGGGTATATCCCCAGTAATGGGATGGCTGGGTCAAATGGTATTTCTAGTTCTAGATTCTTGAGGAATCGCCACACAGTTTTCCACAATGGTTGAACTAGTTTATAGTTCCACCAACAGTGTAAAAGTGTTCCTATTTCTCCACATCCTCTCCAGCACCTGTTGTTTCCTGATTTTTTAATGATTGCCATTCTAACTGGTGTGAGATGGTATCTCATTGTTGTTCTGATTTGCATTTCTCTGATGGCGAGTGATGATGAGCATTTTTTCATGTGTCTGTTGGGTGTCTGTTGGCTGTATGAATGTCTTCTTTTGAGAACTCTCTGTTCATATCCTTTGCCCACTTTTTGATGGGGTTGTTTTTTCTTGTAAATTTGATTGAGTTCTTTATAGGTTCTGGATATTAGCCCTTTGTCAGATGAGTAGATTGCAAAAATTTTCTCCCATTCTGTAGGTTGCCTGTTCACTCTGAGGGGGGTATATTTTGCTGTGCAAAAGCTCCTTAGTTTAATTAGATCCCATTAGTCAATTTTGGCTTTTGTTGCCATTGCTTTTGGTATTTTAGACATGAAGTCCTCGCCCATGCCTATGTCCTGAATGGTATTACCTAGGTTTTCTTCTAGGGTTTTTATGGTTTTAGGTCTAACATTTAAGTATCTAATCCACCTTGAATTAATTTTTGTATAAGGAGTAAGGAAAGGATCCAGTTTCAGCTTTCTACTTATGGCTAGCCAATTTTCCCAGCACCATTTATTAAATAGGGAATCCTTTCCCTATTTCTTGTTTTTGTCAGGTTTGTCAAAGATCAGATGGCTGTAGATGTGTGGTATTATTTCTGAGGACTCTGTTCTGTTCCACTGGTCTATATCTCTGTTTTGGTACCAGTACCATGCTGTTTTGGTTACCGTAGCCTTGTAGTATAGTTCAAAGTCAGGTAGCGTGATGCCTCCAGCTTTGTTCTTTTGGCTTAGAATTGTCTTGGCAATGCGGCCTCTTTTTTGGTTCCATATGAACTTTAAAGCAGTTTTTTTCCAATTCTGTGAAGAAACTCATTGGTAGCTTAATGGGGATGACATTGAATCTGTAAATTACCTTGGGCAGTATGGCCATTTTCATGATATTGATTCTTCCTATCCATGAGCATGGTATGTTCTTCCACTTGTTTGTGTCCTCTTTTATTTCAGTGAGCAGTGGCTTGTAGTTCTCCTTGAAGAGGTCCTTTACATCCCTTGTAAGTTGGATTCCTAGGTATTTAATTCTCTTTGAAGCTATTGTGAATGGGAGTTCATTCATGATTTGGCTCTCTGTTTGTCTGTTACTGGTGTATAAGAATTCTTGTGATTTTTGCACATTGATTTTGTGTCCTGAGACTTTGCTGAAGTTGCTTATCAGCTTAAGGAGATTTTGGGCTGAGACAATGGGGTTTTCTAAATATACAATCATGTCATCTGCAAAGAGGTACAATTTGACTTCTTCTTTTCCTAACTGAATACCCTTGATTTCTTTCTCTTGCCTGATTGCCCTAGCCAGAACTTCCAACACTATGTTGAATAGGAGTGGTGAGGGAGGGCATCCCTGACTTGTGCCAGTTTTCAAAGGGAATGCTTCCAGTTTTTGCCCATTCAGTATGATACTGGATGTGGGTTTATCATAAATAGCTCTTATTATTTTGAGATATGTTCCATCAATACCAAATTTATTGAGAGTTTTTAGCATGAAGGGCTGTTGAATTTGGTCAAAGGCCTTTTCTGCATCTATTGAGATAATCATGTGGTTTTTGTCTTTGGTTCTATTTATATGCTGGATTACGTTTATTGATTTGCGTATGTTGAACCAGCCTTGCATCCCAGGGATGAAGCCCACTTGATCATCATGGATAAGCTTTTTGATGTGCTGCTGGATTGGGTTTGCCAGTATTTTATTGAGGATTTTTGCATCGATGTTCATCAGGGATATTGGTCTAAAATTCTCTTTTTTTGTTGTATCTCTGTCAGGCTTTGGTATCAGGATGATATTGGCCTGGTAAAATGAGTTAGGGAGGATTCCTTCTTTTTCTATTGATTGGAATAGTTTCAGAAGGAATGGTATCAACTCCTCCTTGTACCTCTGGTAGAATTCGGCTGTGAATCTGTCTGGTCCTGGACTTTTTTTGGTTGGTAGGCTATTAATTATTGCCTCAATTTCAGAGTCTGCTATTGGTCCATTCAGGGATTCAACTTCTTCCTGGTTTAGTCTTGGGAGAGTGTAAGTGTCCAGGAAATTATCCATTTCTTCTAGGTTTTCTAGTTTATTTGCGTACAGGTGTTTATAGTATTCTCTGATGGTAGTTTGTATTTCTGTGGGGTCGGTGGTCCCTTTATCATTTTTTATTGTGTCTATTTGATTCTTCTCTCTTTTTTTCTTTATTAGTCTTGCTAGCGGTCTATCAATTTTGTTGATCTTTTCAAGAAACCAACTCCTGGATTCATTGATTTTTTGGAGGGTTTTTTGTGTCTCTATCTCCTTCAGTTCTGCTCTGATCTTAGTTATTTCTTGCCTTCTGCTAGCTTTTGAACGTGTTTGCTCTTGCTTCTCTAGTTCTTTTAATTGTGATGTTAGGGTGTCCATTTTAGATCTTTCCTGCTTTCTCTTGTGGGCATTTAGTGCTATAAATTTCCCTCTACACACTGCTTTAAATGTGTCCCAGAGATTCTGGTATGCTGTATCTTTGTTCTCATTGGTTTCAAAGAACATCTTTATTTCTGCCTTCATTTCGTTATGTACCCAGTAGTCATTCAGGAGCAGGTTGTTCAGTTTCCATGTAGTTGAGCAGTTTTGATTGACTTTCTTAGTTCTGAGTTCTAGTTTGATTGCACTGTGGTTGAGAGACAGTTTGTTATAATTTCTGTTGTTTTACATTTGCTGAGGAGTGCTCTGCTTCCAACTATGTGGTCAGTTTTGGAATAAGTGCAATGTGGTGCTGAGAAGAATGTATATTCTGTTGATTTGGGGTGGAGAGTTCTGTAGATGTCTATTAGGTCCACTTGGTGCAGAGTTGAGTTCAATCCCTGGATATCCTTGTTAACTTTCTGTCTCGCTGATCTGTCTAATGTTGACAGTGGGGTGTTAAGTCTCCCATTATTACTGTATGGGAGTCT
This sequence comes from Macaca fascicularis, assembly GCF_037993035.2. Lineage (NCBI taxonomy): Eukaryota > Metazoa > Chordata > Mammalia > Primates > Cercopithecidae > Macaca > Macaca fascicularis. Next base: position 32,014,292 of record NC_088383.1, read on the forward strand.
AAGTCTCTTCGTTAAGTATCTAAGGACTTGCTTTATGAATCTGGGTGCTCCTGAAGGAAGCACTAAACATGGAAAGGAACAACCGGTACCAGTCATTGCAAAAACATATCAAAATGTAAAGACCATCAAGGTTAGGAAGAAACTGCATCAAATAGTGAGCAAAATAACCAGTTAATATCATAATGACAGGGTCAAGTTCACACATAACAATATTAACCTTAAATGTAAATGGACTAAATGGTCCAATTAAAAGACACAGACTGGCGAATTGGATTAGGAGTCAAGACCCATCAGTTTCCTGTATTCAGGAGACCCATCACACATGCAGAGACACACATAGGCTCAAAATAAAGGGATGAAGGAAGATCTACTAAGCAAATGGAAAACAAAAAAAGCAGGGGTGCAATCCTAGTCTCGGATAAAATAGACTTGAAACCATCAAAGATCAAAAGAGACAAAGAAGGCCATTACATAATGGTAAAGGGGTCAACTCATCAGGAAGAGCTAACTATCCTAAATATATATGCAACCAATACAGGTTTTTTTTCTTTTTAAAGATTGTTTTGGCTATGGGTTCCCTTGAGATTCCATATGAATTTTAGGATGGATTTTCTATTGCAGACAAAATATCATTGGAATTTTTATAAGGACTGCATGAATCTCTAGATGGCTTATTTTAATAAAATTTTCTTCTTATCCATGAATGTGGGATGTGTTCCATTTATTTATGTCTTTTTAAACTTCTCGGCAATATTTTGCAGTCTTCATCATACAAGTCTTTCACTTCCTTTGTTAAGTTAATCTCTAAGTATTTTATTGTTTTTCATTCTATTATAAATGGAATTGTTTTCAAAATTTCCCTTTCAGATTGTTCATTTTTAGTGTATAAAGATGACATTTATTTTTGTATGTTGACTTTGTATCCTACTTTGTATTCTGCTACTTTGCAAAATTCCTTTATTAGTTCTAACAGGTTTTTTTTTTTTTTTTTTTTTTTGGTGTGGAATCTTTAGTGTTTTCTACATATAAGAGCATATTACCTGCAAAGAGAGGTAATTTTACTTCTTCCTTCCCAATTTAGACGCTTTTGATATTTTTTCTTGCCTAATTGTTTTGGCTGTGGCTTCCAGTACTATCTTGAATTACTGAATAAAAGTGGTGAAAGTGGGCATCCTTGTCTTGTCTTCAATCTTAGAGAAACAGCTTTCAGTCTTTCACCACTGAGTATGATGTTTTCAGTGGGGTTTTCATATATGGTCTTTGTTATGTTGAGGTAGTTTTCTTCTATTTTTTGTTACTTGAGTGTTTTCATCATATAATTTTGTATAATCTTGTCAAATACTTATTCTGTTTTAATTAAAATATCCATGCTTCACCTCTTCTTTTTGTTAATATGGTATATTACAATGATTGATTTTTATATGTAGAGCCATCCTAGCATTCCAGGAATAAATCCCACATAGTTATGATACATAATCCTTTTAATATGCTGCCGAATTCAATTTGCTAATATCTTGTTGGGGATTTTTGCATTAATGTTCATAAAGGGTACTGTTCTGTAGTTTTCTTTTCTTGTAGTGCCTTTTTCTGTCATTGGTGTCAGGGTAATGCTGGTGCCAGAATGAGTTATGAAGTGTTTTCTCCTCTTCAATTTTCTGGAAGAGTTTGAGAAGGATTGGTATTAGTTCTTTAAATGTTTGGTAGAATTCACCAGTGAAGCCATCAAGTCAAGGACATTTCTTTGTTGAGAGATTTGGATTACTGGTTCAATTTCCTTACTAACCATAAGTGTTTTTTGATTGTATAACGCTCTGTGATACAGTCTTGGTAAGTTTTGTGTTTCTAGGAATTTTATCTAGGTTATCTAATTTGTTGGCATATATTGCTCATAGAATTCTCTTATAATCTTTTTTATTTTCATGGAATCAGTAATAATGTTCCTATTTTCTTTCTGATTTGAGCAAATTGAGTCTTCTATTTTTTCTTAGTCTAGCTAAAGGTTTGTCAATTTTGTTAATCTTCTTAACCATTTTTTGGTTTTATCTATTTTCTCTATTATTTTTCTATTTACTTATTATTACTATTTTCTATCTCATTTATCTCTGCTCTAATCTTTATTATTTTATTCCTTCTGATAGCTCTGGGTTTAATTTGCTCTTTTTTTTCTAGTTACTTAAGTTGCAAAGTTAGGTTGTTTATTTGGGATCATTCTTGCTTTTTAATGTAAGCATTTATAGTTATAAATTTCTCCCATAGCACTGCCTTCCCTATATCCCATATGTTTTGGAATGTTGTGTTTTGTTTTCATTTGTCTCTAAGTATTTTCTTTTTCTTTTTCTTGTGATTTCTTCTTTGATCCATTGGTTATTAGTGTATTAATTTTCAGAAATTGATGAATTTTCCAGTTTTCTTTCTCTAATTGATTTCTATCTTCATCCTGTTTTGGTCAGAAAAAAATACTTTGTATGATATCATCTTTTAAACGTCTGTTAAGACTTAATTTGTGACCTAAATAACCTATGGTCTGTCCTGGAGAATGTCCCATGTGCACCTGAGAAGAATGTGTATTCTGTGATTATTGAGTAGAGTGTTCTGTATATGTCTGTCATAACCCTTTGCTTTATTGCGTTGTTCAAATCCTCTATTTCTTTACTTTATCTTCTGTCTGATTCTATCCATTATTGACAATGCTAACGTCTCTTTATTGTGGAACTGAATTATTCCCTTGTGTCCACTTATTTGTCTTTCTTTTATTCTTTTTTCCCTTTTCAAAAAATGTGAAGTTTTAAAAATATCCACTAGAATATAAGCTCTATGTGGCTGAAGATTTTTGTCTATTGTTCAGTGCTCTATTTGTAGTTCAGTGCTCTATCTTTGGTTTTAGCAGTTTGGGATATACTAGATACTCATTTTGAATGAATGGACATGGGAAAGTACAAAATTAATATAGAAAACACATTGTACCCCCATGCTTTATCAAAATTTGAGATATTACCATATTTGCCCCAGATTTCTCTTTTAAGAAATTAAATACTACAGATAAAGTTGAAACCCCCTAGACACCTTTCCTGGATCTTATTCACCTCTCTCCATCCCCAGTGATAGTTGCTGTCAGTAATTTGGTATTTATCTTTATTACGTAAATTTTTTTACTTTGCGACATATTTAGAAATCTCCATAATAATGTATAGCATTGTTCTGAAGGATTATAAACTTTAAATAAATGACATCATATTTTACATACGATTTTCTATACTACATTTTATGAAATTTTTCCTTCTATGTTATATTTATGAAATTAATCCATGTTGATACATGTGGATCCAGTTCATTCATTTAAATGGTATTTTGTTTTGTGGGTTTTTTTGCTTGCTTGTATCAAAATTTGTTTATCTATTCACCTACTGATGGACATTTAAGTGGTTTCCTGATTTTTGCCATTTCTAGCACTGCTACAATAAACATTCATATAAAAGTGTCCTTGCACAGCAATCTTCAAATGTTCCTCTGTGAAGAATCTTTGTTTAGGGCTGGAAAGCTGGTGCACAGGGTATACAGAGTTTCATCTCTAGTAGATGTTGTCAAATTGTTCTCCAAATATTTTGTGCAAATTAACATTCCCAACAGAAATATTTGAGAGCTCACCTTGCTTCACATCCAAGCCACCATTTGGTATCATCAGGCTTTAAGTAATTTTTTTCATCTTATGATGTGAAGTGGCGACTTACTTTTATTTTGCATTTCTCTGTTTACTAGAAAAAGTTTAACAATGTTTTATATGTTCATTGGTTATTAGGCAATCCTCTTCTATAAACTGCTATCTAATATAACCGTCTATTTTTTAATGAGCGATTTCTCTCTCTCTTTAATTTGCAGGCAATCATTATATATGCTGGCAACTAATCCTTTGTCAGCCATAGGCATTGTAAATACCTCCTTTTGGTCCATATTTTATCTTAACATTATTTATAGTATCTTTTTTATAAAGAAGTTTTATATTTTAATGGAGCTAAGTTTATCAGTTTTTTTCTTAATTGCTTAGTATATTGTTCAAGAACTCTCTCTCCACCCTCAGGTCTTAAAGATATTCTCGTATGCTATTATCTAAATTTTTAAAATGCTGCTCTACACATTTAGTTTTTAATTTAGTCTGGGGAATGAGGTAAGAATTAAATTTTATCTTTTTCCATATGGACAACTAATTGCTCCACTACCATTTTATTACCCTACTGATCTGTAGTGCAGCTCTTGACATATTATGTTTCCCTGTATGAATGGGACTGAGTTCTGTATTCCATTCCACTTGTCATCTTGTCTCTGTGCCAAAATCACATTGTAGCAATCACGATAATTTTATAAAAATTATTCATCTCTTCCTCACCTTGTTCATCTTCAAATTTTTTTGGGCTATTGTTGTCCTTTTCTTTACCATTTAAATATTAGGGACATTTGTCAAGTTAAATATAAAACTCTGATGGAATTGCATTGGATTCATAAATAAATTTGGGGAGAACTGCCATCTTTATTATAGTGAATCTTCCCATCCAAAACCATGGTTTTTACTTGGGACTTCTCCACTTATTTAGGACTTCCTTTACTTCAATAATGTTATATACTTTTTCATTATCTTGTACATCTTTATCAGATTTCTTGTTAGGTAAATTATAGTCTTTGTTGTCGCATTGTGAAAAGTATGTTTTTTGTATTGCTTTTCTGGTTATGAGTGTTATTGATTATGCTGTGCTTTGTATCCAAAAATCTAGATCAATTTTCAACTTTGTTTTAGAATTATGTATTGGTTAATCATTAGAAATAATAACTCTTAGATTTTATGTGTATGTAAATATGCTTCACATTTCTTCCCAATTCTATATCCTTATGTTTTTATTTGTCTTATTGGATCGACTATAACCTTCAGTACATTATTGAATAGAAGTGGTGACATTAAATATCTTTATCTTGTCCCTGACTTTAATGGTAATGCTTCTAAAGTCTCATCAGTAGGCAGGATTACTGTAGATTTTGAATATAAGGTAAATAAAATTCACTTCTATTCCTAGTTTGTTAATACATTTTTTAAAATTATGATGAATATTAATTTTTCATCAAATGCTTTTTCTGGAGTTACTGAGATAATCATAAGGCTTTTCTTAACGTCTAAATATGGCATACCATATCAAAATATTTTGGAATCTCTTCTTGAAACCATCCTTCCATTCCTGATATGAACCCAACTGGAACATAAACACTGCTGATTTTGATTTGCTAACATTTGAATTAGAATGTTTTATCTCTCTGCTGATAAATGAAATGGATCTATAGCTTTATTTTCTTATATTTTTTCTGATCTCAAGATTACACTAGGTTTGAAAATGAGCTCTGTGGCTTTTCCTCTTTTCCAGCTCCCTGAAATAATGTGCATAAGTTAGAGACTATCTATACCTTGAAGATATAACACCCAGCTGTAAAATCATCAGTACCCGGTGGCTTTTTGGTGGGGAAGAGTTTTGGTTACTGACTTCACTTCTTTAACAGTGATTAGACTATTCATATTGTCAAATTTTTCATTCAACCAATTTTTGTAATTTATTTTTAAAGAAATTGTTTCATCTAAAATTTTAAATTTGTTACTAGTAGTATTTTGTGGTTTTAAAAACATCTCCATCTGGAAAACAGTGGTTCCCATGGGTGGGGTGGGGAGAGGAAGTGAGGAGATGTAGGTCAAAGGATATAAAATAGTAAATATGTAGGATGGACAGGTCTACAGATTTAATGTGCAACATGAGGACTACAGTTAATAAAATTGTACTGTATTAGGAATTTTTGTTAAGTAAGTAGATTTTAGTAGCTATGTGAGACGACAAGTATGTTAATCTGCTTCACTATAGTAACTGCTTGACTATATGTATCCTATAATATCCTGTCACAAATCTCAAACATACACAATACATTTTTTAAAAACATATATATCTATAGGAAAGTCCCTTATTTAGATGCTAATATTATACATTTGTGCCTTTTGTATTTTTTCTTGATTGTTCTCTTTTTTCAAATAAAAAGCTTTTGGTTTTATTTATCCAATCTATTGCTCCTTTGTTTAATTAATTTATATTCTTTATTATTTCTTTTCTTCTACATTTCTTGTTTTTATTTTGCTTTTCTTTTTCTAACTTTTTAATCCAATCCCGAATTTATTTTAAAATATCTTCTTTCCTTCCCTCCCACCAAGACGGAGTCTTTCTCTGTTGCCCAGGCTGGAGTGCAGTGGTGTGACCTCAGCTCACTGCAACCTCTGCACTCCTGGGTTCAAGTGAGTCTCCTGCCTCAGCCTCCGGAGTAGCTGGGATTACAAGCGTGTGCCACCGCGCCTGGCTAATTGTTTGTATTTTTAGTAGAGACGGGGTTTCACCATGTTGGCCAGGATGGTCTCAAACTCCTTGACCTTGTGATCTGCCTGCCTCGGCCTCCCAAAGTGCTGGGATTACAGGTGTGAGCCACTGTGCCCAGCCAATATATCTTATTTCTTAAAGATGTCATTTTGTGCTGTAAATTGACCTCTGACTACCATAACTTTAGCCATTTGCTATGTAGTACATTCATTACTGTTTAATGCTAAATGTAATTTCTATTGTGATTTCCCTCTTTAACCTGTGTTATTTAAGTTTCCAAGCATATTTTTTCCTGCTGGATCAAATGGTAGTTCTACTTTTAGTTCTTAAGGAATCTCCACATTGTTTTCCATAATGTTTGTACTAGTTACATTCCCACCAGCACTGCAGAAGTGTTCCCTTTTCACCACATCCTCACCAACATCTTTTATTATTATTATTATTATTATTATTATTATTAAAGCCATTCTTGCTGGAGAAAGGTGTTACTGCATTGTGGTTTTGATTTGCATTTCCCTGATCATCAGTGATGTTGAACATTTCTTCATATGCTCGTTGGCCATTTGCACATCTTCTTTTGAGAATTGTCTATTAATGTCCTTAGCCCACTTTTGGATGGGATTGTTATTTTCTTGCTAATTTGTTTGAGTTCCTTGTAGATTCTGGGTGTTAGTCCTTTGTTGGATGTATAGATTGTGAAGATTTTCTTCCACTCTGTGGGTTGTATGTTTACTCTGCTGACTGTTCCTTTTGCCATGCAAAAGCTCTTTACATTCATTCTTTAAAAGAATATCCTGTAATGACAGTTTATGACTGGTTACTTGTCTAAGCCTTTGTGATTATAAAAATGTCCTAATTTTATGTATTTTAATAGTTTTGCTTGGTATAAAATCCTCGATTGAAAGCTAATTTCTCTCAGCCCAGGAAGATATCACTGTCTTCTTACATCTCAAGTCCACTGTCCATCTACTGAGTGTTCCTTTGCATGGAATCTCTTCTTTTGGATACCTTTTAATATTTGTCTCTTTTTTGTTGATGTTCTTCAATTTACTATGTTGTACATTTATTTTTATTTATCCTGCTTGCTACTAGTGTGCTTTTAATCAGAGTACTCCCGCCATCTTACAATTCTGGAAAGTCCCAGCTCTTATTTTATCATATATTGCTCTTCCATCCCCCTTTGCTGTCACTCCTATTAGGCACATATTATAGGACTTATGTCACTCTATCAAAATCCCTACTCTTGCCCACAAGGTTGTACCAATAATGTTTTGCCATCATTCTAAATGGAAAATTAAAATAAAATATAATGAAATGTTTATATTTTCTTAATGAAAAATGCTAATTCATAAATACAATGAGTCACATTTGTATTTCAAACAAAGGGAAGACTGTAAGATTATTGCAAAATTCTGTGTACTATATTACATTACAAGGCTAAAAATATAATTACACATTGAATTTGATAAACAAAAAAATCAGAAAGATTCTTGAGACCTGAAATTTATAAGTGACAATAACATCACTTATCTCTAACTTCAAACTAGTTATATGACATTTTTAATTGTTGAAACCTGAAGTCATTAAAAATTTGTTGGTACATATTTATAGAAGCATGTATTAATTCTATTTGTGGTTGTCTATGTGTATATGTATGTATATTTGTGTGTGTACATATATATATATAAATCTTACATAAAATGACACACTTCAGCAGCCCTTACTTAAGTTTTCTTTGTAACAATCATTATTTCATACCAATTTTTAAATAACAATGATTGTTTAAAAACAATATATTGCAATCTGACACATTGTTTGTCTATTTTCTCCCTGTAAAATGTCATCTCCATGAGGGTAGGGACTTAATCTTTTTTTGTCATTATTGTATTGCCTGGAACACTTCCTAACATGTAGTACTAGTTCCTTAAATATTTGTTGAGTGAATGGTAACATTTTTATATGTTCCAGACCCGAATTTGAATTAAAATTGAGCAAGAGAGAGACTTCCATGAAATATGTGAACTAGAAGGGTTATAGGTAAGCTGTGGGTCCAGATGGATCGTAAAGTTGAGGAGTGTGGAGTGTGTAACTGAAAGAGGTAGAATGAATTAGGCGATGCCACAAGTCAGAGGACTCAAAGAGTGTGTAGTTCTGGCCTGACCAATGTCAATTGAGGAAAGCTAGGAGAGGAAAGCTGCCAAATGTTTGGGGGTGTACAAACTTGTTCAAGATTAAGCCTGCAAGCTTAGATGCAAGCATATAAAGAATCTGATGGATGGCTGCTCCAATAGAAACACCCTACATGGGGTCTGCAGCCATACCACCCTGTATGCACCCAGTCTCATCTGATCTGGGAGGCTTAGCAGGGTCAGGCCTCAGTAGTACCTGGAAGGAAAATGCAGCACATAGGATGTGTCCTTCAATAGATCCCACTGACATTCAAACTCCTTAGTATGGCACACAAGGTCCTTCACATCCTGGTCTCCCTGTCCAGCCTCCTCTATCATCACTCTACTATTGATCTAAAGTTGGCTCCATCGATTTTTGACTAATCACACATCCCTAAACTGCACATTCATGTTTCTCACAGGCTTTGGCCTCTTCCTTTCCTCCTGCACAGAATATTACATCTGGTCTCTTTACCTTCGTTTTCCCCTTAAGTCCCCTGCCTATCCTCTCTTGTGTTTCAGGTCTTCGCCGAAACATGGGCACCCGTGGGAAGTGCTTTCTGCTCCCCAGGCTCAGGTATGGTGCCTTTCTGATGTGTCTCCACAACACCACTCACTCCTATGTAACATTCGTCATGCAGTTCTGAAATTGCCACTCTTGAGGTCTGTCTTTCCAATCAGTCAATATGCTCATCAAAGACAGGGATTGGGTTATGTTCCGGCACCCGGCACAACAATTTTTTTTTTTTTTTTTTGAGATGGAGTTTCACTCTTGTTGCCTAGGCTGGAGTGCAATGGCACGATCTCAGCTCACTGCAACCTCCGCCTCCTGGGTTCAAGCGATTCTGCTGCCTCTGTTTCCCGAGTAGCTGGGATTAAAGGAACCCGCCAATATACCCAGCTAATTTTTTTTTTCGGTATTTTTAGTAGAGATGGGGTTTCGCCATGTTGGCCAGGCTGGTCTTGAACTCTTGGCCTCAGGTGATCTGCCTTGGCCTCCCAAAGTGCTGGGATTACAGGCATGAACCGCCATGCCTGGCCTGTCACAACAATTGACACATAGAGGGCACTCGGTCAATAGTACTGAATAAATGATGAATGAAACAATATGAATGAATGAACGTGGACAGGTGCAGTAAGGCCGTTGAATCATAGGCAGTGTAAAGAGGCATGGTTATTTAGTTGGTTAAGTCTCAAACCCACCGAAGAAGAGTATGTTTGGTGCAGGAGTCAAGGGAGCTTTAGGGAAGACCGGGAGGCCTTGGTATCCCAACGGAGTTGCTTTGAGCAAGGTTAAGTCCAAGGCAGGTTAAGGATATGGCAGGGCAAAAACATCAGGTAGCCAGAGTTTGTCTTTGGAAATTCCAGCCTTTCTTTTCTGGTGATTTTCCCAACCCCTGCTGCAGCAGTCTCTCATTTACTCTGACTCAAACACCAAATTCCCTCCTACTGCTCTTTCTACTTTCTACGACACCAGCTCTCTAGGTATCTTTGTTCCTAATTTAAATTTTTTTTTTTTTTTTTTTTGGTAGAGACTGAGGTCTCCCTATGGTGTTGCCCAGGCTGGTGCTGAACTCCTGGCCTCAAGTGATCCTCCTGCCTCAACCTCCCAAAGTGCTGGATTATAGGTGTAAGCCACCTCTGGACATCTTATCTGTGAAATTTTAGGCACTGATCAGTGTGGAAACAGCCATGAACTGCAGGATGCTCTCAGAGGCTCTGGCATTATGGCCCATAAGAAGCTGCCCACTCGGTTTCTAGTCAGTTAGGCGCGGACTTCATCAGTCACAAAATGAAGACTCAGAGAGCCTCCCAGGAGGACACAAAGATGCCTCAGAGAGGCATGGAGGTGTTAAAGAGGGAAGTGCCTGCTAGAATTTCAGTGGGTTGGAAATGCTCTTTAACGATGCACAAATCATAGGTATACATTTTCTGACAATTGGAATCTATTATTACTCTTGAACCAGCTGTTCTCCAGGCTGTTTCCTGTAATGGAAGGGATACTTTGAGTTTATATTTTTTCAATCCTACATCCTCAGAAATATACACTGATACTAATAAAGGGACTCATTTCTCCTACAAGAACCCCTATGCGAGAAAAGTATGTTTGGGTATTGCCTAATGCACTCATAATAAATATACACAGCCATAAAACAGAGCAAAAGTCCTGGTAAGCCTGTTATTTGCAGTAATTGTAGATTGTGAGTGGACATTTTAAAGAGAAGCTTACAAGTTAGTTGTACTTTCTGGTAGTAATTACCTCCCACAAACATGACTCACTTCAGCAGTTTAAATGCAAGAGTTGGGTGTCCCAAAATCAACAGTTTTATAAATAAATCTCTGAATCATGAACTGAACGCATAAATGTTTAAATATTTCTCCTCCTTGATCTCAAAGATAGCTTTAGATTTAAGATATTGCACATATCTTACATACCTTAGGGAAAAAATAAAAACAAAAAAAGCAAAAAAGGTGATGGATGTCTCTGTACACTGCAGAAAGGCTTTAACTTTGGAAGTTGATACCCTCTTTGCAGGAATGAACCTCCAGCAACCAGAGTGTTAAGTGGATGTTTTCTTCAATCCAAGAGGGGAGGCTACTATCAGTCTGTTCTAATGCGGCCCATTTGTTTGTTTTTTGAGTAATACTCACAGGGCAGACTTTTATGGTAATGTAGCAACATTAATGCTTTTAGGTGGGAGTCTCCTGCAGTCTCATGGGTAACAGAACATATAATGGAAGAAATGTGGCTGTGTCGGCGTGGAATGCTGCAGAAAGAACAATTCATGCCAGAAGGAGACATTCGGATTTTTGGAAGGCTCACTCAAAGACACTGTGTATCTCAATGAACTTGAGCCTTCCAATCAGTGAAGCTTTAAAAAAAAAAAAACCTGAAAAAAAGCACACTCCAAAATTATTAACAGAAACATCATCCACCCCACTAGACTCATTTTTTGGTGAAGTTCTAAAGTTTTATTTATGTCTGGTTAAAAAGGGAACTGTATTAGAATTCTGTTCTATTCTTGTATCCATGTTTTTCAGAATTTACGATTAATCACCCACATGGATCTAAGAGTAAAATCTGGAGTCAGAATTCTATGTCTGTGTTTAAAATATAAAATCACAAGTCGATCTACCTATGTTTTTCCCTCTGTTTAAAATAGCAATGTGATAGCCAACTTAGCATTGAATCCTATAGAATGTTCAGTGTCGAAAAAGAACTGCTTCTGCTGTTTTTTTTTTCAGTCCTTTTCTGAATTTGATGTCTATTTTGTTCCCAGTTATTTTCATATCCTCAGCTGCTGCTATTACATTCCCATCTCTTGGAAGGAGCCAGAGCCAGAGAAATACAGGGTTCCTCTGTGGCCAAGGGAAAAACGCCTGCCAAGAATGCTGAACTTCTGGTGAAGGTCACTAAATACTACAAAACGGACTAAGTACAGTAAATAATAATGTTGGTGCACACAAATGAATAGCCAATTGCAATGGCATTTTGTGGGGAAATCTGATATTGTATAATAACACTAGTACATCTAGACATGGAGAAGCTAGTAAAATACCTCCAAAGGGCATGCAGCAATTCTGTGATTAGACAAGGACCAACCCAGAGCTCAGCGTGTCCCAGAATAATCATCCTGACAATAACTGGTATCTTTGGTTGCATATATTAGACCCCTCAGTATCGTAGGCCAGAAACTTTTCACCTGGGTCTTATTAGAAGTTTTTTGTATGGGAGGGAAAACCCAGACTCATAGAGACCATTCTCTTGAGTGCAAAACGATCACCTATAACTGACTTTCAGACTCCTAGCATGTCAAAAGATGGGGCAAGTTCCTTCCATATAGCTCACTGGAGGTACTTACAGTGCCCAGGATCTTATTTATGGTCTAGGAAGAGTTTGAGTTTTTGGTGGCAGGCAGGGGAGTATACTCTGTTTGAGGGAGATCCATCACATGTCTTTTTCAACACTGAACATTCCATAGGATTCAGTGCTAAGTTGGCTATCACGTGGTTCTCAAGTCACGTTTTGAACAAGAGTAATTTACTGCTAAGTACGAAGCTGTAGGGTACATTAATAAGCATCTAGGGAGAATATAAGTTGCCTTGATGATGATCAGAAGTGGCTTGGGAGAGGCAGGAGAATGCTAACTGATCCTCTAATCCCCAGGCTCCTATGCCAGGGAATGAGTGAAGTCTTTCCCCGAAAGGCAATAGCAAATCCCTTTGACTTTCAAAACAGTATCATCCTGTCTGCATTTTCTCTTTAAGTTAGGTTACTTCACAGGGACTGGTGGTTACATCAGGAGATGGCATTTCTTCATTAAGTTGAGGGGTCCCACCCTCTCCCTTTTATAATATAGCTTTTTGTTAATTTGATCCTAATGGAAGCAAATCCAAGAGAACATAAGGAACATGCTTTTAGGAGTAAATGGGAGAACTTCCTTTTCAAATGGTCTTGCTATGTTCTAGAATGGGAAAACTGGATAACAGAAAGAAGGGAACTTATTCCATATTTACGTTCTCTCGGCATCCCTTCCATTGCTCTGCCAACTGTCCTGCGCTGGCTCTGCCGGGGATCTGTCCAGGACCCCGTCTGACACCTGGGCATGACACACTATGGAACACTAGGCTCTGAGTCATGTTCAACCCTGAGGTGTGTGGAGTGAATTCCCTGTGGGATGAAACTTAAATATAAAGAGATATAAGGGCCAGTGAGTGAAACTTAAAACCAATGAGTTATGAGGGCCCCTTCTTCCTCATGGACTGACTGGCTTGAGACGCTGCTCAAATTCTCAGGGACAGCCCTGTAGAAAGAAACAAGCAGGTGCACAGAGAAGCAGCCAGTGAGCTAGCACCTTCTTGTATAGGCTCTACTTTCCCTGCTTCATTCTCTAGGATGCTCTTGGGTTTCTCCTGGGGTTGCACTTCCTAATAACATTAAGCCTTTTGTCTTGGCCTGTACTTTCTAGAGAAGTCAGGCTAAGACACACTTTCAGAGGGGGAAAAAGTTACACAGTAGTTCTCCTGGAAGAAAAAGCCATCTCAAAAAGTGTTTATTTTATTAAAAGAGGACTGGATAATGTTGTGTCAATGTAGGTTCATAGAGGTAACAGATGCATTATTCTGGTGGGAGATGTTGTGCGAGATGTTGACAGTAGGGGAGGCTGGGTACATATGGGGATGGGGGATATGGGAAATCTCTGTGTCTACCACTCAAATTTTCTTTCAACCTAAAACTGCTCTGTAAAATAAGGTACATTAAAACAAACAAATGAACAAACAAAAAAGAAAACTGGTAAAAGACTAGCCCAATTAAATATTAAAGTATATTATAAAACCACAGTGATTAAATCAGTCTGCTCCTCATGCAAGGAGAATCAGACAGGAAATTCGATGTGCCTGCTCTGTGTTAGGCCCTCTATTATGCACTCTACATGAATAATCTCATTTCATTCGCATAACAGCCCTGCTTGGTAGGTATCATTTATGCCATCATTTTAGAAATAAAAACAAACAAACTAACCTGAGGCCTAGACACTTTCCCAAATTCAATCAACTATTATGTTGCAAAGACAGGAACTGAACTTTTAATGATAGACATAGCCACAAGGTTATATTCACTAACCATTTCCTTCTCACCCTGGGCACATAAGAAGACTACATTTCCAGGTGCACCTCTAGGTGTGGTCATGCGACCCATTTGGGCCATTCAAATGTTGTAGAGGTATGTGTGCCGCTTCTAGGCCTGACCCCTAAATCTCATGAGACCCACTGTTCCCCTACCCTCCTCATTGGTGCAGAAGATCTAGCAGATGATTCCAGGATCCCAGACGACTCTCAGGCCCCAGAAGGCAGTGGATTCACTAGACGGAAGAAGCTAGAACCCTAATTGCTGTGGCAGGACAGAAGCCCAACCCACCACCCAGAGAGGCTGTGACAGATGTGAGAAATACATCTTTTATTCTGTTTATTTCTCAGTTAATCTACTGAGCTTCGGAGTTGTTTGTATAACAGTCATTGCAAATTATCTTAATTCAAACACATACTCGCCAAGGTTTAAAAAACAAAAAGGACTCTAAATAAAATAAAGCTATGTTAGATTTTTTTGGGGGGGGCTCAAGAATTCCAAATTTAACCAGTGATTTTTTTAACCCCCTTGAAATTCTGTGAACTCAAGGCAATAATAACAGCAGCAGCCACAATGATAACTCACTGTAAGTGTTAAGTTCAATGAGTTTTGATAATTGTATAGTCATGTAACCACAATCAAGATCTCAAACATTTCCATCACCCCAAAAAGAGTTTCCTTGTGCTCCTCAAGACCTAGGTCTCAGGCAATGATATTCCTGCTACACTGGAGTTTTGCCTTGCCTTGAGTTTCATACATCTGGAATCACACAGGATTAAGGTTAAGTTTTTTAAAAACTTTAAAAAGCGTAACTTATTGTATAGGTACCATTTTTACAAATCATTCCATTCTCTGCACTTTTTATATTACCAACTTTAATTTTAGGCATATTATGGTATGTCAACACCAAACCAAGTAGGACCTATTTTGTTCGATGTTATTTAAAAAATAAAAGTTCTATGGGATTCTAAGTTTTAAAGTATTTCTCTCAGGGCTAACATTACACATACATGGAATCTGTTCATTAATTTATTTGATACTCATCCCAATAAACAACCACTGAAAATGGCTGACTTTCAACCTTTTGTGACTTCTGCTTAGCATAATGTTTTTGAGATTCTTCCATGTTGCTACATCTGTTAACGATTCGATCTCTTTAATTGCTGTGTTCTTCTTCTTTTCGGTAATGAAATCCCTAAATTCTAGTTGGGTACCTGGCTACCAGTTAGAGATTATATTTCCAGTATAGCTGTGGTACAAAATTCATTCCAATGAGATGTGGGCAGAAATGATATACCCAATTTCCAGGTCACTTTCTTATTGCCAGGTTGCTGGTCCTAGGGATTGCTATAATGAGAAGAGACATGTATCTATTAGGTCGGTGCAAAAGTAATTGCCATTTAAAAGTAAGGGCAAAAACCGCAATTACTTTTGCACCAACCTAATCTTATTTAAACCATTGTATTTTGAATCCCTGCAAAGTAGTTAGCTCAATGAGTGCACTCTCCATGGAGCAGGGCTATATTTTATTCATCTTTGTAACCTCACCATGACTTAGCTCAGTGGTTTATAGTCAGTGGCTGTTTATTGGGATGAATATCAAATAAATTAATGAACAAATCCTATATATGTGTAATGTTAGCCCTGAGAGAAATATTTTAAAACTTAGAATCCCATAGAACTTTTATTTTATTTATTTATTTATTTATTTTAAAAAGACATTTATTCAGCGTCACGATCAGACTATTACATTTAGCAATCAACAGCATGGGTGCAAAAAAAAAAAAAAAAATCTACATTAAAACCCTTTGTTGGAATGCTTTACACTTTCCACAGAACAGAAACTAAAATAACCTGTTATACAATTAGTCACAAATACAGTCCTCGAGTTTTTTGCCCATACACATGAGTATTTGTCTAAAACATGTCTTCTTTGTAGCAGCTAGGCCCTGCCACCACTGTGCTTGGCTGAGTTCACAAATCTGTTGTAACCTGTAGCTTACCTGTCACTTCTCTGGCTCTCCTCTCCTGCTAAGCTTTGTTTCCTAATTAAAATCTTCTGTCACTGCCATAGCTATTGCTGCTGCTGGAACCGCCATAGCCACCTTGGTTTCATGGTTTTGCAAAGTATTGGCCTCCACCGCCATAGGGGCCAGAGCTTCTGCCTCCAAAATTTCCTCCCTACACGGGTCCAAAATTTGAAGACTGATTGTTGTAATTGCCAAAATCATTGTAGCTTCCACCACCTCCAAAACTGCTTCCATCATTACCAAATCCATTATAGCCATCCCCACTGCCACCATATCCACCACCACCACGGCTGCCACCAAAGCCACCACGACCACTCAAGTTTCCTCCACAACCGAAGTTGTCATTCCCACCGAAACCACCTCCATGACCACCACCAAAGTCTCCAGAACCACTTCGACCTCTTTGGCTGGAGGAAGCACTAGCCATCTCTTGCTTTGACAGGGCTTTCCTAACTTCACAGTTGTGGCCATTCACAGTATGGTATTTCTGAATGACAATCTTATCCACGGAGTCATGGTCGTCAAAGGTTACAAAGGCAAAGCCCCTTTTCTTGCCACTGCCTCGGTCAGTCATGATTTCAATCACTTCCATTTTTCCATACTGTTCAAAATTATCTCTTAGGTGATGTTCTTCAGTGTCTTCTTTAATGCCACCAACAAATATCTTTTTCACAGCTAAGTGGGCACCTGGTCTTTGAGAATTTCCTCTTGAGATAGTTCTCTTTGTTTCCACAGCTCTTCCATCCACCTTGTGTGGCCTTGCATTCATAGCTGCATCTACCTCCTCCACAGTGGCATATGTGACAAACCCAAAACCCCTGGAACGCTTGGTGTTTGGATCTCTCATTACCACACAGTCCGTGAGCGTTCCCCATTACTCAAAATGGCTCCTCAGGTTCTCATCAGTTGTTTCAAAGCTCAACCCTCCAATGAAGAGCTTCCTCAGCTGTTCGGGCTCTTTAGGAGACTCTGACTTAGACATGACGGCAGGGAGAAGAGAGACTTTAACGATGCTTCTTCGGCGGCATCCACGGGCAGAAAGCAGAACTTTTATTTTTTAAATAGCATAGAAGGAAAGAAGTCCTACTTGGTTTGATGTTGACATACCACAATATGCCTAAAATTAAAGTTGGTAATGTAAAAAGTGCAGAAAATTGAATGATTTGTAAAAATGGTACCTACCTAATAAATAATGCTTTTTTAAGTTTTTAAGCATTATAGAATCATAAAACAATCCAGGATGAATTATAGATTAACTATTTAAACTAATTTGACATTCAAATTTATACTTTCATTCTTTCAAAAAGAACACTTATCAACTTCCAAATTAGCTAAAACATACCTATAACAATTAACTGGAAATATGTGTTTCATAAAAAGTAAGCAACACTAAACAGAGTACAGCTTGATCCTCCTTCGAAAGAAGCCCGATTTCTCGCTGACAAACCTGGTCAAAACAATTTGTAAATCTATCCTGCATCCCTTGGAAAAATTAGCTGTGTGAAAAAATATAATTACTTTTAAAATTTTATTTAACTCATCATCTGGTTGCTGCAATTAACTTAAAGACCTAGGTCAATCTTTTTACAGCAGAAAAATCAACAGAACTTCATGTCATCTCACAAACATGATTTTTAAGAAGTTGTGTGGCTGCGCACGGCTAGCCTACTTCTACTTTGATGTCATTCTTTCTGCTATCAAAGCTTCAGTGAAAAGTTTTCTGTTTTGAAAGTCCAAAGAAATATAGTATAGAGTCTAGATGTCAGTATATAAACTTTGAGTTTTAGGGCTTACATTGTAATACAGCATCATTGTCTTTGCTTGTTGGTTTGTTTAACAGAGGCAGGGACTTGCTTTGTCATGCAGGCTAGAGTGCAATGGTGCAATCACAGGTTACTGGAGCCTCAATCTCCTGGGCTCAAGCAATCCTCCTGCCTCAGCCTCCCAAGTAGCTGGGACTGCAGGCCGATGCAACTACACTGGAATAATTTTTTTAAAATTTATTTTGTAGAGACAGGGGTCTTGTTATGTTGTCCAGGCTGGTTTTGAACTCCTGGCCTCAAGCAATCCTCCTTCCTTGGCCTCCCAAAGTGCTGAAACTACAGGTGTGAGCCACCATGCCTGGCCCATTGTCTTGTGTATACCACTGGAGTTAAACAATTGCCAGCCCATCTATAGGGAACTCCTACAAAGAGTTCTCAGCAGGTCCCACTCCACTCAGCAATAAGGGTACAGTTATTTCCTGAAGTCAAATTCGATCAACTATAATTGTGTATTCTTACCACTAATTTACTTACATTCTAACTCTAAAAAATAATTTTTTATCTCAGCAAATAAGTTTCCTTCGCCAATGGGTATTGTTTTCAATATAATAACTAATTAGCATCCTTTTAGTTTAATAAACTATGAATGGGATGCCCGCATTGCACTTACATTGATATTTTAAACTGCTTACCACTTAGGATAATGAAAAATCACTCCAGCCATTTACATAGCTGGCATGTAAATTTAAAGTAGCTATCCATCACAAAAATATTATACGAAATTATGAAAATGGCATTTCATTGTACTTAAAATAGTCGGTCTAGTGTAAATTTTAGGTACAGTGAGTTAAATACATTCCCCAAACAATTTCTCCTAAAAAGCCTTTACATACTGTTATTTGCCGAATTTCAACAAATAACAATTATTTGCCCTACAATAAAAACTAGAATGGTCATTTGACATTTAGAATTGAAAATGGAAAGTTCTTTTTATCCCCCCTTGCCTACCTTTGGGATTGCATTTTTCTTAGTATTTTATTTTCCTGTGAGGGACTCAGCCAGTTTTCCTGACTTTGGGTCACAGGGACTTGGAAAACAATTGTGTAATTTAATAAATCACAGTAGGAAAGGATTTGATAGAGAATCTGTCTTGATTTGCCTTTGATTCTACTGCCCCTTGGATGGGGAAGAGGAAGAGGAGTAAAGGTTGGAAAGAACGGGAATAAAGAAGATATGCCGGGAAGGGAGGCGTGAGGTCAAGGTGAAAACATCCGTCTTCCCTGTCCTCCAAGCCAGGGCTACTCTGGAGCTGGCTGAGAGGGACAGATCATCCCGGGGGCAGGACACACCACCTGGAACTGACAAAAGGGATTCAGAGCAATGATAGGTGGCTCTTGGCTCTCATACTCTTGCCTGTATATCTTTGTAGAACCAGATGCTTTCTTGGATTGACCAGATTAATTCCAGGCCCAAAAAGCAAAAGAATCCTAGAACAGAGACAGAGGCTGTGAGAAGCAAAAGGCACTGTGGAGGTTGCTGCCCTAGCTTTTGGAAGCCCGAACATTCACATGACTTGCTTGGATCTCATAGAGCCAGCGGCTGAGCTGTGGGTCCAAGTGTCAGGACGCCTCGCCCATATCTCTGTGTGCAACAGGATGTGCATGATGTGGTCCCAATCCTCAGGCCCAGTGCTACTTCTCTATTCATGCCGAGAGCAGCCAGCCGGGGAGGTGAGAAGGACACATAATCACGGCATTTTTTGCTCCCTGGCTCTGGGCTTCTTAGGAAGGTTGTTGTGGACTTTGTTTTGTTTTGCTTTTATTGAGACGGACTCTCACTCTGTCGCCCAGGCTGGAGTACAACGGCGCGATCTCAGTTCACTGCAACCTCCTGGGTTCAAGCGATTCTCCTGCCTCAGCCTCCCAAGTAGGTGGGATTACAGGAGGGCACCACCTTACCTGGCTAATTTTTGTATTTTTGGTAGAGATGGGGTTTCACCATGTTGCCCAGGCTGGTCTCAAACTCCTGACCTCAAGTGATCCACCGGCCTCTGCCTCTGAAAGTGCTGGGTTGATAAGAGTAAGCCACCACGCTGGGACCGTTCTGGACCTTTGAGCATTCATCTCCCCCTCCCCAAGTCTCCTACCTCCTTCCCTCTTTATAGTTCCTCCCCTAGGCCAGCAAGTGGGTGGGACAGAGAAATCTTCAGGCCCATGAAAAGATGATGTGTAGGGATTACAGCCACCAAATGGCTTCAGAATTATTCACTGAGGTGTGTTATAATCAATGTTATAATGAAATAAATCAACCAATCCAGTGGGATTTTGTTCAGAATGTTCTTGCAGTTGGAAGGGTAAAATCTCACAGCACCACTACAGCAGGTCCTCATAAATTGGGCACTCCAAGGGCCCTTTATTTATTTATTTCTTGTTTTCACAGCTCCTACTGTAGTAGTGCTGCCTTGCTGAGGCCTGCCCACATTTATCAGCTTGCAAATTCTTTGAAATGGGTATCTTTTCTTATGAATAAACATACGTAGTAACCAGTCATATTAAAAATGAGATTATTGGCCAGGTACAGTGGCTCCCACCTGTAATCTCAGTGTTTTGGGAGGCCTAGATGAGAGTATCACTGGCGACCGGGAGTTCAAGATCAGGCTGGGCAACAAAGCATGACCTCCCATCTCTACAAAAAGTTAGAAAAAATTAGCCAGGCATGGTGGCACACACCTGTAATACCAGTTACTTGGGAGGCTGAGCCAAGGAGGATTGTTTGAGCCCAGGAGTTTGAAGCTGCAGTGAGCTATGATTACACCATTGCACTCCAGCCTGGGCTACAGAATGAGACCCCGTCTCAATATCTATCTATCTAATCTATATTTATACTTCCATATATATATGGAAGTGTGTGTGTATATATATATATAAATATATGTGGAAGTATATTTAAATATATGTGGAAGTATATATATTTATATATATTATATATGGAAGTAATATGTATATATAAATATAAATATAGATATATATGGAAGCATAAATATAGATATATATAACACACACATGCATGCACACACACACACACACACACATATATATATGGAACCTAGTTCCTTAAGACTGCTTATGTATCCTTATCCTAAGTTTTCAATGAGAAAGGGATGATGTAGAATAAGGAAACAAATTGACCAGTATGTAAAATTTTGTTGTATATTTTCGTTTCGTCTATTTCCATAGCCTCAAAAATCTTACAATGTTTGTTCTGGGTGGTTTCCTTTCTATGACATATGCTCGAGGTCACAAGAATAACACAGCCCACCACCTCCTCCAGTGCTTGTTCTTATTTTCAATTTATCAAAAATTGTAGTTGATGTTGGATGATGAGAAAGGCAATGGTCTTTTTCTACTCAAGCTAATTTCTGTCATTATTCCTAGTTCAATGTTTGTCTAGTGCAATAGACCTGTCCAAAAGGGTGTCCACATTTGTCAAAAAGGAACACTTTCCAGTTCCAAAATTAGAGGTGAAACCTGTTGTACCCAGCTCTGCCGAACATTCCACACTCCTCAGTGGAGGAAGGAGTTGGCTCCGTCCAGGCAAGGTCTGAGGATCTGGAAGGTGTTCAGCCCCCACAGCTATTGGCACGGTGTGAGGATATTTCAGGAGTGCCGCAAAGGACTGAACTTTGTGTGACTGACTGGGAAAATGTTCTGCCTGCACAATCACACATTAAAACTTTTGGGAAAGTGTCATAAATAATACAGACAGCAAATCTGTTAACCTCTTCTGGACAGGACAACATGTCTTGCTTATTTTAACACATGCTGCATGTATCAGTTAGCAAAGCTCTTATTCCACCGCCAACCGAACATCACTGCAGCCTTAATTTGAAAACCAACCCTAGACTTTCCATGATGTCATGGAATATCACATGTGGGAAATGCATTGTTCCAGTTCCCGCCTTCACACGGTGAGTATTTAACTTACTCAGGGCACAGTACTTTTTTATGCATGACTTGAGTATCTTCAAGGAAGTCCACGATCTCCAGTGTTTGTGATCCGACATTGACCTTGCACACTATTGTGATTTATATTGTGCTAGAGTGAGTTGTATCCATGAGTAGAACAAAAAAGACATGGAAAGAAAGACAGCAATGCCTTTTGCATTAGTCCGTTTTCATGCTGCTGATAAAGACATACCACAGACAGGGTAATTTATAAAGAAAAAGAGGTTTAGTGGACTCACAGTTCCACCTAGCTGGGGAGGCCTCACCATCATGGTGGAAGGCAAAAGGCACATCTTACATGGTGGCAGGCAAGAGGCAATGAAAGCCAAATGAAAGGGAAACCTCTTATAAAACCATCAAATCTCGTTAGACTTATTCACTACCATGAGAACAGTGTCGGGGAAACCCATGATTCAATTAATTTCCCCGGGGTTCCTCCCACAACACATGGGAATTATGGGAGCTACTATTCAAGATGAGACTTGGGTGGGGACACAGCCAAACCATATCACCTTCTCTGGCAGTGTGGCAGAACAGAAAGAGCACAGACTGAAAGCCAGGCAAAGCAGGTTCCATCCCTGCTCCTTACTTGCTGGCTGTGTCACCTTGTCCAAGTAATGTAACCTCTTTGACCTCAGTTTCCTCATCTGTAAAGTGAGGACAATACTAGTCTTATGTAATTGGATCATGAATAGTGATAGAACTAGCTATTATTTATTGAGCACTTACTATGTAGAGTATTTGGCCCCAGCGCTATATGTGTTATAACTCACTTAATATTCTCAACCACACTGATAGGTTCTATTGTGATCCTGAAGAACCTGCGGCACAGTAAGAGCCATAAAGGGAGCCACTGTGATCAATAATCATGATGGTGCTAATATTGTTGTGACAACATTGACAGCTAACAATGAAAGGAAGTAAAACTAACAGGAATTTCTTCACTTAAAAATATTATAAAAGCAAGATTTATATGAAAAAATAGTCAGTAGGGGAAAGACACATCATTCTTTATATTTACACTTGAATTTTTACCCCATGCGTCTTTCTCCAGATTGAAAGGGACTAGCACACCGAACAAGAAAAGACCCATCCCAAGTCACAGCATCAAGGACTTTAGGAACACCAAAAAGCAGACAAAATCCCAGAATCTTCCCAAAATGGATAAACAAGCCAAGAAAAGCTGCTTACATACAAAGAGATGTCAAATAGCATTAAACTCTCCAACAGGAAATTAAAAGAAAATGGAGAAATGTCTGTGAATTTTTGAGGCAAAATTATTTCCAACTTAGAATATTAAAAATGGATAAATTATCAGTTAATCTTGACTGTTATAGGATATTCAAAGGCTCAAAATTTTACCTCCTATACTCTCTTAGAAAAATATTGGAGAATGTGTTCCAGAAAAAAAGAGGAAGTAAATGAAGAAACAGGAATACTTGAGATACAGGAAATAGAATATGTAGCAAACTAAGAAAATTCCCAGAAGATAGTGAAGGAATGTTCCAGAATGACAGCTGTGCAGCAGCCCTAGATAGCACATTCATATTTGACCAACTGGGGCAAAAGCTGTAGGAGAGAAATCTCCAGAGAGGAGGAAAACGGAACTGACTGATCTGCTGTCTTCAGGTTGGGGAAAGTTATTTTTAGTTGTTTGACAGATATGTTACAGCATTAGAAAAAAATATATACTGATAGATACAAAGAAACTAAGCAAATAAAAATATAAAGAAAGCAATTATTAATTCTAGGAAGAATAAAAATTGTACAAAAAGGAAACAATCAAAATATACTAACTGAAGGAGAATAAAAAATATTTACCTAGCCTTACTAACATAAGCAATGATTGCTGTTTTTGCCAAAAACTAAAATCTAACTCTATTGGGCAGATGGAATATGGAAGGTAGGGCATAAGACAATGGCAGCCTCACCTACCATAATATGAAGCTTACATTGTCTAAAATTCATAAACCAAGAGACTATACCTAAAATGTGGAGAAACAGCTGAAATAACTGAACATGGCTGCTGCTGGGTAGTCTATTCGTGAAGTAAAGAGGAATGGGAGGGGGACTGTTGGTTTTCAACAATAAGGCTTTTAGATTTTTAATTTTAAAATATGTACAGGCCAGATGCAGTGGCTCACGCCTGTAATCCCAGCGCTTTGGGAGGCCAAGGTTGGAGGATCACTTGAGGTCAGGAGTTCAAGACTAGCCTAGCCAATATGGTGAAACCCCATTTCTACTAAAAATACAAAAATTAGCCTGGCGTGGTGGCATGCACTTATAATCCCAGCTACTGGGGAGGCTGCGGACTACAGAGTAAGAATCGCTTGAACCCGGAGGCAGAGGTTGCAGTGAGCTGAGATCGCGCCATTGTACTCTATCCTGGGTGACAGAGTGAGACTCCATCAAATAAATAAATAAATAAATAAATAAATAAATAAATAAAGCAATGGGAAGGGAAATATTTAAGGCAGGCAAATAACAAATCATTTTTTTTAAATTACTGGTTACCGATTTGAAATGAGTTCCTAATAAGATTTATTCTTTCTCTTTGTGCCTTAGAAAGGAAATCCAGGAATACACGTGCCTATAAGAGAGGAAAGAACTAATATATTGAGGAAACAGAACATTTCCAAACAGGCTGAAAGCTCTTCCTGGTGTGCATAACAGGGACTCACAGGTTGGAGGTCTGCTGTCTTCTTTGGGACAGGGGAGGGTTTAGGGCAAATGAAGAACGTGGAGAAAGAAAAATGTAGGGATGTAGGGTTCCTTCTTTCCTAATTGGAGATAAGTTTGTCTCTGAATTAATACTCCTCTCCTTCTTCTATGCTTTAATAACTATTTGTGCTACATATGTTTCCAAGTGTTCTGAATTTCTGGGTAAAATGATATTTAAAGCCTTATTTCCATTTGTCCAATGCATTATGAAATTTGAAGGCTTGTGCACCACTATGGAAACTATGGGTCACAGGTAGATTATTCTGAAGCAATGGTTGCCATTTTGATTATCACCATTATTTATGGTACCAGAAGTTTTGAAGTCCCTTCAGCTATGAAAAAAGAAGAACAATACACTAGCTTTTCTGTAAGACAAATATAGACACTGTTTATTCCACAATTTATACAGCCATTTATTTTTTAATCATTTCTAATTATATTAATAAGAATTCTAGGAATAAAGGAGCCCTGCTCTAGAGTATTATTTTATCTTAAGTTCTAAGTCTGGGTTTCAGCTTCTGTCCTCTGAAGTGGAAGAGCAAGGAATGAGTCTTTCCTAAAGTTCTGATAGCTCTCCTCACCCAGCTTGTCTTACCATTGCTTTTTACCAGCCAGCTGGCTCTGTTGGCTCATCTCTTCCAATGTCCTGCTGGGGCTAATCACCGCAAAGAGTACCACATAAATTAACTATTTTTTGTAAGAGACAGGGTCTTGCTCTGTGACCCAAGCTGGAGTGCAGTGGTGTGATCATAGCTTACTGCAGCCTCAACCTCCTGGACTCGAGGGATCCTCTTATCTTAGCCTCCTGAGTAGCTGGGACTACAGATGTTCACCACTATGCCTGGTTTAAAAAAAATTTTTTTTAAGATATAGGGTCTTCCTATGCTGTCCAGACTGCTCTTGAACTTCCAGCCTCAAGTAATCCTTTCCTCCTTGGCCTCCCAATGTGCTGGGATTACAGGGATGAGCCACCACACCTGACCACTAATTTTAGTTTAATGGGATTGAAAATAAACATGAACACAGAAAGTGTATAAAATGTATTTCCTTTATATACACACCCACACATGCACATACTCTGTGGTATACACTTCTGCATTAGAAAACCTCTGGTTCCAAGTAAAGAAGCCTGGATGAAATTTTGTAACTTCAGTTTAGCACGTAATCTACATGATTGCATCATGAATAAGACCCAGGCCATGTTCTTACAGAGAACTGGTTTTTATGAGAACAGC
Source organism: Macaca fascicularis (assembly GCF_037993035.2). Classification (NCBI taxonomy): domain Eukaryota; kingdom Metazoa; phylum Chordata; class Mammalia; order Primates; family Cercopithecidae; genus Macaca; species Macaca fascicularis. Next base: position 32,040,231 of record NC_088383.1, read on the forward strand.
TAGTGGTCCTCACTTGTCATAGAGGATGCTCAGGCAATTTGGTCCATTTTATCTTCCCACACAGGAAGACTTCACTAATAAAATGACAGAAAAAGTATTTTCATTCAACAAATATTTGTGAGCACCATCTTCGAGGTGCTGAGGATTCAGTAAGAAGCCAAAATGTACAGAAAGCCCTACCCTCCTGAAACCTACCTTGGGGTGGAAGATGACATGAGGAGAGTCGATGGAAAAGCAGATTTCCTTTTATAGAAATGTCCCGGTGAGTCAGTTTGTAAGATGCTTCTCATAAAATGTCAAAAATGTATATAGAAATTTGCTAAGTAAAATATTTCTTGATTTAGAAAACTTCTGGTTAGAGATTGGTTAACTTTTACGGTTAAAATTTTATTAAAGCGTAATAAAATCCTATTATTCAGCAACTCAACTATACTATTGATTTGATTCTGGTGCAAACACATGCAGTGTTTACATTTAACTTCTTATGCCATGGAGAACCTAAAAATAAAATGCTGTACCCCAATTCTCATATCGTAACATGATTCTACTTAGATGTAGCAAGATCTCTGTTTCTGTAACATGGGTTTTATATAATTTCAGTGCTAATGTCTGAGATTAATCAACTACTATCAGCTGAAGGAGGTGTTACACTTATCACATGAGAATCCTCTACTTTCCCTGCACAGCAGCAGTGATAATATCAAGAAATAGAACAATAAATCCGGAGTCAGAATAATCATTCCGATTTTTTAAGTGGGACAAAGATGTGGGAAAAGATGGGTGAAAAAGTACCCAATTAATTCAGTTGACATGTTATACACAGTAGTACTACTGTGCCTCTTCTTGTAAGGCAAATGGCAACCAGGATAAGAAGGTGGAACCTGGGGCTGCCAGGGAGTCACGGTCAATATGGGAGAGCCCCTAGCATGACAAGTTTCGGAATGTATGTTCCTCCTAAGTTGCTTATCAACGTAAGGATTAAGACAGCTAGTGGAATATGGTTAGGCTGGTTTTTTTTATTGTGTTTTGTTTTAATCAAGGCAGAGAACAGAGGAAGTTATTTATAGTATGGTACTAAAATAAAAGACCCATGGGTGAGGCAGTGGCTGTTAAATTTTGGTGTGCATCAGAATCACCCAGAGGGCTTGTTAAAACACAGATGGTGGGGCCCCCAGAGTTTCTGATGCAGATCTGGTGTGGTGCCTGAGAATTTGTTTTTCTAACAATTTCCAGGTGATGCTGGTACTGATAGTCCAGGGATCATATTTTGACAACCATTTGGGTGAGTAGATATACAAAAAAGATGCAAAAAAAAAAAAAAAAAAAAGGGAGGAGGAGATGACAGGCAGAATTCTATGACGATCCCTGTTATCTGTGTGTCCTTCCCCTTGAGTTCCCCTTGAGGGGAACCTGTAAACATGATGGCATATCACTACCACAATTAGGTTAATAAGAAGTTGACTTTGTATAATCAAAAGAGAGATTATCCTGGTTGGGTCTTACCCAATTACGTGAGCCTTTAAAGAAAGGTGACAAGTCAGAGGCCAATCCAGCTGGCTTGGAAGAAAATAAATATCCATGTTTGTGAACTGCCTAGGGGAGCCACATGTCACCTATATTTAATTGACCAAGTATTTATTAACTGACTAGTGTTTGCAAGATTCTGTTGGGCCCAACTGTGGAGTTAAAAAATATTCACAGTTCTTTTCCTCAAAAAGCTAACTATCTACTAAGAAGGATAACATAAGAACACAAGCAATTTTTCTTCGAGGCAAATTACACTAAGAGTCCTAGGAGAGACATAAGCAAAGTGTTATAACATTTTAAGGAAGAACAGGTCACATCTGGCTGGGAATGGAAACATTTAATAAAGAGGCATGGGAGAAAGTATTAAAAAATAAGATTACCACAGGCAGAGAGATAGGAGAGAGAAGAGCAGAGGGGTTGGATAAAATGGGATCATATATGCCAGAGAGAGAGAGAAAGAGATCAAATAGACTACGGTTTGCAGGTGTGAAAAATACAGAGCATATTTGTGGCATTGCAAGTAGTCTAGTACAGCTACAGTACCAAAACCAGTGGTGGAGCAGGAGGAGGACAGGATCAGAACAGTCACTAGTAAGGGTTTCTAAATGTTAAGGGAGGATCAGTGTTTGCGAGAAGCAAGCAAGAGTGGATGATGGGGGCCTGTCCATAGAAGTCAGTGGGACTAGAATTCACTGACTGGACATTAAGTTGATGGTTTACCAAACTCAAATCCTTCTTTTCTGCTAACAGGTCCAGGATTGCTCCGAGAGCCTTATAGTGCCTCGAATTAATTAATTAATTAATTAATTAATTTTTTAATTTTTATTTTTTGAAACAGAGTCTTGCTCTGTGGCCCAGGTTGGAGTGCAGCAGCACAGTCTCGGCTCACTGCAACCTCTGCCCTCCCGGGTTCAAGTGATTCTCCTGCCTCAGCCTCCCAAGTAGCTGGAATTACAGTCGTGTGTTACCACACCCAGATAATTTTTGTATTTTTAGTAGAGACGATGGTTCACCATGTTGGCCAGGCTGGTCTCGAACTCCCGACCTCAGGTGATCCACATGCCTTGGACTCACAAAGTGCTGGGATTACAGGCATGAGCCACAGTGCCTGGCCAGTACCTTGACTCTATACATGTGTGTTTGGGAATATTAAGAATAGCAGTGATGGACTGGGTGCAGTGGCTCACGCCTGTAATCCCAGCATTTTGGGAGGCTGAGGTCGGTGGATCACCTGAGGTCACGAGTTTGAGACCAGCATGACCAACATGGAGAAACCCCGTCTCTACTAAAAATACAAATTTTGTATTTAGTTAGGCACGGTGGTGCATGTCTGTAATCCCAGCTACTTGGGAGGTTGTGGCAGGAGAATCATTTGAACCTGGGAGGTGGAGGTTGCAGTGAGCCGAGATCGAGCCATTGCACTCCAGCCTGGGCCATAATAGCGAAACTCCATCTCAAAAAAAAAAAAAAGAATAGCAGTGATGATATGAGGCACAGGACTCCATCGTACTTAGAAAGATAACCTTCACAACAAATTGGAAATCTCCTCTATATTTCTCTTGCTGTTTACGTGTACTAAAAACAGCTTATCATAACCTTTATCACTTACACATAAATGTAACGTGGTATCTATATCCCAGTAACTTATCTTCATTGCCAATTTGGTGTTCACTGAGAGGGGATTTTTATTTCCTTGGCTTTCCTTTTCTAAGGACAGCAAATTTTCATATTGCTTTTCCTATGCTGGTCATTAGAAATATGGCTATCTCTATGAGTCAGCAGAATTCCTTATCTTTCTGGAACTGGTCAGATGTTTCCCTGTCCCTAATCCTAGGAAGTATCACATGGAGGAAAAGAGATAATGTGTTTTCTGTACGTTGAGTAGCACCTCCTTCCTGTAACATAGATTTTCTTACCTTGTTTTTAATTTCACAGACTTTTCTCGAAAGGCCTTGTTACAATTGCAAACATTTAAAATATTATAATCTCTCTTTAAGCATCACTTCTAGAATTCTTCTAAATTACAGATAACGTATCTGACAGAAAGTGCTCAGTATTTAACAGTATTACTGACCTTCCTCAGCAATACACGGAAAACTGGGCTGTCATAAAACATGGCTTAATTGCAAAGTTTAATGTGAAAAATCAACTTCCATTTTAGGATATCATGGAGGAGATTAGCATACACCAATGCACCCACAGAGAACACACAGAAAAAGTTAATGAGATACACAAAATATCTGTTCCAGCACATCAGTGGTTTGCTTCCTGAAGCAATCAAGAAGAAGGGAGTCCAAGATTGTGAAGATTCTGGAGAAGTCAAGACAATAGTGGAGAGACTAGCTTGAAATCTGTAGCTGCTTTTACCATGGGTAAATTTGCCAATTTTGGATTCTAAAATCTGAGAATTGCCTGGACAGAGGGCTACTGGGAAAGAAGGAGACCAGCAGAGTTTTTGGTGGTCTTGCAGTACTGGGGCTAGAAAACGAGAGATTTGAAGGGCTAGTTTGATTGAAAGGAATGAGTGAAGCACTAGCGTTGGCACAAGAAAGTTTCCCCCACGATAAGTACTGAATTCTGAAGCTGCATGAGATGGAAAAATAAGAAATTAAGAACACAGCACCAGAAAAGGTCTGCGTTTCTGATTCAGGACAATAATAATAATAAAGTTAAGAACTAGCCAGGAGAAGCTCCAGTGTACATAGATTTCCATGCGGAAGCCTTAGAGAGCCACACTCTAGGGAGGTAAATAGAGTCTTTACCTGTGTGAATAAAGCTTAGTTCCTGGTTGTATTCGTTACCAATCTTCATTCTATCTACCCAGAAAGGAAAGATGAAACTTCTCTGGAGAAGATTATGTGATCCGGAACCTCTATGATTTTTAATGTATAATGTCCAGAATTCACTTTTTAAAATTACTTAACATGCCAAGCAAAAGATCATAAAATCAAGAACAGGTAGATAAAAAAAGATCCCTATATGATTTGGTGATGGGATTTAGCAGACAGGGACTTTGAAATAATTATGATTAATATGGTCAATGAAATAGAAGAAAAGGACAAAAATATACTAAGATACTAAAAAAGGGCAAGAATTGAAATTAGAAACTCAGCATATGGATTTAACAACAGATTATATATGTGAGATTAAAAGCATAAGGAAACCCAAAGTGAGGCCAATTCAATACTGAAGAACAGAGCTAAAAAAAAAAAAGTGTAAGATACAAAAGAGTATGAAATAATACATGTGGAACACAGTGAAAATGTCCAAGAAACATGTAATTAAAGTCTCAGAAGGAATAGGAAGAGAGAATGAAACTAAAACAGTATTTGAAGAGATAAACATGACTATTCCAGAAGATGAAAGACATCAAACACAAATCTAATGATTTAAGGCTCTGAAAGCCTTAAAAGGAAAAATACAAAAAAGGATAAACATTCCTGGCACACTAGAATAAAACCGCTTAAAAAACACATAGACAAAAAAAAAAATTTTAAAAGCAGCTGGAGAGAAACTTTACTTTCAAAGCATCAGAACTGATTAGTTGATGACTTCTCAACAGTGATAATGGAAAACAAAAATCAATAGTATGACAGAGCTAAGAGTGCTGAAAGATCGTAACTGCTGATCAAAAACTGTAATGCCCAAAGTCCTTCAAAAATTTAAAGTGATGTAAAGACATTTCAGGAATACAAAAACTGACACTGAGATAATTTGTTGCCAATAGACAAGCAGTTAAAGAAATACATGAGTTCTTCAGACAGAAAGAAAATGATCATAGACAAAAATATCAATAAGTTATGAAAAGCAAGAGAAAAAGTAAAATTTTTGATAAATATGTTAATAATTGAATATTATCTGTATAAGATGATGATAATGATAATGCTGAGTATTTACAGAGTTTAAACTATATAAAGAATTAAAAGGCAAATAAGAATAAATTTAAAGGGGGCAGGGATAAACTGAATCTAAAAGTTATTAGGTCTTAGCATTTTCTGAGAAGTATTAAAAGTAATAATCTATATTAGCTTATAATACGTCAAAAATGTGAATTGCAATCTCTAGGGTAGTTACTAAAGAAGAGTTAAAGAATGAATAACAAGATAACAGTTGAAACAAAATAATCAAATGATTAATAAAAAAGTGGACAAGAAAGGAGAAGAAAAAAAAACAAGTGGGTTAAATGGGAAAAAAAAGAAAGAGGAAAGATTTAAACCCAACAATGTCAATAATTACAATAAATGTAAATGAATAAAATATTCCAAGTAAAAGACTAAGATTTTCAGACTAGAGGAAAACAAAGAAAAACAAAACAAACAAATAAACAAATCTATATTCCTTTTATAAGAGACATATTTAAACATAAGGCACAGGTTAAATGTATAAGTATGAAAAAATAGTTGTTTCAGTTATACTGAGGCATTATAAGAGATAATGAAGAACTTTTCATAATGATAAAGGATTCAATCCACCAGGAAATATAAATATTCTAAATTTGTATGCACTCAAAGACAAAGATTCAAAATGTATACATCAGAAATTAATAGTACTAAAAGAAAAAATTAACCAAATTATAATTACAGCAGTTTTTTTTTTTGTTTTTTTTTTTGTTTTTTTTTTTGAGACAGTTTTACTGTGTCGCCCAGGCTGGAGTGCAGTGGTATGATCTTGGCTCACTGCAAGCTCCGCCTCCCGCATTCACGCCATTCTCCTGCCTCAGCCTCCCAAGTAGCTGGGACTACAGGTACCTGTCACCACACCTGGCTAATTTTTTGTATTTTTGGTAGAGACAGGGTTTCACCGTGTCAGCCAGGATGGCCTCATCTCGATCTCCTGACCTTGTGATCCACCCGCCGTGGCCTCCCAAAGTGCTGGGATTACAGGTGTGAGCCACCGCACCCGGCCAGTTACAGAGGAATTTTAACACACTTGTCTAAACAGTTGACAGAGCAAGCAAATCAAACTTAGGTAAGATTATAAAAATCTAAACAACACAATTAACAACTTGGTTTAAAGAAAATACCTAAAAAGGAGAATTTGTATTATTTTCAAATGTGCATGAAGTATTTACCAAATTCAACAATATTATGGGTCATTAAAAATGTCTCAACAGATTGGACATTGAAAGAAAAGAAGAAGAAAGAGATACTAAGATTGTTACAGCATTTCAAGCAAGTAACCTGAGTTCTACTCTAATCTGTCTGATTTGGATCACATGTTCACCTCTTAATTGGTTCACTTCTTAACAAGGCCAGGAGGGTAGATTGAACTGATTAATTTAGTTTGATCCTATGCTCCATCTCCTGAATCTGGGGGCAAAAATGGTCCCATATCTATATGGAACCCCTAAAGAGACATGAGTTGTTTGGAAGAGGGTGATGTGGAGATTCCCAAACTTACTTTCTTTCCCAATGCCCTTAGTGCCTCAATGATTTTTTCATAGTGCCCATGAATCAAAAGAAACCTCAAACAGGTCCGTTTTTTCTTCCTTTTATTAAGGAGTAACAGTCAATCAACTCAATAATAGTACTTAATGCAGTGTCCAATGAAAGTCACAATGTTTCTCTTAAAAATTAAAAATATTCCACAGTCCTTCTCTGAATTCTCTGTGGTGCCCCAGAACACTTCAGTGCACAATTTGGGAAGTGTAAGGGTAATGGCTGATGGGGAGGCAGCCACACATATCCAGACTTCCCAAGTCAACAATCATAAAAAAAATCACACCAATTATTCAGGAAGAAAGGATATAAACTTTCATAAAGGAGAAGCTAAGAAAGTATAGTTGCAGACACCATTTATCAATATTTCATTTTGAACATCCATAATCTCTAACAAAAAGACCATAGAATGTGGAAGAAGAATGGGGCTCGGGGAAGGGGCAGAAAAGAGATGATAAGCACTCAAACTTGCTTGCTACCCTCTGAGCCAAGAGCTTTGAAAGATGCTGAAAGTTCCTGTGCTTGCATTTGAAACTCCAAGTCCCTGGTTCTCTTCTATACTGGCTCATATGTGGATCAGAGCTCTGAATCAAGATAACTAAACCACTTTGTAGATTTGTGTTCTAGAACTAGATTAATGGCAAATAAGGATATTAAAATGGCAAAACTAGAGAGACAAAAATAAGTATACTTAATAGCTCCTATTTTAAAGGCTATGGTTTTTAATACTAAAATTTAAAACATACGTATAGCTAACTAGGGTAATCCTGATTTCAATGGGTCTTTCTGTCACTTGCTAATACTGTTTCCTAGTTTTCTACAAACCTGCCCCAAGTGTTTCTAGGAGTTCCCAAAGGCTGTCTTACAAGAGCTCACTAGCAAATCAGGTTATTTTTCACCAAGAAAGTCAGAGTAGAAGAAGAGAATTCACCATCATAAATGGTTTTAATCCCTTTTTGTTTTGTGTGTCCCTCCACCGGTTATCACCGCATCCAGGAGGCACTGCTGTGTCCCCTGGGCATATCCAGGCCAGGCCTGCCAGGCACATAAGGCAGCACCACATTATATGAGCACAGCTGGACACTACTGTCTCTTCACTCAGGTACCATTTCATCTACAGAACACAGTTGCATGGTTTTCCATGAGATGAGATACAGAATGCCTTTTTCCTATTGTGTACTACAGTATCATTGAAGGGAACCAAGTAAGTACTTTTTGTGTCCCAATATTTTATAGTGATGTTAGTGAAATGGTTTGAGTCAGTTAGGGTTCGATCAGGAGACAAAATCTGTTCCAGTTATTTGAACAAAGATAATTTAACATAAAGGATTGCTGCTATGGTTGGAATGTCTGTTTCCCCTCAAGAGTTATATATTAAAGCTAATCACCAATGTGATGGTATTAGGAGTGAGCCATTGGGAGATTATTCGGTTATTAGGGCAGAGCCCTTATGTATGGGATTAATGCTCTTTTATAAAAGAAGCCCCAGAGAGCTGCTGTGTCCCTTCTGCCATGTGAAACACAGTGAGAAGTTGCCATCTGTGAACCAGAAGGCAGGCAGGCCCTCCCCAGACAATGAATCTGCTGGTCCCTTGATCATGGACTTTTCAGCCTCCAGAACTGTGAAAAATAAATGTCTGTTCTTTCTAAGTTATCTAGTTTATGGTATTTTATTATAGCAGCCTTCCATCCTTCCAGGTTCCCTACAGCGGCTCCCCTCCCCATACTGGCAGAGCCTAGCAGGATGCCAGCTGGCAAAGCAGAACTGAGGTCTGCAGGGTCCCAGCCACAGCATCACAAAGCAGAGGCTAGAAGAGGGTTTGGTGCTTAACAACTGGCATATGGTTCATTTAGTTTATTTACTTGCAGGTCTAACACCTACAGAGGACTTAAGTTCACAGAGGCGTGAGGTGGAGAGTAACAAATCATCTGCTATATTTAATAGTTTCCTTTTCTCAATAACTGAGTTTTGGTTGCTGAGGCAACTTCCCTATATGACTCTCTCTTTCAGATTCTCTTCTCTTCCAATGAATTCTTTCCCAGGAGCTTCCTTGGCCATTCATGCAAATAGACTTCGGTTGGACCTACTCCAGCCTTTCCCCAAAGAGCCAGCATTCCAGTGCGATACACACTAGCTCAAATTAGGAACTTCTCTCACACTAGCACGCTGGAGAGTGCTGTTTCACGGGTGGTACAAGACGTATCCGTAATAAATTAGTTTGTATTCCTTCTCACCAATGATACAGTTCCAGCTTGAGATTTTATAAAATGAGATAATCTCATTGGAGCATTCAGTCAGAGGTTTAGGTTGGTGCAAAAGTAATTGCGGTTTTTGCCATTGAAAGTAGTGGCATAAATGGAGTGAAATGGACTTGAGATTAAGGAGATAGTATTTGTAGGCTTTGGGGACCATTTTGAGAGAGGCATAAGGAAGATAAATCAAAGTCGACATGCAGGTTTCTGGCTTGAAAAAATAGGATACATTTTGGTGTCATTCACAAAGAAAGGGGATCCTGAGGCTGAAATATATCTCAGATGTAGACGCACTGACTGTAGCTTTTTGGGGAACATCTTAATGGATATGTCAAGTAACCAACTGAATATACAGATGTGAAGCTCAGGAGAGAAATCCAACTGAATAATCAGCATTTAGATGAAATAAACTATGTAAATCTATAAGATCACCCAGAAGGAAAGTTGGGTGGCATGTAAAGAGAAGCTGGCCATAGACAGAACCCTGAAAAACAGAAAAATTTAATATACCAAAAGTAAAAACAAAAAAAGACCTCAAACTGAGCATTTTGACCTAATCAACCAGAGAATTCACAGGAAAAATATGAAGTTATGGTGTCTCATTTTGCAAGAGGAATAAGCAGATCATGGATGTCAAAGGTTGTGATTTCTTTTTAGGATCTGCTGTGGTAACGGTGTGCTAAATGTGGTCCAGTGCCAGCGACACCAGCATCATCTGTAACTTGTTAGACATGCAAATTCTTGGGCTCCACACCACACCCACTGAGTCAGAAATTCTGGGGGGTGGAGCCCTGCAATCTGAATTTCAAATCTTCGAGGTGATTCTGAGATGCACACTTAAGTTTGAGAACCATTGCTCTATGGCATGGTTTTCACATGTAAGAGGCTGGGTGGGGGCAGGGGGTGAATATTCAAGCCTAACCCTAAAAATTCTGACTCAGTTGGCCTGGAGAAGGGCCCAAGCACTGGTATTAAAAATAAAACAAAACCTCCAAATGTGCAGGCAAAATTAAGAACTACCATTTGATGGTGACATTTCCTGTGTATTGTCATTGAAATAAGAAGACTTTAAAAAAATTTTTTTTAAATATTTTTAAACATTTTTATAAAATTAGGAAAAGTTTAGAGATACTGTGTGTTATGGTCTGAATGTGTCCCTCCAAAATTCATGTTGAAACCTATCCCCATTGTGGTGGTATTAATACGTGGAGCCTTTTGGGAAGTGATTAAGTCATGAGGGCTCTGTCTTCATGAATGGAACTAATGCCCTGATAAAAGAAGTTGAAGGGGGCTTCCCGGCCCTTCTGCCACGTGAGGACACAGCAAGAGACACCATCTACAAAGCAGAGAATGAGCCCTCACCAGACACCAGATCTGCTGGTGACTTGATCTTGGACTTCCCAGCCTCTACAACTGCTGGGAAGTAAATTTCTATTATTCTTAAATTATGCAGTATTTTGTTACAGTGGGCCAAATGAATTAAGACACTACCTAAGTTTTGTGAGATTATTTGTTCTCCCTCACCACACTCCAACATGTGAAGAGCCTGGAAGTTGTCACACCTTGGAAGTTGTTTTCCTTATAAGAAAAAAGCTAAATAAACTGAAAATCAACATCTCTTCTTAGATCCATCAGAAAATTGAAGTCACAGGGCAAACCGCTGCCTCCGAAAATGGAAAAGCAGATAAACACAAAGAATCACAGCTTATCAGAAGCAGAAGTTACTGAAATAAGTAACTAGCAGGAACACTTTAATAGTAATTGATAAATTTCCAGAGGCTAAGGGTGAACTAGCTTGACAGTTTAAAACTCCTGGGGCCCCAGTGTTAACTGGGGATTCCCCACACTTTCCTGAATTTAATTCCAGAAGCTTCATCAGGTTCTCACTGTGAAGATCAGATAAAAATTCCTTTCTTCTTTAGGCAGGGAGAGGGGAAAAATAAGAATTTTTCAGTACATCCAGGGGATAAGTAACCATTTTTAGATACATTCAGAGTGTTCTGTTCTCTTCAGCAAAGACCTGACTTCAAGGAAAACTCCTTTACCAGAGCCTTATCTGACCTAAGTAAGGGCAATTAGACAAATTGAGCTCTCCCTAACCTTCTCACACAGTGAGAAGGGTAAAAAAGGCTAAGAAATGCTTTTGAAAGGCATAGTCCAGAGACTCAGGCCCACTAAAACAATCCCCGAGATTGAATCATAAGCTTAGAACACAACTTCCCTTCCCCAATATGTTACCGTTGCATCAACAGGGCTTCAAAATAATAGCAGTGGACTACAGTTGAGAGAGCTCATTACTGACTCTATTTGAGAAGGAGTTCTTAGGGAAGCTCAAAGATAACAGGGGAGGAAAAAAAACAAAAACACCCAAAACCAAAAACCAAAACCTAGAGGAAACATAAGCCCCTGGCACAGCTACAACAAATTAAACATAGCTCAGCTTCTAGTCAGATTAACATAATATCTCACACTATATGCCTGATTACCTTAGTTCCTGTTACCAGATATATCACATCTGGCTTTCAGCAAAAAATCACAAAGTTAAACGGCAAGACAAGGTTAGACACCCAACTTCCCAATAACAGATCTGTAGAGACATCTGCCCTTGCCTAGCTCCTCTTCCCAATGGCAGAGGGATATCTTATGACCCACAGATTCTGTGGGCTTCAAAGTGAGACACAGGAGAAAAGAGGTGGAGCCTGGGGGTTCACAAGTTTAAACCAAATGAATCTTCAACTTTAGTGAAATCGTTAAGGGTACGGGTTCTGTAGCCACAGTACCTGGGTATGAATACTGGCTCTGCTACGTACCAGTTGTTGACTTGGCTTAGCTTTTCTATGCGTCTATTACCAGTCTGTTAGTGCTTATTTTCCATCTACTTCATAGGGTTATTATAATGAGTAAATGGAATAATACAAATTAGGCACTTACAAACGCACCTTGCACATAACAAGCACTCAAATCTCCGCCACTATTATGCAGAAAGGCTCAAAGTCATTCAGTGATCTAGATTTCCACTACATCTCCTGTTCCCTTACTATTAGTGATCTTGTGTTGTCAAGGAAAGATTTTATTCTGAGGCATGGAGGAGGTAAATGACAAGGAGCCACAGTACTAATTTGCTGGCTGTAAAGAAAAAAATTTATTTGCTCCCGTCTAAATTTAACTATCTTTAGAGCACATTAATACATGTAATATCCACTGCTTTATTTCTAAGAGATTCTGATGTCTTCATGTCCTGGGGTTAAACTAAAACCCACTGTCAGCGGTAGGTACAGATTTAAATGATCAACAATTGTCCATTAGAAGAAAAACTCATCCTTAGAACAGCATGACTCAAGGATGATGGCTTTTCAGAGAAAATGTGGCCTAATCCTGAGAAGACAATTTCTAATTTTAAGGAATCTAAGTGAAATATTTTACTTGACTATAAGTATTATAAATTGGTCACTTAATTATATTGTATTATAATTTCTATCTATCAATGCTGGCTATAGTTTTGTTTGTCCATTTTATATTTGACATTAGTTTTTATTAACTACTAAGGGAAAAAAGGGTGATATGGCTATAAGCTTGGGGCAGCAGTAAATTATCTCCCATATGTACTCCTTTCCGCTAAATCTCACATCAACCTTTAATAGTCTTCTTGCCTTAAGAGACACATTGGTTCCCATGTTGGTGCCTTACTTAAATTCTTGATTACATTTGTTTTGCTGTAATGTTGTATCCAATAGCAATGACTACTCACAGAAGTATGGTTTGAGTTATTTTTAGTATTTAAAAATATTTATACTCTTAACCCAGCAGTTCTTGTATTTTCTGAAATATATGAAGATACACACACACATATGCACACACATGTGTACACAGATGTTTGTCATATCATTTTTGTAAAGAAAAAAACTGGAAAAACACTATTAGTAGGAGAAAAGCTAAATAAATTATGAAATTTCTCTATGTTGGAATATTATACAGCCATTAAAAAGAACGATACAGATATTATCTATAGTTAAAGGACTGATATAGAATGAATGTAGATACTTATGCATTGATAGGTAAAGTGCTGAAACTATATTTGTGAAAAAAAATGTTGGAAGATCTCAAACTCTGTAAAACACACACATACACACACACACACAAACGAAAACAAAAACCCTCACTGGCATACACACAGAGAATCTTTTAATATGCTTGATTCTGGGAATTAGTAATGTAGCAGGGCAGAGGTGAAAGGGAGTTTATTTCCTCTCTATTGTCTTATGAGTTTTAATATCTTAACATTTATTTTATAAAAATATATTAGGTAGACAGACATTTGTTTTTATAGATTTCAAACATATCTGAGGTGTAAAATAGGTCACAAAATAATATGTAAAGTATTATCACACTTCATTTTTAAAAAATATATTTTACATGTATTGAAAATGCAGGCATAGACTAATGTCTGGACCACAGAAGAATGTATTCATTTGGAATAAAAATATTATTTTAAAAAGTATTTATTTGATTAAGTGCCTCTTAAAACATTGTTTTCCCATGCTTGTGAACCCAAAATATCCAGGAAAACATACAGTAATAGGTACGGCCAAGGGTATGTTTTCCTGAGGTTCTACTATATTTATTAGTTCACATAACGCCTTTTCCAACAATTGTAGCACACTGAAACAGAAACAAATCAATTAGGAAAGCAGGTAAACATGGTACCTATTTAGTTCCTATATTGTAATGGGGATTTTAAGAAATCTTTTAAGAAATATTATAGTATAATAGAGACATATTAAAGTATAAATCATAAGTATCTATCTCAGCAAATTGACGCAAAGCAAACATTTTTATAACCACCACCCAGGTCAAAAAGTAGAATGTCAGTAACACTAAGATTCCAAAATCCTCCTCTTCGTCCCTCTCCATATCTAAATCCTCTTTCTGAGAAGTAACCAATATTCTGATTTTTATCACCATAGATTAGTTTTGTCTATTCTTGAACTTAACATAAATGGAAACACAAAGGTTAGTGTTTTCAATGTCCATTGTTTGAACGGACATTTTACACTGCTATTTATATATGTGCTGCTGTGGACATGTGTGTACATGTCTTTGCACTTATGTATGCAGGTGCACATATGTATGCAGTTACACCTAGGAGTGGAACTTTGCTGGGTCATAAGGCATGAGTCTGGTCAGCTTTAGTATATAATACAAAATAGTTTTCTAAACTGCCAGTACCAATTTACATTCCCATCAGCAATATATGAGTGTCCACTGCTCTATATCCTCTCCACAGAGCCTTGCCAGGCTTTTCTGTTTTATCCATTCTGGTGGATTTGAAGTGACATCTCTTCTATGGTTCTGTCTTCCGTTCCCCTAAAGAGTAATGATGACCCTTTCCATAGTTTTATTGGCCATTTGGATATCCTGCTTTGTGGAGCTCTGTTGAAGTCTTCTGCCTGCTTTTCTATTTGGTTAAATAGTTCTTACTCATCTGTAGTTCTCCCATAGTCTCAGTATGAGCTCCTTGTTGGTTATACAGGCTGCAAATGTCACGGTCTTATACTCTGTGGTTTTCAATTTTACATTCTTGATGTATTTAAATGATGGGAGTTCTTAATTTTAATACAGTCTAATTTATCAATCTTTTTTCTTTTTAGATAATGCTTTTTTAATTCTAACAAACCTTGGCCTCTCCTAAGAACCTGAAAATATCTTGCATTTTATTTTCTGGAAGGCTTAATGTTTGAAATTTCAGATTTATATACAATCACTATAATTTGCTTGTATGGATTTTTGTGTATGGTATGAATTCAGGATCAAGTTTCATTTTTACCATATGGATAGCCAATTGACTCAATATCATTTATTGAAAAGATGCCACCTGTCACAAATCGAGAGTCTATAAATATACATAAATTAGTTTTTGAACTCTCCTTTCTGGTTCATTAGCCTTTTTTTGAATCCAAACTTTTAATTACTTTGTTTTAAAATTTCTCTGTAATTCCTTTTCTTCTTCAAGAATCTTAGCTATTTTGGGCCCTATGCATTTCCATGTAAATTTTAGAATCAGCTTGTCAGTTTTCATAAAAACCTACTGGAACTTTTATTGAATTTGTTTGAATATATTCATTACATTAAACCCAATGAATTTAGGGAGAATTAACATCTTTATAATACTGAATCATCCAATGCATACATATTTATTAAGGTCTTCTATGCTTTTGAAAATGTTTTATGGTGTTCTGTACAGAGGTGTACATTTTTTATTAGGCTTACTCCTAGGTATTTGATGCTTTGAAGAACTCTTCTATATGACATCTTTAAGTTTTTTCTAGATGATGTTTATTTCTGGTATGGAGAATTACAACCAATTTTTGTGTATTGATTTTGTACTTAGCATTCTTGTTAAATGTTCTTATTCATTCTAAAACTTTATCTGAAGATTCTTTTGGGTTTTCTGTGACCCAATCATATCACCCGCGAATTTTATTTCTTACTTTCTGATCCTTATGCATCTTATGTCTTTTTCTTGCCTTATTGCACTGGCTAGACCATCCATTATAATACTGATCAGACATCATTATTTCACTTGGATACTAGTGAGAGATACTAGGTTTTTTCAGGTACTCTTTGTCAGATTAAGTAAATTTCTTTCTATTCCTAGTTTTTAAAGAGTTTTCTTTACATCATTAATGAACGTTGAATTTATCAGAGGTGTTTTATGCAAATTTGAGATGGAGGGAATCAAGGTGATCTTAAAATTATCAAGATTGAGATCATTTTTATTTTGTTAATATGATGAATTCATTAATTAATATTATGATGTTGAACAAAAACTTACATTCTTGGATTCATTTAATAACCATATGTTATATTTCCTTTTGGACAAAGGCATTTAATAGTCCCTTTTTCAGAATCACTTGGGCCTTCTCCAGTTTCTCTCTCATTTTCTTTCTCTCTATATATATACACATATACACACATGCATATACATGCACACACATACATATATACACATATATAGTGTATGTACATGCATGTGTGTATATATGTGTGTATGTGTATCTTTTACCACTGTATCCCCCAAACACACGACCTGAAATCTGAGTTTAGAGTAGATGCTAGCATTTAATAGATACTAAATAAACACTTGCTGACCATATTTAGATGCTTTTAGTTAAATCACTCATAGTTAGCATGTACATATCAGACATCAAATAACTCTGTTAGATGTTTTTCTAGTTAGTCTTATAATTGTTTATATCAGATTTTTGGAAATAACCCAGGAGAATGAAGTACTCTGTTTAGAATTCCTTTTAATAAGGGCATTTAAAAATGAGTATATGATTAAGGTAGTAGTACATTTTATGAGAATGCTCTTATTAGGATTTCTGGAGAGTCTCTATTAAATTATTTAGATTTAGAATAGTCTTTGGAATCTGAAAAGCCTAACCCCTGTTCTAAGGCAGGAACATACCTGGTATATTCAAGGAGCATTGAGGAGATGGATGTGGCTAGAATAGTGAAGGATGGAGACTGCAGGACGTAACGTTGGAAAGTTGGGTGTGGACAGATCATGCAGACCTTGAAGACCATTGTAAGAACGTTGGCTATAATTTACTAAGAGGTGAAGTCATTGGAAGTTTTGAACAAAAACCATGATCTACTTATGTTTTCACAGAATTACTTTGGCTGCTCTATTGAAATAGGCTGAAAGATGACAAAGGTAGAAACAAGAAATGCCAGCAGGGGAGATGATAACAATACGAGTGATGACAGTGGCTAAGTCCAGGTAGTGGGAGGGGAACTGATTTAAAGTAGTCAAATTCTGGATGTATTTTGAAAAAAGAACATACGAGTTTTCTAAATAATTGAACAAGGGGTTTAAGAAAAAGAATAATCAAGTTTAACCCCCAAGGTTTTGGCCCAAGCCTTTCAAAGGATGGAATTACTACTGTGTGAAATAAAAGATTGAGATTGCAGAAGGAACAGATTTGGTGAGTGGGGTTGGTATCAGAAGGTCAGTTTGGGGAAGTTTAAGTTTGCAGTGTCTATTAGCCATTCAAATAAAGAGGCCAACTGAGCCTGGAGTTAATTGATTCAGACTGGAGATATTTATTTGGGAGCCACTGGCATATAGATGATTGGCATAAAGCTAAGAATATTTATTGCTTAGAGAAGGTATATGGACAGAGAAGGAAAGATATGCAAGGACTGGGCCCTGGCAGTCTAATGTTGATAGTTTGGGGAGAGGAGGACCAACAAGTAAGGAAACCTGAAAGGAGCAACTACAAAAACATTAGGGAAACCAGGAGAATACAGCATGGTGTCCTACAGGCCAAGTGCAGGAAATATTTCAAAGAGGATAGAGGACCAACTGTGAGGATTTGCCCCCAGAAGGAGTACGAGGACAGAGAACCAACCACTGGATGGAACAACATTACAGCACGTTGTATTACTGAGGGGGATACTGATGCAGAAGAAAGGAGGTTAAGTTCAGGATCAAAGTCCTTGAGTAGATGAGAGGCTATGGAATTCCATATTCAAGGAGAGGGATTTACCTTCTTTCTAGTTAAGAAGAAAACCAGGCAGAAAATCCCCAAATCCATAAGTAGTACCTATTTGAACAATAAGGAAGACTATCCTAATAATCCTGTAAAGATCTGGAATGAGGCTAAGTCTCCTTACCTGGGAAGTTAGTTTAATCTTTAGAGACATTCAATAAATAATACAATGCTTTCACCTGGGAGTGGGTAGGTGGGTCATTCCTGTTGGATAATGCTAAATTTATCTCATTATTCAATATGCAATTAAATTTGTTTACCAATTTCTTAGTAGAGTGCAAAAAGAGAGTCTTAAAAGACTCTAAAATTTTTGAACTGCAAGAAAAAAATCCTTTAGATTTCAAGAATAGTAATTTTTGTTGCTGCTGTTTCATAAAACAAAATGCGGTAGGTTATCCTTTCGCAAGTCTAGTTAATGACTGGACTTAGGAAAGAGAGACCTGAGGCAAAGCCTATGGCAATTAATCTTCTAGAAACTCATTAATTGATAGTAGAAAACTAAAATGACCCAGTGTTTAGCAATTCTACATCTGTAATAATTGGGACTGGAATATTTTACAAATTTCAACTCTAAAATTTTGGTTTCATTCATAAATTATAGAGAGAGTGTTTAAAGACTGGCTTTGAAATACTAATTTTTACAATATCATTTGAGAATTTTTCAAGCTTAAAAATTATGATTAAGAATTATTATAGAAGAGATGATATAGAAGAGACAAAAATCTCTGCCTAGCAGAATTCATATTATAGTAAATGAGACACGGAACATGCAACAAATGCAATAAATAGATAAATTATATAATGTATGTGAAGAGGATTAAATGCTATGAAAAAATAGAGCCGGGTAAGAGTTACATTTCACCTTTAAAAAGTTTACAGTTCATAAACTAAGTGAGCATAAGATTAAAAATAAGCCAACTACAATTCTTTTTACATACTTGGTTGATTCCCCTGCTGGAGATTAGAACAGTTCTGTCCCTGCCCTCCTGAGATGAAAAGGAAAGGTGAGATAAGGTGAGCAGAGCTGCTGGCTGGGGCAGGAAACAGGAACAGTGGAGTGAAAGGAAAGATGCTTAGTCATGTAATGACAGGCACTGACTTAAACAATATGCTAAATCTAGATTTGGTAAACTCTATTAAATACTTTTTCAGGTTTTACAACAAACCAAGTTCCTTAAACAGAAACAACTTAGGTGTTTGTTGTTGTTTGTTACTGTGTAGTATTCTTCTTGACCCAACCCCTAACTAACCCCACTAGTTTGGTGACCTTAATAAAGTCACCTCTTTGATTCTCAGGTTCCAAGGAACACTGACATCCTGACATCATAATGTTACTATGAGGATTAAGTGAGATTTTAACTGGTAAAGAACATAAAGCTCTTTAGAGCTATTATTACCGTAGTTTAATAATAATACATTACTTTCTTAATTCTAATGTTTTTTCAAGGGTTGAGAAAAAAAAAAAAACAGAGGTTCTAATATCTATATGGTCTTGAATTTGAGTGTCATTAACAATAACCCCTACTGAGACTATTACGGCAGTAACACAGGCGTATGAAATTAAAAGAGCTAAGCAAAAAGATACATGAAGCCAAGCCAAAGGGCCCTGGCCTATCCCTGAGTTAGTAAATCTCTTCATATTCTTCAGTCCCTGCTCAAACAGAGGAGCTGTACATATTTATCTGTGGTCGTTAAATAAATTATTCCTCATAAACATACAAACATAGATGATTATATTAGCATTAACACTGATGAAAAAATGTAAATATTTTGTGACTAAAACTGCACATATGTTCAATTATTCTGTTTTAAAACAGTAGTGAAATAGTATCTGACAAAATGAAAAATAAAAGTAAGGTAAATAAAGAGAACAGGTGTTAGGGATTCAATTAATGGGAGACATCACAGATTTTGTTTATTATAGAACTCATGAAAAACTATGTATTTCTATTATGAGAATTCTACAACTTACTTTCTGCTGTAACAACTGCTTTGAACCAATCAATAATTATTGAGTAGTTAAAAATCAAACACTCATTTACTGGACACCCCCCGCCCTCAACATGCCTGTTCCACAGACACTCCCCTTGATATACATGGTGTGCACCTTTCTGAAAACATGGAGAGGCACTCAAGTTTTCATGTCTTGTAACTTAAAAGAGGAAATCACAATACTTCTGCAACTCCAATCACTCTTACCCGGCTCTATTTTTTCATAGCATTTAATCCTCTTCAAACACATTATATAATTTACCTATTTATTGCATTTGTTGCATGTTATGTGTCTTATTTACTATAATACAAATTCTGCTAGGCAGAGATTTTTGTCTATCTGATTCCTTAATGAATATTAAGAACTTAGAACAGTGCCTGGGTACGCAGAAGCAGGTCAATAAATATTTGTCAGATAAATGAATAAAGGAATTCTTCTTAAGTATCTCTCTTTAAAAAAGATTAGGCACTTTCCCTTGGATCCAAACTAGGGTTAGAAGGTTAAACGGCACGTTTTGACATATTTGGCTTAATATTTGTTCTCTTAATATTTTATCCTACATAGGTATGCAGCTCTATCCAGTTTTCTAAAAACATTATAGCAGTATTTTCTGCAATGACCTACTACATTGACCTTCCTCTCGACTGAAAGAACAATAATTACTATGCCTGAAACCAATAGTTAGCTCTACTCAGAATCCCTTAAATAATCATTTAATTTCACTGTGATTTCTTTTTTCTGAGACCATTGTTAATGACTTGGATGACTTTTTTTAAATTGACAAAATTGTATATAATTATGATGTAGAACATCTTTTGATAAACAGATACATTATGGATAGGCTAAGTCAAGCTAATTAACATATGCCTCATCTCGTATACTTTTTCTGTTGACAAAACTTAAAGTCTACTCTCTTAGCAATTTTCAAATATATACTATATTGTTATTAACTATAGGCACTATGATGTACAACAGAGCTCTTGAATTTATTCCTCCTAACAGAAATTTTGTATCCTCTGACCAACATCTCCCCAACTTCTCTACCCTCTAGCCACTGGTGACCACCATTCTACTTCCTGCATCTATGAGTTCAACTGTTTAGATTCCATATATAAGCGAAATCATTCATTATTTCTCTTTCTGTGCCTGACTTATTTCTCTTAATATAATGCCTTTCAGGTTCATCCACATTGTCACAAATGACAGGATTTCCTGCTTTAGGGCTGAGTAATATTCTATTGTGTGCATATACCACATTTTCCTTATCCATTCATCCTTTGATGGAAACTCAAGTTGGCTATTGTGAATAATGTTGAAGTGAACTTGGTAGTGCAGATATCTCTTTGACATATTGATTTCATTTCCTTCAGATATATATGGCAGTGGTGAGATTGCTGGACCATATAAAAGTTCTATTTTTGAGAAACTTCCATATTGTTTCTCATAGTGGCTGTACTAATTTACATTCCAACCAACAGTGTACAAGGGTTCCCTTTTCTCCACATCCTTGCCATCACTTGTTCTCTTTCATTTTTGTTAATCACCGTTCTAACAAGTAGGAGGTAATAATTCATTGTAGTTTTGTGATTGGTGATGTTAAGCATTTTTTCCATCTATCTATTGGCCATTTGTATGTCATCTTTAGAGAAATGTCTATTTATTCAGGTACTTTGTTCATTTTTTGAGTTGTTTTATTTCTACTGAGTTGTTTGAGTACCTTATGTATTTTGGATATTAACCCCTTATCAGATAAATGCTTTGCAAATATTTCTCCCATTCTATTGGTTGTCTCTTTACTCTGTGGATTGTTTCCTTTGCTATGCAGAGCTTTGTGTTTTGATGTAATGCCATTTGTCTATTATATGTTTGCTTTTGTTGCCTGTGTTTTTGTCATCATATCCAAAACAATCATTGCCCAGACCAAAGTCATAGAGCTGTTTCCCTATGTTTTCTTTGAGTAGTTTCACAGTTTCAGATCTTATGTTTAAGTCTTTAACCCATTTTGAGTTGATTTTTGTATAAGATATGAGATAAGGGTCTAATTTCATTCTGCAAGTGAGTATCTAGGTTTCCCAGCACTGGAACAACTTTTAAAAGATATTCTCTGTTGACATTTCTTTATGGAAAAATTGTATTAGTTGTATTTATATTTACATTCTTTCCAGTTTATTGTTCCCCTTTGGATATGTCGCTAGGCCCTTATCTTTTTATCATAATCATTTTTCTGAGATATTCAGTTAATCCACACTTTGTTTCATTTTACTCTTTAAGTGTCCTAAAACTTTTTTTTAAATGTGGCGGAGGGAATTCTTTTCTTTTTCCTCCCTCCTTCCCTCCCTTCTTCCCTTCGTCCCTCCCTTCCTTCCTTCCCTTTGCCTAAATTACCTTTTTGGTAGACTTCTGAGATTTCTTTCTACTCTGCAGTCATTTTTGACTAGCGATAATCTTGTGATACATCTTTTTGAGAAAGGTTTCCCTGCTGTTTAAATTTCTTCCTATGACAACTATGTCTTGTGATATCTTCAAAAAATTTTCTTTCCTTCACCCCTATTTCTCCCATGTATTGATTTGTCTATTTAACTAATTTAGAAGACGCATATTGAAGACATAATACCTTGAGAGTTCTGAAAATTAATTATATATGTGGTTGGCAATTTATTTTGGTCCAAAAGGAACTACTATAATTATTACCTCTTGGTTCCATATACTACATTAACATAAATTTTTTATGTTCCAAAAGAATTTTTTAATGATATTTGTGGGTTATGCTACTAGCAATGGAATATTAGCTTTTCTCCCAGCTTAGTTGTCTCCATGAAAGGTACACTCTCGAGAAGATACACTCTTGACCTTTTCTGTCTCCATAACTCCAGAGATGTATTGTTATGTGTCCTTACATTCATGGGCAATCTAGATCCATTTTTCTTCCAGAGCTATTAAACTCTAATTCAGAGTTTAAGTTGTTTTTGATAGTGGACATCTATCAACTTCTGACCACTATTTCCCTTTTTGATTTTGCCTAACCATGGTAAAGATGCCTGTTTCAAAAATCAATCTTTTTTCCTTAGCTCACAGGACTCAGATATACAATATACAAACACCATATGCAGTGGTTCTAAAATGTAATGGTTAATCCTCGGTAGCTCTTTTAAAAAGAGTTATCACTTCTTCAGCCTTTGTGCTTCTTATTGGGTTAGGTTCAGGTTATTAACTCCTCTGAGACAAACTGTGATCTCCTTCTATATCAGTTTCCAATTAGAACTCCTGTCCCATACCAGTCATAGATGGTATATCCATGGTATAGCTATTTTTAAAATATGTTTTTCAGATGTGCTCATCACTATAACAGAAGTTATTAGTTATGATGTCTATCATAAAAGTGTTTATAGGCATGGAACAATTGATTATAACATAAATATGGTAGAAATTTGAGGAGGGTGGTCAGAGACCAGGGGAATTAAAAAAGAATAAAGGACAGATGCGGAGGGGTAAAAGGTGGGAAATGAAAGGATCTTCCTGACAAGTGAAACGTCAGAGAAGGAGATGTTTTGTGTTCACAGAACTGCCTAACTAGAGAAGAGGAGGTACAGAAAGAATTAAGTCATTCAAAATTGTGTATATTATGCAAACATTTATATAAATACTGAACATATAACAAAATATCCAATAGAATACTTCTCATATTTTTTTCTGAGTATTTACACTTTATGCTTTAGAATATTGTCCTGGCAGAGCTCTGAGTTTATGTTTATTGAGTACAACAGAATTTAACCATGGGATTTGTAGTTATGAATAATAATGGGTAGATGGGGAGGGGAGCAAGGTTGGGAATAAAGAACCTTCCTTTCTTCTAGAATCTAAACTCAGAAGATGTATAATTCACCATCTTATTGTGAAATGAGGCTTTCATTCCTTTTCTGGAACATGGCAGCAATCATTCTCCAGTTAGATCTAAATGATTGAATTGCAAGGTGAACTGTCTTGGTGACTAACTCATTTTCCCTCACCTCCAGCACCCCCTTTTCCCAAGATCAAGCAATTTTCTTGTGTAATGAACTGTATCTGCTATCAAGTGGCCTGGAAATTAAGAGGTCCAAAGTGTCTTCCAAATCCTTGTTTCCTATTTGGTATCATGACGTCTTTCGCTGCTACATCACTGATCTATGTTTCCCAAGACTATACAAAGGAGGAATGCAGAAATGAATGGAATGGCAGAATAATGTTATACGTGGGGGAAAGGCTTCAATCGATTTTGTATTATTCAGGGAATAGTTTTCTAGCTAATGTGTTGTCAAATTCTTTGCATCAGAAGCTTTTGTCTGGTTGATAGCTTTTGGTCAGTTCTGTAATGATTAGCAGTGGAAGGAGAACAGATACAAGGACATGCTTTAAAAGCAACACCAACCTTCAAAAGTGGATCTGAGTGGTTTGATTTATGCCCATGACATACCCAAAGTCTGGAGAAAGTGAGTTCAAGGGAGGACAAAAAAATGTAAGCAAACTAGGTAGTAAGGAAAAAAACAGAATTAAAACTGTACGTTTTCTTGATTTACTATGACTTCCACAGACACAGAAAACAAAACCAGAACTATAATCAATTTGTTCAGTCAGTTCAAGAGGCTAATATTTTTTCATCTAGTCAATTTATAAATATTTATTTTAGCAGACAATATCTGTATACTTTCTTCTACTAGCCATTTCTGTTATTTATAAAGTTTATGCTAAACAGTTGATGTTTTATATATTCATACATTACTTTTTGGCATTTACTAAAAATGTCACCAGTTGGCTAATGAAAATGTCTGCCAGAAAATCTTCCATATTTTATGACATTACTTTTTAGAAATTAATATAGATATTTATTGGTGCTTACCAATCAAAAGCATGATTATCAAATGGGCAGATTCAGGAAATAAGCTACTAAAGAGAAAAGTTACTTATTTAATGTAATTCAATATACAGAAAATAATAAAATTCCAGAACTATTTACAATATTAAAAAAACATAAATTGTTGTCAGTAACTAACATGCTGAATAATGTTGGTTTCCCATGTGTATGCTTTATATACTATTATAATTAAGAATGGCTTTACCTGTAGCTAAAATATGGCTTCTGAAGGTAAAACAACACACTTATCTAAGCCTATATAGCAATAATATAAAACAGTATCAAATCTAGGAATAAAGTAATTTGACTCCTTGTGGGCATTTTTTATGATATGCAGGAACACCTTATAAAGTAACCTAGAAAGAAACATGTGATTAAATTCAATCACATTTGACAATTAATAGAACACCTTGGCCAAAGTCTAGGCAGATAATTTCAGAGACAAAACTGGTCATAAAATGAAAGCCATTCCTTTGCAAAAGCCTTCAGATATAAAAAGTAACATTTTTTTTTTGAAACCCTATTGGTGAATTTAACACAAAAGACCTTAACTAGGTCTCAAGATACTTAGCTAGCAGGATCACTGGCTTAATCAGTGATGAAATTTATTAGATATTTACATATGTTTGTGATTGGTCCACTTAAGTGTTTTCATACATATATATATATGGACTATATATATTCCATATATGTATATATATTCTAAAATGTTGAACAATTCATATGTTCCAGTGTGAATAAGCTACCAGTTTTGAAAAATTTTGAAGCATGGTGAGACAAACTCATATAATTCTACTGGCAACACACATTGGTACAATCCTTCTTGAGAGGAAGCTGATAAAATATTTTAAAAGACACAACTGTGTTCACTCCCACTGATTCAGTAATTTCAGTTTTGAGAACACTTTCCCAGGAAATGATCAAAAACCAACCAAACGAAAACTATATCATAACAATGTTTATTTAAAAAACAAAAAAGGGAGTAATTTAAATGTTCAACAATAAATAACTGGCTTAGGAAATGACAGTATATCAATTTGAGAAACATAGCAGACAAGTGAAAAAGGACAAATATAAAGGCTATGTACCTGTATCAGGAAAATGTATGTGACATGTCAGTTAAAACAGCATAATACTAAATTACATGTAGTTCTCCTAAGTGTATGGAAAAGACTAATTGTTATGTAACTATATAAACTATACATGGGAAAAAAGATTCAATAATGCAGGTTTTACTGAATAACTCAGTTGGGGGTAGGAATAGGGATAATTGCTTTGACTCTAGGTATTGTGTGATGTTGTTATGGTGGGTATTTGTCTCCTCAGACCTCAGAGTTCTGAGTCCATACCACCTTCATGCACAGCAGTAGACCCTGAAAGAAAACAAAACAGAAGCACAGACAGACACAGAGGCAAGAAATGGAGGGGTGCTTTTTGCCTATCTAAAGGTGTTCCGATTCTTCACTTGTGTGACCTGCGTACACGTCTACTCTCAGGGTCTGTGAAAAAAACAAAATCTCTTATATCCTTATTAAAAATTCCAATCATTTGGCTTGGACCAGTTTGAATTGCTGCAAACCAAAAAACAAAAATAAGTCTTAATATTTATATTATAGTCTTTAACTTGTGCCTTTTTTTTTTTTTTTTTCTGAGACTGGGCCTCACTTGTTGTCCAAGTTGGAAAGCAATGGCACAATCTCAGCTCACTGCAGCCTCGACCTCCTGTGTTCAAGGGATCCTCCTGCTTCAGCCTGCTGAGTAGCTGGGACTACAGGTATGTACCACCATGCCTGGCTAATTTTATTTTTCATAGAGACAAGGTTTCACTATGTTGCCCAGGCTGGTCTCAAACTCCTGGACTCAAGCAATCCTCCTGGCTTGACTTCCCAAAGTGCTGGGATTACAGGCATGAGCCATCATGCCCAGCAACTTGTATTTTTAAAAAGAATTGTGTAAGAATGATAAGAATCCTATGCCATCTAACTGCATTGCAAATACTGTTAATTTATCCTAAGGTAAAAAGTTTACTTATTTTTTATTGATGCAGAATAGATGTGCACAGTTTTGAGGAACATGTGATAACTTAATACACTCATAAAATTTGTAAAGATCAAATCAGTGTACTTGGGATATCCAACACCTTAATTATCTGTCTTTTCTTTATGCTAGAACCATTCAAATTGGAAGTTTACTTATTGTTTAGACAGTTTCTTAAATAATAAAGCTAATGTAAGCTAATAGTATTTCTAGACAACATAATATTCCAACAAATGTTAAACAAACAGCATGTTACTATCTCTTCTTTTTGCTCTTTAGGTTAGAATTAATACAACTATGCCTGAAGTGACATTTTCAGGGATACAAACGATCTCATCGTTAAGCCTTGAACAGAAAGGCACTGTGTAGAAATCTAGTGGATTATGCCCTTACTATTTGACTCTAATCTTTCCTGAGAGTCTGCTTTTGCTGTTTTTGTTACCTTTCATATATTTTTACCATGTGCCAGATCCTACATAAAACACTTCACATACACTGTCCCTTTTGCCCTTCATAAAACTTCTGGGCTGGAATGTTTTACCAACTGCAGAAACCTTCCCTCTTTTCTACAATTATTGAGTGTACTTCTCATCAGACAATGCTTTCCGAATAACAAATGCAAAAATGAAAGCTCAGACTAGGAGACAGATGTTAAAAAAATAATAATAATAAAAGTGATAAATGTGGCCGGGTGCAGTGACTCATGCCTGTAATCCCAGCACTTTGGGAGGCCGAGGCAGGCAGATCACGAGGTCAGGAGTTTGAAACCAGCCTGATCAACATGGTGAAACCCCGTCTCTCCTAAAAGTACAAAAATGAGCTAGGCATGGCAGCAGGTGCCCTGTAATCCCAGCTACTCGGGGGGCTGAGGAAGGAGAATCGCTTGAACCTGGGAGACGGAGGTTGCAGTGAGCCAAGATCGTGCCATCCACTCCGGCCTGGGCAATAAGAGCAAAACTCTGTCTAAAAACAAAAACAAACAAAAACAAAACAAAAGTGATAAATGCCATAGTAGTGATATGTACAAAGTACCCTGACGTATGTGAGGGAATTACTAGCGATTCTGGGTATTCCTGGGTATTCTGAGTCCATACCAGGAGGTGGTTGTCTAATCCCCAGAATTCTGATACACCCGGAGAAGTGCTGAGATAATCTGAAATCCAGGGAAAGAAAACTAATTTGCCTTCTCAGAAATACGTCAGGTAATCTAGAAGATGCAGAATCTGAATGACAGGACATTAGTATATGTTAAGCTGCAGTAAATATAATAGTGAAAAAAATAGCAAGTATTAAAAAATACATTGGGGACTCCTTTTTATATTAATTCATATATCATATACTTTTGAGGGCATGCCATGTACTGAGGCAGTATTAGGACCTGGAAAGCCCACTATAAAAATGTATCACCTGGAACAACTTCATTAATATTGTAAACATGGGAAATATTAATTATGCTTTATATTGCTGAACTTTTAGCAGCAGTGCAGCACTACTTGCTAAAATAATCCACCCTGCGTGTGCGGGCCCATTCCTGTAATCTCAGCACTTTGGGAGGCCAAAGTGTGAGGATTGTTTGAGCCCACGAGTTTTAGACCAGCCTGGGCAACATGGCGAAACCCCGCCTCTACAAAAAGTACAAAAAATTAGCAGGCATGGTGGTGCACGCCTGTAGTCCCAGGTACTTGGGAGGATGAGGTGGGAAGATCACTCAAGCCTAGGAGGTCAAGGCTGCAGTGAGTCATGATCGCACCACTGCACTCCAGCCTGGGCAACAGAGCAGGACCCTGTCTCAAAAAAGAGAAAAAAAAAAGATAATCTGCAAATATTATTGTTCATGTGTGCTTAATTTGCAAAGTCACATCTTATTTTTGTGTTGCTTTTCCTTGCAGAATTATTCCTTCTTACATGATTATTCAAAATTAATGCAGGAACAGAAAAATACAAATACCACATGTTCTCACTTACAAATGGGAGCTAAGCATGGAGTACACATGGACATAAATATGGGAACAACAAGCACTGCAGACTACTAGAGAAACTACATACTGGTTACTATGCTGACTACCTGGGTGCAATATATCCACGTAACAAACCTGCACATGTATCCCGTGTCTAAAATAACAACTGATATTTTGTAAAAAGTTAAGTTCTCTTGACGCTGTCCTGCTCACTTTTTCGTTTCCCTCACAGAACACCAATTCACATCTTCCATATGGTAGACGCTCTTAACTTCAAGGCCCTTCATGGCCTACAGGTGCTTTCAATGTAACGTCCCACATCCTTAGCACCTTTGTACGGTTTAGCTCCTGCTTACCGACCTCTAAGGCCTCATCTGGAACTATGAGCCCATTTTATTCAATGCTTTAATGCTATTGGATTTGCACTGCAAAGCACTATACTTTCATTGTGAGATTTCTGCATATGCTGTGACTTCTGCCTTTAATACTCTCTTCTCCTACTCTTCTGACAACACTATTACTTCTCCAAGAAAGATTTCCTTGACTCTGGGTTTGTTTAGATCTTTCTCTTAGGTACATCATATTTCCTTGACATTTGTGTATCAGCCTTTTAATATGTTTCTCCCACAAACTTGTAAGCTTCTTGAGATCAGGGACCATATTAGGCATTTATAGTTCCATGTGGTATCTGCCACATAGAATATGCTCAAGAATATTAGTTGACCTGTAATTCCAGCACTTTGAGAGGCCAAGGCGGGTGAATCACCTGAAGTCAGGAGTTCGAGACCAGCCGGGCCAATACGGTAAAACCCCATCTCTACCAAAAATACAAAAAATTAGCTGAGCATGGTGTTGCACGCCTGTAGTCCCAGCTACTCAGAAGACTGAGGCAGGAGAATGCTTGGACCTGGAAGGCAGAGGTTGCAGTGAGCCGAGATCCTGCCACTGCACTCCAGCCTGGGTGACACAGGGAGACTGTCTCAAAAATAAATAAATAAAAATAAAAATAAAGAATATGAGTTGAATGAACTAATGAACAATTAAAACTTCTACATGGCACAATGCTAAATGTTATATACAGAGTAATGACCAATTAGCATAATGCTATAAATCTGCAAATTAAAGATGAACAAATAAAACATATTTCTCAATCATGAAATACAAAACTTGCATACTGTGAGTGGTAGAATAGTGGCTCCCAACGATATCCACGTCCTAATTCCCCAAACCTGGGAAAAGGTTTGGTTATATGGCAAAGGGGAATTTACATTGTAGAGGGAATTAAGCATGCTAATCAGCTGACCTTTAAATGAAGAGATATTTTGCATTATCTGGGTGGGCCCAGTTCAGTCACTAAGGGCCTTATAACTGGAAGAGGGAAGCAGAACAGAGGAACAAGCAAGCTGGCAAGATGCAAAGGACTCTGTTGGATGTTGCTGACTTTGAGGACCGAGGAAGTGGCTTAAAACCAAGGAGTGTGAGCAGCATCTAGAAGCTGAAGCAGGCCTGGAAATGGAGTCTCCCCTAGGCCCTTCTGAGGGAACTCAATTCCGCCAAAACCTTGATTTGAGTCTTGTGAGACCTGTTTTGGACTTCTCACTTCCAAAATAGTAAAACAATACATTTACTTTTCTTTTAATTAAAACAATTTTTTTTTTGGAGGTCTCTGTTGCCCAAACTGGAATGCAGTGGTGCAAACATGGCTCACTGCAGCCTCCACCTCCTGGGCTCAAGTCATCTTCCCACCTCAGCCTCCCAGGTAGCTGGAATTACAGGCCTGCGCCACCATGCCCAGCTAATTTTTATATCTTTTGTAGACATAGGGTTTCGCCATGTTGCCCAGCTGGTCTCGAACCATTGAGCTCAAGCGATCTGCCAACCTAGACCTCCCAAAGTGCTGGGATTGAAGGTGTGAGCCACTGAGACTGGCCAATTTATGTTATTTTAATCCACTAAGTTTGTGGTAATTTTTAACAGCAGCAATAGGAAACAAATACACATTCCCACAAGGAACAGGATTAACTTTGGCTGCATATGACAGAAAACCTAAGAGAATGGCAGCTGAAGCAAGATGTACATTTGTTTCTTTCTAAGAGAAAGCGAAATCTGGAAAAGGAAGTTCAGGGCTGGTAATGGTATTCCACAGTGTCAAGGAATCAGGCTCCTTGGGTCTTTTTGCTCTGCATGACTTAAGGGGCTCTAGACAACTCTGCCCAAGTTGAGAAAATCTAGCAGGATTTCAATCCACAGGAAGAAGGGAAAGGATGGTGAAGCATCTCTTTCTGAAGATCTTCGTCAATGTTGTGCACACCACTTACATCTCTTTGGCCAGAACTAAGCAGCATAGTGAGACCTAGATACACACAAGTAAAGAAAGAGAACCAATTTTTTTTTTTTTTTTCCTAGAGGCAGGTCTCACTCTGTTGACCCAGCTGAAGTGCAGTTGTGTGATCAGAGCTCACTTCACCCTTGAACTCCTGGGCTCAAGTGATCCTCCTGCCTCAGCTTTTTGGGTAGCTGGGAACTGTAGGTGTGTTTTATGAGGCCTAGCTAATTTTAAATTTTTTTGTAGAGAGTAGATCTTACTATGTTGCCCAGGCTGGGCTCCAACACCTGGCCTTAAGCAATCCTCCTGCCTTGGCTTCCCAAAGCACTGGGATTATAGGCATGAACCACCACACCCAGCTAAGAGTTATTTCAAGTGGCCATGTGATAAAAATGGACAGTTCTATCATTTAAAAAGAGGAAGAAACATATTAGGGACAATTAGCTCTGTCTTAATACTGTGGTATGATTTTTTTCTCTCATTGTTTTAAATATGTAAAAGTTGTCTTGCCTAGATTTTAGATTAAGGCAGAGGTCATTATTCCACAAATAGGTTATTGAATAATTACTATGTGATAGTATTTGCCAGATTTTGCAAGTACGTACATTAGAACATGAGTATATACTTGTTCAACAAATGACATAAGATATTTGTATCACATTTAACATTAGTACTGTAATTAATGGAAATAGCAGAATTATTGGTTGATAAGAAATAAGGTTAAAATGCTTTATTTCTATATGCATATTACTCAGGGTCCTGGCAGGAAGCAGATGGCACATTCAAAGGATACACTGAAGAGAGTTTAATGAAGAGACGATTTACAAGGTGTGGACAGATTTTAGGAGAAGGAGTGATGAAGCAATCAACCATTACCACCCTGGGCCTGAAGACACAAAGAGAATAAGCAGTTTCTGGAACTTGGCAAGACCTGTGGCCATGGGATGAGGGTGTCAGACAGGAGCCAGGGACCTCAGGTAGAGGAATGAAGCTAGAGCCACAGCCAGGCAGCAGGGAATAGAATAAATATCCTGACCTCTCTCTTTTTCCTTTCTCTGATCATTTGCCAAAGCATCCAAATTGGCTGAAACCAAATAGGAACCAGAGGGCAAAGAAGCCTGGGTGATGTGACTGCCACAGAAGTCAGCCTCGCAGAGCATGGAAAAGCAAAGAATGGACTTTGAAGGACAGAGCATAACAAGGATAATATGAAAAAGCAAAGCATTTCACAGAGTTGGAACGATTCAAAAAATTTTAAACAAAAAGAGAAAGGGAAATGATCCAAACAGAGCGGGGACAAAGAAAGACAGAGGAAGGGAATGATTACAAAGTAAAACAGTGGGGAGGGGCACAGTGTCTGATCTATTTATGTAAGTAGGATAAAGACAGTGAGCAAAGAAATAGAGGCATGAGGTCTGAAGAGAATGAGAAGGGTGTGACCAGGGATCTTAAAGTTGTGCATATAATTGGACACAGGGTATTTATCACCAACTTTCTCATGTGAATTTAATACAATGGTAGAACATCTAAAACCTGTTACTGACTGCAAACATTATAAATGCCTGTACACCAAGGATTGAACAGAGGCAAAGACTGTAACTGAGGATCTGTGGTTTGCAGAATGCCAGCACTTTAGGTCAAAGAAACTGCCATACTCTGTAACAGAATCAATTAGCTGCTAAAAGAAGTCAAGATGACAGAAAAAAGAAATACATGAAGACAAAAGAGAAAAAACAGC
This sequence comes from Macaca fascicularis, assembly GCF_037993035.2. Lineage (NCBI taxonomy): Eukaryota > Metazoa > Chordata > Mammalia > Primates > Cercopithecidae > Macaca > Macaca fascicularis. The sequence goes on from NC_088383.1 coordinate 32,072,944, forward strand.
GGTAGAAACCAGCTATCAGACCCGATATCATGGTGAATACTTAAAATTCACTTAAATCAAAAATATGCGTGTTGCTTCCTCTCAAGTTACCTAACGTATAATTAAGTATAGAAAAAAATGTTATTCATATTCGTAAGTAATATTAGTAATAGAAACTACAGTCTAACTTCTATGGAGGCAGCCTTTGAAAGAAATCCTTTTTAATTATTGTGACTTCATGGAAAATACTAGTTTTACTTTTTGGATGTTCACCGACATCCTGCAAATCTCTTTCTCCATATATTTATACTTACATCTATCTCTGTATTAGACACGTTCCTGAAAAATCACCCCCTAAGTAAGAAACTTCATGTGTTAACATTTCATTGACTTATATTAAAAATAGGAGCCTCATTCCCCAGAGGGGTAAGTACCATTTTGTGGTAAACTATGTAACAAAATCAAAAAGTATGGAGAAAACATTTGTCCCTGTGATACCTCCTGGGAGGCTGTATTCGAAGGGCTGGCATGGGTCCTATGGCCAACTGTGGGTTCTGCATCATCCTGTAGTCATGTTTCCTTCCTGACTCAATGACTGCAGAATTTGGTGAGACTGCAACAGTGAAATGACCATTGCCCTTCTTTGTTCCACGGTGAACCACAAATCCAGAATTACCGTAGGTCAGGAGCCATGGTCAGAGCCAAGAATTGAGTAGCGGCTTTATGGGACCTCTAAATTCTGTACTTTGAGGGATAACATGTATCACATTCTTTTCCTTCAAAATCTCTAAGATTAAAATTAGGTATTGAATTCAAGAGTTGCATTTACATGCTATCCTTCCATGAAATTAACCAACTTTAAATTTCGATGAAGACTAGAGAATTATACATTGCACTTCTCAATGTGTTTTGGAAGAGGTATGTGGGAATGATATGCTTCATGTGGATCACCATGAAATCTCTACATTTTAAATTTAAGATAATTTTATGTCAAATTTTATCCTAATTTATACATGATTCATATATGAAAAGCAAATAGCAGGTGCAAAGGGTTTATGAAAAATTTATAGAAAAAACTCAGTATTGGAACTATTTTATCCATTTACATTTTACCCGTAAATTTGGAAGTTAGTATAGCAATTCATTTTTAGAATATCTTCCCTTCAGCATACATAATCCCAGTGCTCAGTAGCAGCAGAGTGTTAACATTTCATTGACATATTAAAAATAAGCATATATATTGCATGTATGCTATATGACAGCACTACAATTACTAAAATCAAGAATGCAGGATACATGTTAAACTCATATATTAGTATCCCCTACCATTGGATTTGAATAAGCCTAAATTTTAATAATCTTCTTTTATAAATAGATTCTAAAGACTTTTCCCCTATTCTTTAGTTATATTTAAGAGATAAGAAGCAACCATCACACATGCATCATGTTTAAAGCAGTAATTTATTCTGAGATTTACTTTCATCTGTTTTCTTTCCAGTCCAGATATCAATATTTTCAAGAACATTACAGTATAATAATCAAACATTAAATTCATAATCTACATACTTATCAGAAGCTTTTACAAAATGGAAATTTTATGTTAGAAGATTTGGGCTACCAGTAATATTCACTGTGCATATTTTAAAAATAAGGTGAAAAGAGTTCATTGTTTAGGGAAAATGATTGTGGAGAAACTAAAATCACGAGCAATTTTAGTCTGGATATTAATGACAGTAATCACTTTCACATCCATGACTCTAGCTGTTCCTAAGGACTAAGGGGATGAAGGCAGATTATGTATCTTACTGTCAAGAACAGGGTCAGAAAAGGTCAACAATATTAATTTAAGAAATGTTTATTAAGCACCTACTATTGGCTACATACTCCACTAGGTGTTGAGGACATAGAAATAAGAAGAAAAAAAAGTTGCCTGAAAAGGTACTTGTCCACAGAGTCTGGCCTAAACTAACTAAACCAGAAGCCACTAAAGGAAGAAAATGACTTCTGTTTGTCTCTTCACTTCATCTCTTTACGAGGTGAGAATGAACACTGAAGGAAGCTGAGAGGGGAGGTATAGGCCAGAGAACATGAGAAAATGCTATTTGTAATACTTCCTAAGTTTAAGAGTAGATAAAATGTGTGCTAGAGTTGGAAAGTTTTTTTTTTTTTTTTCCTTACTGTGGGGGCAATTCCATAGTCTATGACCTGATTCAGTAGGCGACTGAAAAACATTGTACAACTCTTAAAAAGGGAGGAAGAGCTCACACTTAACCAAGCAAAGGACACCGTGTTGACATGCACAAGTTTCGGTTAACATGGTATCGAGGACAGCGAGGACTGCCTGTACTTAAAATGATCATTAAGACTAATGATTCTAGTTTTGGCATTGAGGATGAATGCAGATATATAGTCATCGTGTATAGCAAAGAATATTTACAGTCACATTTCATGGACCAATAAATAATGCATTTACTTCTCAAAATGCCCAAGAAAATGCGGGAGAGAAAATGTTCATCTACATTCAAGATTAAACTTTCTAACTTTAAATCACCAGACTTCAGTTGTAAATTTATTTCAGTTGAAAGGTTTGAAGACATTATTAACGAATATTCTAAAATTCCAGAAAGTGTTCAAAAGATAATTTTAACCTAATAAAAAAATCCTGCCATGATGTGGCAAAAATTGTAAGCATAAATTTATTGAGCACCTATTATGTGTCACTGTACTAGGTGATGTACTACGTTATTTCCAATACTCTGGTCATGTTTCAGTTTTCTCCGTTTCTCTATCAATAACCCCTACATTGTTAATTTATAACTATAGTATTTGGCATACAGCTCATTTATTCCATAAAGTTGGTCCCAAAGACGTTTCCTTATTCGAAGGAGGTGGGAAGCAGGAAGGAAACCTAAATCTAAATTCTACTGAACACTGAAGACAACTTTCTTGATATTTGTGGTTATCTGCGTGGTCTTTTCAGAAATCCCCAAACTTGTACCAAGTCAAGGATAAAATAAGATAAAATCAGCAATCTGTCAGGTTCAGAGATCACATCTGTCAGCCGATGCTTCTTGCCTTAAGGTCCTGCACAGCGATGACCGCTAATTTAGGAAGGAATTCATGGCCTGTGGATACAGGCTTAGCTCTGAGTCCTGCCGCCTAGGATCCCAGGGATCTATGCGAGGAGGAGGGCGGGGAGGGCGGACCGGGTGGGGGAGGCCGAGGTGACAGCAGGTGAGGGCCGGGTGCCGATGGGGAAGTGAGACAAGCACCGTGTGGGTATTACTCATTCCGCTCTACTAACGAGGCTGCTGGCAAGCGGAACTTCTAGCCTCTCTTTCAGTCCAGCTGAAGTTCAATCTCATTGAAGTCACTTCCCATCCTGGTTCGCTTGGGGGGAAACCGGGCGTCCCTGGAAGGGAAGGGAAGGGAGTCCGGGCTGCGCGGGTCAGGTAGCCTCTCTCCGGGCGCCGCATGTCCTCGCCGTCCCCGAAACTGCCCTTCCCCTCTTCAAGGGAACTCCCCGGGGAGTCCAGACCGCGATCCCTTTCCTTGGCCCCGGGGTGCGCGGGGCTGACACGCGAGGCGTGGGACTGATGGTAGCCCTGCCTCCAGGAAGCAGGCAGGCGGGGACCTCTGGGCGCTCGGAGGGGCAGCTCCGAGGGCACAGGGTCCAGAGAGAATCAGCCAGATCTCTCCCTGCCCAGGGCAGCCGCGGCGGGTGTGGCCAGCGCGGAGGCAGGACGCCGCCGAGCCTCCAACTTTACCTTTCCAACTCCGACAGCCCGTCGCCTTTCTGACCACGTCCCCACGGTTTCCCAACACCCGCCTCCCTCACCCCACCACACCTGAGGAAAACTTTTCCCTCGCCCCTCAATTCAAATTCACCAGTGCCCACGGTTGCCGCAAACCGCCCAGTCCCTAGCAACAAGGTTCCGGCCGTAGAGCGAGCGCCTCTAGGTGTAAGGAAGGTGATGTCGTAAAGCCGGGAGTGTCGTAAACCAGGTGCGGTGGGGAGGGGGGAGGGGTGGAGGCGGAGGGGTGGGGGGGAAGGGGGAGGGAGGGGGAGGAGGTGACTCGAGCATTTAGACACAAGCGAGAGGATCATGGCGGATGGCCCCAGGTGTAAGCGCAGAAAGCAGGCGAACCCGCGGCGCAATAACGGTGAGTGGCGGAGGGGACCGGGGAGCAGCGGAGTCAGGGGGAGCCGGGCAGCCGGGGCGCCCCCGGGGGTGAGAGGGGCGAGCCGGGCTGGGGGCGGCCGGGGCAGGGACGGCAAAGTGGAGTGGGAAAGTAGAAAGTAGTGCTCTCTGCCCCCCTCCGCTGCCGTCGCTGCCGGAGCCGCGCCGCGGCCGCTCGCTCTCCCTGAACCGTTATGTCTCTTACCTGGTCTCTCTCCGCCTAGCGGCTCCAGCCGCCCCTGCCGCCTCCCTGGACCGTTAGCCGCCGCCGGCGCCGCCGCATCCCCGGCGCAGGGCGGGCGGCCGGGACGCGCTGGCCACTTTTCTGGTCCCGGGTGGAGCGGCTGTTGCTTCTTTCGGCACTTTTCCCCACTCTTGTACCCTTCGGCGCCTCCCTCTGCACTTCCTCCCGGCCCCCTCGGCGGGATTCTCCCTCAGCGCCCAAGCACCCGGGAGCCGCAGAACAAACTTGTGCCCGGCGCTGACCGTGCAAAGTGGCTTCCGCGCGCCGCGGCCCCGGCTGGCGCCGTCGTTCGGGCCCCGCGACTCGGGCCGGGCTGTGGGCGCGCGGCGGGCGGGCGGCGGCGGGACGGGACGACCGCGGGTTGCGTGGGGTCCGTGCGCGCGTGTGCGCGGGCGCCGGCGGTGCGCGCCGCGGGCGGACAGGGCTTGGCCGGCGGCGGTAAAGTTGGGACCCGCGGGCCGGGCGCGCTCGCGGAACGGGGATTAGAGGCGGGGGCGCGGGTTCCTAAGCGCCCCTCCTTTCCGGCGCCTCCCGCCGCCGGGCCCAGAGCCCCGGCCTGGGGACTCCGCTACGAGCCCCGCGATTGGGGTCCACGTTTGGCGGGGCGCGGCGGGGAGGCGCGGGGACAGGGCAGGAAAGGCACCTACTTAACGCCACCGGGAGCCGCGCGGATGGAGGCGAGCTGGGCGGCGGGTGTGTTTGCGGAGTTGTTACCTGGGCTTAGAGACCGGGAAGCACCACAGACAGATCCCCCTCCCGGGGCAGACGCGGTCTCTGCGCCGGGATGGGCCGGTGTGCGTGCGCCTCTCGCTTTTCTCTTTCGCTTTTTGGGGAAGTTGTTACCTGGGCCGGACGCACGGAGCGCTGAAGCCGGATAATGGGGCTTGGATGGCGCTCTGGGTCTCGGGTGGAAGGAGGGTGGGGGGAGGGGGCGGACGGACCGACGGACGCGCGGGGCTGCTACTCGCGCCGCAGCTGCAGTGTTTATTGATTTGTGCTGCTGTGCCAGGGGAAACACACACCCCTCTGCCTGGCGTGAGAGTTAAAAAAAAGAGAGAGAGAGACACACAGCCCGAGGGATCGAGACCTGAACATGTGGTGGTGGTTGCACAGTCGCCTTTTCCAGTTTGGAGAGACGTTGTAAGTTGATTGTATTTCTGGTTATCTCGGGGCGATGCTGTGCTTTCTCTCCCTCTCGTGCAGCAGGGAAATGTCTGCTGATTGTTATTGTCTGGACAGTTCCTGTGGCGAGAGGGGCGAGACTTGTCCGCCCGGGGGCGGCGGGAGCGCGGGGAGAGCAGCCCCCGCCAGCGCCGCCCGGGTACCTGTTTGTATAATAATGGGCGGCAACGGCCCTGCCGCCGGCCGCAGCCCAGGCTATATAAGGAATTACACGTACATTTCGGACCGAGGGGCTCGCTTTGGTTCCTGCGTTATTTTTAAAACGACTTTTAAGAGAGGGGCAATAAATGCGTCTATAATGGGACCGCTGCAGCGTCGAGAAAACGAGGAAATACGTATTTAGGAGAAAACTCTCTCTTGCTCCCCCGCCCCACCCCCCGCGCCTGGGCTCCCTTTCTCCCTCCCCTCTGGGATGCGAAACGCGAGGTTTTGTAACCTTTCCTGGCAATTTTAGATTTTGTGTGGGATTTCCTGTCTAGAAGCAGATACGAAGATTTTTAAGCTGTTTCAAGATGTTTCCTTTCAATCCATAAATATGTTTTTAATATATTCGAGTCGACATTAAAATCACTGCTTTCATGAGTGATTTTAATTATTCAAATAAACACTTGCATTTTAAAGACGTATATTGATTATAATCGAAAGGTATTTTGGTATCCTCATTGTGGAGAGATGACTTGTTATAGCAAGGAGTGGAGCATAGGCTATTGCAATTTTAATTTCCTGTTTTAGCGTCAAATAGTGTGTGTTCTATATTGAGCTGTTGCCGCTGTTGCTGATGTGGCTTTATGAAAGGTAAGTTGGTTCGGAAAGAGCTGTTCGCTTTTTACCTTATTTAAAATGTTGATCGCCAGAGAAAGGGGCTTTTCTTGTTGCTGACGACATGTGTGTGACATGTGAGTCTGAACCACCCAGCGTCTGTGCAGCTGCTGTAAACATGTTTACCTGAACAGGAAAGAATGGATTTTTCTCCTTAAGATCCTGTGATATGAATATTACACTTGTAAGGCATATCAACAGATGACTTAAGGGGGGAAAAGCGATCCTGAAAGGTACTTGAAATCAAGAAGAAAAAGAGGTTCTTGATCGCTGCAGCAAATGGCAACTTGTGCAGGTAGAAAAAAGATGGTGTTTAGTTTTCTCCTGCATGTATGTCAGCCCCCTCCTGTCTGCTGCTTTCATTCTCAAGGGAGGGATTTATTTACCATGCTTGATGTCAGTGTTTTTCCTTTGTGTTTAATATTAGAAAAACAGATTTGCGTCTGTTTAGCACAAAACGTCTTGTCTGCAGTATGCATTACTCTCAGAAAACAAAAGGTGTTTAAGGTAGCACTGTACTACTACAGGTATCTTCCATTTTCATCACTTTTGGCTCTGTCCTTGTATTTCTTTTTGTTCTCAAATGCATTTCATCCATTGCTGGTGATTGTAGTCATGCTATTTGATTTAGCCTTATATTTTGCAAATTAAAAATGAAGTTATATTCCATTGTGTTGTGAAACCTCAGTATATGTGCTGGTTAATATTTCTTAGCAGTGCAGTCATATTTAAGTTGCAGATGTTTATTGGAGAGAATTGCCTGGCAAAATGTTAACTCTCAAATCTTTTTAATGAAGAAATACGTGATGTATACAGTGGAAGATTGTCATAGAGAGATACTTTATGTTGTTTTTTATATATGTAAATGTCTTATTCATTTTGAAATAAGATATGTGGATTTTGCTGCTAAGGCTTCTGTAAAATATTTTAATTTCCTTTCTGGAATATGTCTGAAGGTAAGATATTAAAGGGAGTATCAGGTAATGTAACTGACAGGGGTAAACCAGTTGGGTAAGGTTTGGCCAAAGCATCAAGCCTTGTGTGGTAACTTTATGATAATGTTAGTCATCCATAAAGGAGTGATATTAGAATTGCTGGAATTAGTTTTTACCATTTATAATTTCATGCTTTGTTGTGTTTTAAAAATCTGTCTTTTCTCTTTTTCTGCTTTCTTCTATGTGGTTTTCTTCTTCTTCCTTTTTTTTTTTTTTTTTTGAGAGAGAGAGAGAGATGTACTCTAGCTACTAATGACCACATGCTAATTAATTCTCTTTAGATGGAATAGCAGGTACATATCCTTCTGTCATCAGCACCATTTCCCCTTGCTGTCATTGGAAACCACCAGTAGAGGATGCTAACAAAAATGATTATTGGTGTAGTAGTATCATAAGTCTCTCTATCTACTGTGCTGATTGGGACCTTCAGTATAATTCTAAGTCTTATTGTTAATTAAAACTAGCCTTGGTTAAATTAGGCATAGGCATTTTCTAGTTTGCCAAAACTAGAAAGAAGCAGGACTGTTTTAACTTGAATAATTTTATAAATTTGAGTTATTTAAGTCTCTAATTGAGGTTGCTACTAATTCATTTTTGTTTTAGAGCAGTTGCATCACTCCTTATTTTAAAAAGGTTTTGTTTTATGTTCTTAGGTTTGGAGAAGAATATGTAATAATTGACCCATATTTATTTTGTGTATTTAGAATACTTTTTAATCATCCCTTTTTAAAATTAATAGTAAGATCCCTTAAAATACATATTTTAGATGTTAAAATACATCTAAAATGGTAAAAGTTTAAGAGTAGTAAGAATTACAATTGATTGATAATACTATAATTATTTTTATATAACTTATGTAGACTTAGACTATGGATGGGTTGGCAGAGAGCTACTAAAGGAGGTGGTAACTAGCAGTCACTCAGATGTTAGCGATTTTTAGATTTTATCTTTTCCTTCCCCTTCAGGTCTTTTCCTACTGGTAGTGCTCCCCGACCTCTTTAGTTAAGAATCAGTTATTGCATAGTCATACGTTTTAAATTTGTCAGTTGTAAATTAAGAATATAAGTTTGCTTTGAGATCTTAAATGCAGTAAAAAGTCTCTGTAGTTCGTTCGTTGCTGTATGGTTGTATTAAAATAACTCCTTTCAACAAACTATAAATTGCATATAAATAATTGCATGAGACAGTGTATTTAGTTATGTCTTTTCATTTTGTGTCCTTATAGGTATATTAATATAACTGTAAATTTTAAGCCTCTCATTAAGTAGAACATTAAAGTATTTATTTCCTTAATTATTTGTAGTGGTGTTTCTATAAATGCATCAATATCAGTACCATAATGGGATAGCCATAGTGTTTATCTTGAACTAAGTAGGTATTGAATTGCCAGGTAAGCCTGTGTTAATTTCTTATTTTAGGATGTCATGGTTATTCGTGTGTGTGTGTAAATAGTTTTTCATTTCCTGACAGGTATTTATTTAATTTAGTATTCTAATTCCTGAGGGCTCAGTAGTGAATAGGTGTGATTCACTTACATGTTTATGAACTCAGAAACTTGGCCACAAAGTCACGAGATACATTGTAGCATGGAGCAAAACTTAAAGTATCTTATAAATTGAAAGTATTAATCATTTATTAAGATGACCCTGATATAAAAAGCATGTGAAATATTTGTTTAGTACTGTTTTCTTCCTTTCTCTAGTCTCCAGTATGTTTGAAATGGTATACCCTCCTATGTAGTAGCTTTTGAAGCATGTGCTGAGAAACTTCTGTTAAATTGAGAATTATATTTTTAAAATGACAGCATAATGATGTCTCATAGGTTTTTATTTTGCTTTTTCCTCCTTTTGGATTTACCTGTATAAATCACTTTTAAGCATGTGGTTAGAGCCAGATGTAAACACAGATGCAGTATCATGTGGAATTATATTGTTAGCTACTCTTAACTACCTGTATTGAATTGCAGCGGAGGAGGAGAAAAATCATGCAGATGTTGGAAGAAGATATGCATTAGTGTGCAAGAGTACAACAAGACGTTAGAAAACGTGAAGCTGTAGAACTAGGATTTAAAAAGGTTTCTTTGCAGTACGGTCACTAATTTATGTGGAAATGCATGCTGTTTATTTCCAATTGAGAGATAAGCTAAAATAAAAGTGCATTGTTGAAAGAAAACTGAAGAAATTTTAAACTAGAAAAGCGTCCTGATTAGGAAATATGATAAAATGATTTTTTAAAATACCTTTTAAAAGGATAGATGTTGTACATATTACTGGCTAAATGATCATTCAACTAGGTATGAACTAAAAGTAGAAAGCAAATAGAAATATATGTAGTAGAGAAAGTTTTGTAGCAACCCTAGTTAAAATTAAATTTGATCTATTATGTAGGCATTGCCATATAAATTAATCATTCTTTTGCATGGGGCAGTGTTTTGAGTATTGTATCACTAAAGGAAACATCTTTAGGACGTCAGTTTACTAAATAAAAGTTTCACTATGTTATGAGCATGTCTGGATTTTAGCCTTGATGGAGGTGGGTTACACTGTTTGTTAACCTAAAACTGGGTTGCTTAAAAAGATGGTAATATAATACAGTACTTAAGTAGCAAAATGCTCTCTAATAAGTAAAATTTGCTTTATGATTGTTTTCAGAGAAAGCAACTTAATTTTTAGAACTTCATTAATTTTGTTAAAGCATATTTTTGGAGTATAGAATACGGATGTAGATAAATGGAAAGATTATGAAAGGAAAAGCAAAAAGTTGAATTCAAGTGTCTATTTGTATTATAGCTATGAAACTTTAAGGTCTTCTGTTTTCATTCTCTACGAAGTTACTTTTCTCTGTTTCTTCAAACAGCTCCCTATTGTTTAATACATGTTCCCTCTATACATAGGGATTGCATTGATCTGCCCATATGCACATTTCTCCTCCTAATCAACATTATGTATTTATTGAGACTTGGTACTTGGAAGTTGAGGTATGAACTATGACTATTCGTAGAAAACCTGTCAGTATGACAGCCTGGGAAAACCTTCATCTCTTTTGCAGTAACAACTACATCTGTGCTGAAATTATTCATAACAGATGTTTTGTGATCTCTTAATTCCCTTCCTCTCCCTTCCCCTCCCCCATTCAGATTTAAAATTAAATGTGAATGGAAGATAAATTTATAAATTATGTTAATTTCTTTTTATTGTTTTATTCTGTATTGAAAGTCCCGTTTTCTCTTTTTAAAATATTCCAATTTTAAATGTTTAAGATATTCTAAGTGTTCTGATTTCAATTTTCTTTTAATAAAATGTGATGCCATTATTTAGATACCTGTTACTATTCATGGTTACCACCTAAAATATATTCTGATTTCCCTTACTCTTAAGGTCTTTGTATTCATTTAATCCACAATTCTAGCAGAGTGTTTGGTTTTGGCTTTGTCTTTTTTTAAGTAGATAGTGCTGAGTGTAACCAGTTTGCTGATGAAAAAACTCATTTTCTTGGAATTGTACATTTTTAATATGGAAGATCATCTTTTCCAAAGTAACTTTTTATCTGAAAACTGACACAGATAAGCTGAAATTTAGGGCCTTTAAGTAGAAACTCTGGAAGAGACTTTAATGTGTGTTTTCAGAAGGGGTAATGCCAGGCAGATACAGTGACATATGGAGTAGCATATAGTGAAATCCTTCAAGGAGTGGATTTTCTGAACCTGGGCTCAGGTTAACCTTGCTCTGCCTTGAATACTTGAAAAGGCTGTCAAAATCACTGTATCTCTTTTAATGTTTTCTCCTTTCTACCCTAAAACTAAGTTGCTATTTACTCTTATTGCTACATCATTTTTCTGAATCTCTTTTGATACTCTTGGTTTTTGCTTTATTTGGGAGGGAGAAAGTAAAGGAAGGAGGAATTGGGGTAGGCAGAAAATAACTTTATATGAATAAATATTCATTAAGAAAATAAAGTGGAATAATTTTGGACTGGAGAGATTTGGGAGAATCATCCAAAGCTATTTTGCAGGAAAGCAAACAATCAAAGAGATAAGATGACTTTGCCAAGTTTACGTTGCTAGTTAGCTTGGACTAAGTCACAGCTTTTTGGGTTCCTAGTTCAGTATTCTTTTTATTAGGTCATTTGAGCATATTTATCTAAGATGGTAACAAGAACTAGATACCATGAATTTTCAGATTTATTATAGTTAAAACCAAAATGTGTAGAATGCTTCATCATCTGAACAAAAGGCGAGTTCTAATACATATTCATGTATCTATCAAATTTAGTAGTTGATGTACTTATATCACTTAAAATAGTTCAGATGCAGAATGTTAGTATTATTTAGAGGCATCCTCTCATTTGGATTATACTTTTGGTCATTATTCCCAATTTCAGTTCCAATTCACTCTATTCTTCCTACCTTGGACCCAATCTAATATGTTTTATTTATGCTCTTGGTTTTATAGCTAGCTTTGTAAAATTTTGTACCTCTTTTGTGTGTTTTGTATTTACTAAGTGCTACTTTGCTATATAATTTCCTTTCCCTTCTTTTCTTTTCCTTTCCTTTCTTTTCTTTCTCTTTCTCTCTCTTTTTTTTTTTTCTTTTTTTTGACAGTTTGACTCTTGTCACCCAGGCCAGAGTGTAATGGCGTGATCTCGGCTCACTGCAACCTCTGTCTCCCAGTTTCAAGTGATTCTCCTGCTTCAGCCTCCCAAGTAGCTGGGATTACAGGTGCACACCACCACATCTGGCTAATTTTTGTATTTTTAGTAGAGACGGGGTTTCGCCGTGTTAGCCAGGCTGGTCTCGAACTCCTGACCTCAGGTGATCCGCCTGCCTCAGCCTCCCAAAGTGCTGGGATTACAGGCGTGAGCTACTGCACCTGACCTACAATTTACTTTCTTTACTTAGCATTGTTTGATAGCTAGATATGTTGCTATATGTACAGTTATTTCATTGCTTTTAACCTTGCAATATTTCATTTATGTAGTAAGCACAAATTACCTATCAATTCCCCTAATCGCAGATTCCCAGATTGACTCTTATTCTTGGGTACCAATAATTCTGTAATAAACATCCTCCTACATGTTGCTAATGGCTGTGGAAGAGTTTCGGGCACTACCATATCTAGGGACATGGCATTGTCCAGACATAGTATTGCTGAGTATAGTTCAATCACATATTTAATAATTACTAAATTCTGTGAAATTATTTTTAAAACAGCAACACCATTTTTTACACTCACCAACAATGTAAAAGAACTATTTTCTCACATTTTTGCCAGCCTTTGGTATTGTAGAACATTCTACATTTTGCTAATTTTTCAGTTGCTAAATATAATCTAATAGTTGCTTTAATTTATGTTTCTCTGTTTATCAGGGAGGTTGATCATTTCTTCATATCCTTGCTAGCTGTTTGGATTTCGCTTTCCATGTCTGGCCTATTCATACCCTTTACCCCTCTTTTTGGATACATTTCCATTTCTTGTTGATTTCCCAGAATTCCTTGTGTATTTGAGATAATAATCCCCAATGTGTCAGTCATTTGACTATGGTACAGGAATCCTTAATTTTAATGTCAAAATATTGACTTTATGGGTAGTAGGAAGTCCTTCCTAATCTATACATTATAAAGATATTTTCCTGAATTTTCTTCCATTAGTTTCATAGTTGTAATTTTCATATTTATATGTCTGATGCATCAGGAGTTCACCTTTTGAATACAGCCTTTCTTAAGAGGAACAAATATAGCAGCTAAGAGTTTGGGTTGATCCTGTAACTTACTAGCTATCACCCTGGCCAGGTTACTTAGTCTTTTTATGCTTGAGTTTCTCTACATGTAAATTGGGCATGACAGTCTCAGAATTGGGAAAGTTTAAATGAAGCGTATGAGGCATTGTGCCTAATACATGTTTTAAGTTTTCAACACATGTTCATTTAAAATTTTACTTATTAAATTAATTTATTTTAAATATGTCTTGAATCAACTGACAATTTTTTATCCTTTGTCCAGTATTAACTCCAGCTAATGTAACTACCATCTGAAAGGGGGTTGCTGTAAAATTTGTTCATTGTTTCTGTAGCTTTGATGTTTAACATTGCTTCGTTCAGACCTTGGACAAAGCTGTTAAATGATCAATAGACACTGAAGCTTCATCTTAATGCTACTTTTGGTATGTCTTTCAGCTTTAGGAAGGATTCCTTGGACTCTTTTTAAGGGGCATTATATTGAGAGAGACCTTACCATATCACTTTTATGTATAACATTGATAGGAACTTCAAGGATAATGTCCCTTTGTTTTTCTGTTACATAAATCAAAGAACCAAAGCCCAGGAATAAAAGCTGTGTGTTCTATATTTGAATAGTCTAAGCAACATGGAGTCTGCACCTTCTCATACATCCATTTGGCTGGGAATATATTTAAGAAGATGGCTGTCTTACTATGTTTCTATGGTTGTAGATCAGGACTATCCTAAGACAAAAGTTAAAACCATACCCTGGTGTGTGTGTGTATGTGCATGTGAACTTAATTGAGGTATAATTTATGTACAATTAATACCACTATGCATGTACATGTTGATAGAGTTTTGACATACTTATATACATGTGTAACTGCTGCCACAATCAAGATGTAGTCGAATATTATTTCCATCATCCTAAAGAGTTCTTGTGTACTCAATCTCAGCCAGGCTTCCCCACCTGTTGCCCCTAGCAATGATCTGTGTTTGGTCACTAGAGGTTAGATTTAGTGTTTCTAGATTTTCATATAAACCAAATCATGCAGTATGTACTTTCTGTGCACCTTCTTTTGCTCAGGGTATTACCAAAATTAATAAGTATCAGTAGCTCATTCCTTTTGTATTGCCGAGTAGTATTCTATTGTATGAATATTGTGTCACCAAATACACAATTTGTGTTGCTATTCACCTCCAATGGAACTATTAACTTGGGTTGTTTCTAGTTCTTTGCTCTAATGAATAAAGCTACTGTGAACATTTACATAAAAATTTATATGCATATATATCTTACATTTTTCTTGAGTCAATACTTACGAGTACAGTTATAGTACAGGTAACTGTACCCCTAAATACATATAGTAAGTGTATGTTTAACTTCGTAAGAAACTGCAAAATTGCAAACTGCTTGTAACAAACATTTTTACATTTCCACCAGCCATGTATGAGAGTTCTAGTTGTCCACATCCTTGCAAACAATTGTCCGTGTTTTTAATTTTAACCATTCTAGTACATGAGTGGTAGTATCATTTTGGTTTTGATTGGATTTCACTGGTGACTAATGATGTTTGAAGATCTTTTGGTGTATGTATTGGCCACTTGTGTATTTTCTTTTGTGAACTGTCTGTTCAAATAATTTGTCCATTTTTAATTGGATTGTCTTTTTATTATTTAGTTGTAAGAGTTAACTTTGTATATTCTGGACGAAAATTTTTTGTTGGATACAGGTATCAAAGATATTTCTCTCTTTCTGTTGGCTTATCAGTTTTCTGAATGGTACCATTGAAGTGCCAAAGCTTTAAATTTTGATGGAGTTTAATTCATAATTTTATTAATTTAAGCTTTGTGTCCTTTCTAAGAAGTCTTTGCCTATTCCAGATCTTCAGGATTTGCTCCCATGTGTTTTTAGAAGCTTGTAGCTTTACCATTTAAGTCTGTAGTTCATTTCAGGTTAATGTTTGGTCTTAACTCACTAGAATTTGGCATGAGATTTTTTATTTGAAATTTGTAAAAATGTTTCTTAGGGCCCAACTAAGACCCAAAGCTCAGGATTATAGAGGAACACAAGTCCTACTTCCCTGGTTTTGAACATTTTTAACTGAGAGTGAGTACATTGTGCCTAGTCAGGGTTTTCAAGATTCTTCGTGTCCTTGACACATTTTAATTCACTGAAATATACTTTAATGAAGATACAGTTTCAGAGAAAGATGCCTAAGGAGAGTGGCCATCGTTAGGGGAATGTGAGTGTTGTCTTCAAGATTTCTTATTTCCTACAAGGTTTTAAGGAATTTAACACTATACCAATTCATTTTCATGTTTCGTAGCTTTTATCTTTAGATGGGGAGTTTGTTTAAACCTAACATTTATCTTGAGTTTTTAAGGGATGTAGTTTTCTCCTTGAGATAAATGCTTGATCTTACTGATTTTTGGCTACATATTTTACCCCCTCACTTTGTTATAGCTAAAGAAAAAGTTTTTAGTTACTTTTAACTTTGGTAAGTTGATTACAGATGCGTTTATATTTATTTCATTTCTTAGAAAATACAGATATTACTTATTCCTATGTAATTATTTTAAGATAATTTTTTAACTTTTCTATTTTATCACCTATTCCTATTCCTTGAAAATTCATTATAAGTAACTTGTGTCTTATTTTTGTTTTTAAAGATCTCACTTTTTAATACTCCTTTTAGCTCTGTGTCTGTCTTGAACGTTCTGTATATTAATGCATAATATAATTCCTTATGAGCTGGTATCCTTAGGTGCATTTATAGAAAAAGCATTGAACTGAGACGAAGTCTTAAATAAATTCTTTTCTTTTTTTTCTTTCTTTCCTTTTTTTTTTTTTTTTTTTTTGAAACAGAGTCTTGTGGTGTTGCCCAGGCTGCAATACAGTGGCATCTCGGCTCACTGCAACCTCCGCCTCCCGGGTTCAAGTGATTCTCCTGCCTCAGCCTCCTGAGTTGCTGGGATTACAGGCGCATGCCACCATGCCTGGCTAATTTTTTGTATTTTTAGGAGAGATGGAGTTTCACTGTGTTAGCCAGGATGGTCTCCATCTCCTGACATCGTGATCTGCCCACCTCAGCCTCCCAAAGTGCTGGGATTACAGGCGTGAGCCACCATACCTGGCCCGAAGTGCTAAACTCTAATATTGAATCTGCCATTATTTGGCCTCTGAAATTGAGAAAATAATTCAATTTATCTAGGCCTATGTTTGTTCATCTGTGGAATGAATATAATGGATTATTGTATGTAAGGTAATGAGACTCTGAAGATGAGAGATATAGTACCTTGCCCTAAGGAGGTTATAGTGTGGTAGGGAAGAAAAATGAGGAAAGAAATCTTTAGAACTTTTAGAATACAGTTTGGTAACTGATGTGATATTCTGTCTTATATGCATAGAGGGGATGGTGCTTAAACCAAGTCTTAAAGTATGTGTGTAGGTTATCCTAGTAAAATATCCTAGTGGAAAATAATATTCCATACAGGGGGAATAGTATATGCAAAGGGCATGACACAGATGCACACACATATTGTGGGACTCAAGTCACGTTTGGTAAAACTGTATAGGGTGAGTGGAAGAATGGCTAGAGATGAGGCTCGAGAATTGGATAGTAAGCAAATGAAGAATTTGGCATAAGAATTTGCTTTATATTGCTATCCTGAATTTAGATTTTATCTTGGACATGATGGGAAATTACCACAGGTCTTGAAGCAAAGAGTGACATGATTACATTTATATACAGTAATTCGTAATATTTTGTTTCTTTATATATGCAGTGTTAATATGATTAAAAATTTAATATATATACTTTACTAAAAGTGAAAAAAGTTGTAAAACCTGATGTAGCCTGCTTTCCTGAGTTTTTGCTTATCTATTCTGATAATACTAATAGATTTGCATAGTAATTGCTTTGAAATGGTGCTGCCACTACCACTTCTACCACCACCATAAATTCATAAAAGACTTATGCTACTAGAAGCATAAGCAGCCTTATGTTAGAGTGGCTGGTATCTATGCACCAAGTTGACTGTGCATTTCTGGTCCCTGCACTGTTAAGGGGAATGGTATATATATATATTTTTTCCTTTTCTGAAATCAGTAAATCAGTGCAAACAAATGTGTTGTGGATTTACAAACCTATGGAATAAAATGTTTTTACTTCTATCAATTATGACTCTCCGAAGACATAAAATACTCTTCACTCACTATTACTAGATAATTTTCTGGATTATTTCTGGCATTTATTAATGGTTCTGCATAGAGCTCCACCTTGTGAACCTGTTACTGTACTTTGATATCAGTTCTCTGTCATAGATATTTAATAAATAAAATAAAGCTTTATTTACCTGAGTGTTTCTCATTCAAAATAGCTGTAATTCAGGCCTGGTATATGTTTTTATTTGAATAGAAACAGTTCACGTTTTTTTTGGAAGTTACGCCGTATACTACTAGATAGATTAAAACCAGTGCCTTTTTTTAGACCAACTGCTGAGGATATAATCTTTGTCATGTTTCAACCTCTTAAGTTTAATAATTCTCATGTGAAAATTAGTGCTTGATTTATGCATCAATTTTCTAAACATTTCACATGTGATCTACTTTGTATATTAATTCAGGGACTTTTGTGTTTGATGTTGTTATATAGTGTATTTTTTAACCAAAACTTTAAAAATTAACCCCATTTCATTAGTATTTGTTTATACTTTACTATACCTTGTTTACATGTTTAACCTTCCTATGTATTATCTGTGACAGTAATGAAACTGAATGGTTATAAAATGCTATATAATTTTATCAAGTCAAGCTGACTTTTTTGGTGGGGAACATCATCTTCCTCTTGTTGCTAATAGATAAAGGAGTTTTACTGTACTAATTTCAAAAATGGTGTAAAGCAGTAAGGCAGATCTTCACAGTCTATTCTTTGACAGTATATTAAGCATGTGGAGAGAAAAACAAGGTGTTAGCTATTTTAAGATTTCACAGCCACACCCCCATCTTGTTCATTTTCACCTGAGTTGTATAGAACCTAGGAATTGCTGTATGTCTTTAATGTAAAGTCAGCAGTGCAAGTAACAGTATTGGATCATACTTCCACCATTACATTCTCTGAGTTTCTGATCACCACATTCTCACAGATAAGGAAAGCAGTTGTAGATGGAAGGTCTGAAAAGTAAAAAGGACAAAGAACAAAGAAGTGGTAAATATGTTTAGGTTCAGATAGACATTGTATAAAACTTGGGAGGAGGGTAAAATTATTGATTAGCTGTGGGTAGGGTTGGTAAGTTACACATGCATGTTAAAATTTCTAAGATAAGGAATAAAAATCTAGAAGGTATGTGTACCTTCCAGACTAGTAGAGAAGGGAAGTAGAACAAGAAAATATATTCAATCTGAAAAAAAGGTAAAGAAACTGAAGAAAGAAAACATGGAAAAGAGAAGACAAGTAAAAAGCACAAAAGCATATAGCAGCAATAAGTGCAAATATATTAGTAATTACAGTGCATATGAGTTGAAAAAATCCTCCACTTAACAGAAACTGGTTATTAGGTGGGATAAAATAACAAAACATATGCTGTTTACAAGCAGTATCTCAAAAAGCATATTCTCACTTGAAAGTAAAAAGGATTTAAAAATGTATTTCTGACACTACTAATCAATAGAAATGTTGTTTACCTATGTTAATATAATGTAAAGTTGGCTTTGAGGCAGAAAACTTGTCCGAGAGAGGAGGGTCGCTAAATAGTTATAAAAGGAAGGTATAATTTTAAATAAGTGACTACCTGATAATACATTTTCAAAATACATTAAGCAGAAACTAGGACTGCAGAAGAAATAGGTAAATTTATCATTATTATAGGTTATTTAAAATAATCTCTGTTAATGTGAGAACAAGCAGAAAAAAATTAAAAATAGAGATGATTTTAATAACAGGACTTACAAGCCTGCTGTAATGGACATGCATGGAACATTGTACCCCACAACTAAAGTAGAGGAGGAACACTTAGAAGATCACATTCTGGTTAAATACAACCAGTTTTAACAAATACCAGTGGATTGGCATCACATTACACTTTCTGTTTACAATGCCATTAACTTAAATAGAAAATTTGTGTGTGTGTGTTTTGGAAATTAACGTGTTTATTTCCAAATAATTTGTGGGTCAAAGAAAAACTTGTAATGATAGCAGTAAATTATTGTACATGACAACTTATGTATAGCTAAAGTGGGAATTAGATTTTAATGATTATATTACAGGAATAAAGGTTGATAAATAATAAACATACAATTTTAAGAATTAGGAAAAAAAGTGTTCTCCCTGATTGATATGACAAGGGAATAATTAATGAACTAGAGAAAGTAAAAGTAATTCAAAGAGGAAACAATGCAACTAAAAATAGATTATTTGAGAAGAGTAACAAAATTAGCAAACCACTGGTAAGATTAATATGTGGGGAAAGAAGTCACAAAGAATGAAAATGGGAATGTTACTACAGGTGTTTCAGGAATGATCAATTTTATTTTAATGTAGTTGAAAGATTAAGTGGACCAATTCCTAAAAAAATGTAGCTCATACTGGCCCAAGAAGTAATAGAAAATGGAATAGCCTTAAAACATAAAGGAAAAATATTCTTACAAAGAAAAAATACCAATTCTAGACAGGTTTACTGGAAAATTCTACAAAACATTCAAAGAACAATAATTCCAGTTGTACAGAGAGTATTTCACAGTTTGGAAAAAGAAATGACTGGCCCCAACTTTTTTTCACGAAGCTCCAAGTATGAGAAATGATGATTGTCTTTAACTCAGACCTGTGTACAAAAATTCATAGATTAGATATCATCACGTAGTAGTAACCCCTTATGCATGATTTCAGTTACCTATGCTCAGCCACAGTCCAAAAATATTAAATGGAAAATAAAATAAAAATTTATATGTTTTAAATTGTACACCTAGGATGTGGATCCTTCCTTTTTCCAGCATATCCACGCTATATATGCTACCTGCCCATTGGTTACCGTTAGTAGCCGTCTTGGTTATCAGATCAAAAAAAAAAAAAAAAACCAAAAAACATAGTATTTATAGGGCTTCCATGCTATCCATGGTTTCAGGCATCCTCAGGGGGTCTTGAAATGTATCCCCTGTTGATAAAGGGAAATTACTGTACTTGACCAATAATGTATAAGAAAGTAACCCATCATAACCAAGTTGGGTTTATTCTAGAATTTCAAAGTTGGTTTTATATTAGAAAGTTACTTAATAGAATTTACCACGTCATCTGTAAAGGAAAATAGTCATGTGAGCATCTCAATAGATCCATCTGTGATAAAACTCTTAGCAAGTCAGTGAATGAGAAGGCCCCTTTCTTAACCTGATGAAGGCATTTTTTTTCAAAGAAAATTTCTAGCCCTACTTTCTTTCCACTTAATGGTAAAGTGTTGAAAGCATTGGTTCTCTTTGATATCAAAGGACAAGTGTGCCCGCTAATGCCACTTTTAGTCAACATTGTACTAGAAGTATAGCTAGTACAGTAAGTCAAAAACAAAACACAACGATTAGGAAGAAAAAGCTATTATTATTTGTAGATTATATGATTATCTGTGTAACCCAGAAAAATTCACAGATGAATTACTCAAAGTTTAAATTTGGATGCAGAATTATCATACAAATTCAGTTACATTTTCAGACTCTTTGCTGGCATAGAAATGCAATTAAAAGGTAGCGTTATATCATTATAAAAGTATAAAACACTGAGTAAATCTAACAACATGCTCAATATCTTTACAGAGAAATTATAAAACATTGGCAGACATAAAGATCTAATTAAATAGCATAATGTACCATGTTTATAGAAGGAAACTTGAACATTGTAATGGTGCCAGTTCTCCCCAATTTTATCTGTACGTTCTGTGCCATCTGATCAAAATATCGACAGGTTTTTGTGGAATTTGACACGCTAATTCAAAAACTTATATGGAAGAGCTAAGAGATAACAGCAAGATACTCATTCATGAAATGAATCTCTGATGGCACTGGGATTGCCAATCAGTGAAATAGGATGACCCTTTCAATAATTGGGGTTGTTGGTTAATTAAACAGAAAAAGTTGGGGTTGGACTGCTACCTCACGCTGTTTAGAGAAACCAATGGATGGATTATAGATCTAAATCTATAGGTAAGGTAAAGGTATAGGTAAAGTAAAATGGTAACATTTTCTAAAGATGATGGGCTAGAATATCTCAATGACTTTGAGTAAAGATAAAAAGGCATAAAACAGAGCAAAAGATTGGCAAATATGACTACATCAAAACTAAGAATTTTGTTTCACTAATAGATACTGTAGAGGGCCTAATCCAGTATTTAGCACATATCGAAATCTACCACCCAGGGAAATAAAGACGAACAATCTGATAGAAAACTGGGCTTGAATAGGCACTTCACAAAAAAATAAACTCGTTTGGCTAAGGAGTGTATTATAAGATATTCAACCTCGTTAGGGATCAGGGAAATGCAAATTAAAACCACATTAAGAAGGCATTTCACATCTCCTAGATTCTCAAAACTTAAAAGCCAACTGATATTGCTATTGGTATAGACATGGAATAACTGAACACTTAAACCTTGCAGGTGCTAATGTAAGTAGCTACATTCACTTTGGGAAATAATTTCACATTATTAAAGTTGGAGATACACATACACTATGATCCAGTATTCCTAAGTATATGTCTTAGAGAAATCTCTATACATACATACCAGGTGATTTATGTAGTTGTTTATACAGTACTGATCATAATAACAAAACAAAAAATACATATCAGTAGTAGGATGGGTAAATTGTAGTATACAATGGAATGCAACACAATACTCAAAATGAGTGAATTACACCTGTGGTCAACAACCTGGCTCATCCTAGGAAAATAATGTTCAAACAAAACAAATCACTGAAAAATATAGTGTGGTTTCATTTATATAAAATCCAAGAACATGCAAAATTAAGTAATATATTGTTTAAGGATACCGATACACATAATACAAGTCTATGATAAACATAAAATTTAGAAATGAGTGAGTTTGGACACAGAGTAGATATCACAGGTCAGGATAATGTGTGTTTAAAAAAAATGATGGTGAATACTCAGATATTTATTGTATTTACTCATTATACCTTAAATTTATAGAATTCTTTAATATTTGATATTAATTACTGATAGTAATTTATGGCTACTGATAATCAACATTTAATCTAGAATAGTAACTGAAAAAATAAAAGTGAATGATTTTTCGGAGAACTCAGTATTTGCCATGTATTTCCTATATAGGTATGTTTAATTTTTCTGAGTTCTCAAATGTAATCAATTTCTTTTGAGTATCTTTAGTATTTTGTACTGTCTTTGTATTTAATATAGCAGACAAAGCATAATTTCTTTTTTTTTTTTTTTTAACGGAGTCTTGCTCTGTCTCCCAGGCTGGAGTGCAGTGACGCAATCTTGGCTCACTGCCTCTGCCTCAGCCTCCGCAGTAGCTGGGATTACAGGCACCTGCCACCACGCTGGGCTAATTTTTGTATTTTTAGTAGAGACGGGGTTTCATCATCTTGGCCAGGCTGGTCTTGAACTCCTGACTTCAGGATCCACCTGCCTCAGCCTCCCACAGTGTTGTGATTACAGGTGTGAGACACCACACCTGGCCTAAGCATAATAATTTCTAACCCTGGTTGTGTGATACTCCAAAATGTATTCATTTATTTTTAGGGATATAGGCATTTTTAATTCTTTTACATTTTTCTGATCACTAAATTTACATGGCTTCTACCTTTACATATTTTCAGTTTATTGACCACCTTTTAGGAAGTTTGAGAAAGATATTACTATATTATTTTTTTTCTAACTTAAAATATGTGTATTCTTACTATTGCACTTGTGGATATAACATTTCATTTTAGAATACTTACATTTTATTTTGTTTATCAAACAATAGTATTTTTGTATCAGGCACTATTCTCAATATTGTTAAAATATTCATTTAGTATTCATTGCAACCCTGTGAGAAAGATACTGCTATCTTTTTTTGATAGGTCAAGGGAAACTGAGGCACAGAAAGTGTTGGGTAAGGTCACTTAGCTGGTAAGGTCACTTAACTAGTTAAGTGGAGCCTGTGTTCAAACCTAGGCAGTCTGGTTCCACAGTCTGTGCACTTAACCACTAAGCCGTAAAAGACCATATGAAGTAGGTCTCTAAGAGGAGTATGTCATCTATTTCAGTGTTCTTTAATAAACAGGGTACTATTTTTGAGCGGTGCCAGCATATTGTCAGATTATGATGAAATAATCATATTATTCCCTTTGTTTTATCTGAGAATATAAAAAGTAATATTGGTAAATTACACACTGCTGGACGTTGCTTAGATTTATTCTTCAATGAATTTTGTGTCCATATGTTCATGAGATGAGAAAAATAGATAGGCAGAAGTACCTGTTAGTCTGATTGCAGATCTACCCGTAATGCACAAATGGTGATAGTGTAGTTTCTTCTTCCAAAGGTGGGTTAATGGAGTCATGATTTAAAATAAGAAAGTTTAACAGTAGCATGTATAAATTTGGTATTTATACATCATAAGTTGTATATAAATCATTTATGGGGGAGTGATATTTGATTCAGGGATGTTGACATGATACCTTTGGGAAATTCTCATAGTAAAATAGAGTTAGGCTGTCAATAGAGAAAATTCTAAGTGATTTGTAAAGAAACTAGTAGTAGTAGTCTAAAGTGAGGCACCAGGCAAAGAGAAAAGAATCAGACAAATCCTTTAGAGTAATAGCTCTTTACCCATTTAGACCCACACTCCATTTAGAGCCTTTACATTAGACGTTCTTGAGAGATCTCATCCTATAGGCATATATGCTCACCATATATATAACATCTCTAATAATTTTAGCTTCTCTTTGTGCTTTTTGTTAGCTACTTTAAATAGCTTAACTTTCAGTGACACATGGTTTTAACAGGCAAAACACATGACAGTTAATGATTTTTCTTTAGAGCAGAAATGGTGTATATGGCCTAAATTCACTTTTAGAGATTCTTCGAAGAGAAAGTATTTCCTGTCTCTTTGCACGTGTGTGGCATATTGTAAGGACTTACTTTTAAATAAAAAGGAAAGCTCTTGCAGTGAAGTAAAGACGTTTAATTTGTTAAGAACCTATATAAGGCCAGGCACTGTGGCTCACTCTGTAATCCCAGCACTTTGGGAGGCTGAGGTGGGTGGATCACAAGGTCAGGGGTTCGAGACCAGCCTGACCAACATGGTGAAACTCTATCTCTACTTAGAAGTACAAAAACTTAGCCAGGCATGGTGGTGCACACCTGTAATCTCAGCTGCTCAGGAGGCTGAGATAGGAGCATCGCTTGAACCGGGGAGGCAGAGGTTGCAGTGAGCTGAGATTGCACCACTCACTCCAGTGACAGAGTGAGACTCTATCTCAAATAAAAAAAAAAAAAACAAAAAAACCTACATAAAATAGTTTATAGGAGTTTATAGCTGTGACCATCAGGTCAGGTAATTTGGGATGTTCACAAAGAGCTCTGGGTAATTGTTTTGCTTCATTTCTCTGCTAGGGAGAGGAGGTCATATAATATATGGTATTTTTATGTTATTTTAGATAAATCCGTATCAACACATCACAGGAGAATAAATTATACCCCTGGTAAATTTTGGTTTATAAACTTCATGAAATGTTTCTCAGAAAGTGAGAAATATTTCTTGATTGTGTCTTTAAAATTAATGTAAAATTGCTCTGTTACCCCATAAGTTATTTGTGTGCATTACTGTAAGGTTTATATGTATTCATATTAAATTTTTCCTTTTAAAAATTGGGTTAAATGAATTATCTAGGATGATTGCATTGTTTGTGGCATCAGATGTTTCTCCCTTTCCATGCCAAGCATATCCTGTTTTTGGTACATGATGTATTTTTTTTCAGATGTCAAAACACCTAGAGATACATTTTATGAATTACTAACTTACTTTTTTAGGATAGACTTGAAATCATTTAGAGGGCAAACTCTAGCAATATAGAAATCTGTTTTTTGTTGAATGGAGTAGCAGCTAATCTTTAAGACCCATTGATAACATTTTAGTAGTAGCACTTAACATTCAGAAAGGAAAAACAAATGATCCAGCTTCTGATCTTCAGTTTTATGTAACTTTACAATTTGGTACTTGATGACTTGGTATTGGTATGAGACTGGATAGTGTGATGTTACAAACATGTGATGTTTGCCTACCATGTTCTAGGAACTGTGCCAAGTGCTAGAGATGGAATGGTAGGTAAAGCTGTGGTTCTATACTTAGGGAGTTCACAGTCAAATCAGGGATACAGTCACAAAACAGATACTTGTATAAAGTGTGGTCACTGTAATACAGAGAAATGGAAAGAATGGCCAGAAAAAGCCTACTTAAAAACGTAATGCCTGAACTGAATACTAAAGGGAGGTCAGTGGGAGAGACAAGGAAGGGTAGATATTGATTGTGTGTGTATGAGCATTGAAATGAGAGGGCACAGGGGAATAGGAAGAGAGGAATAGCCTAAAGGAGAACAGGAGCAAAGGCACATAGGTAAGAAACAACATGGAATGTTCTGGACATACAAGCAGATCTCTGTTGGCAGGAATACGAGATAAGGGTAAGAGAGTGATTGGAGGTGAGTCTGAGAGATTCAGAACCAAATCATGGGAGCTTTTTAAATGCCATGTTTAGGAGCTTGAACTTCATTTTTTTGTGAGTTGGACAGTCATTGAAGGGTTTTAAGTAGGGGCCCAATTTGATTGTATGCAGGTTTAGTACTCTGATAG
The DNA here is from genome assembly GCF_037993035.2 of Macaca fascicularis. NCBI lineage: Eukaryota > Metazoa > Chordata > Mammalia > Primates > Cercopithecidae > Macaca > Macaca fascicularis. Next base: position 32,098,916 of record NC_088383.1, read on the forward strand.
CTGCTGTGAAGGATAAATTTGAAGGGAAAAAGATTGGAGGCAGAGAGGCCATTTGGGAAGTAGTTAGCTTTGTAAGAGGTGACGAGGGCTTAAACTGACACTGTTAGTAGAAATAGAGAAGAGGGAGTAGATTTCAGAGTCTATACATTTTTTTTTTAAATAAATAGTAAATTTAGTAGGACTCGATGCTTGGAAATGACCAGTGGGAGAGAAAAAATAGACAAGATTAACTCCAAAGTTTCTAGCTCAGGTGATTCCAGGAATAGTGATGACACCAAACAAAGAGTGAATATATGAATAATCAGTTGAGGAGACTGTACAGAAGTCAGTTATGGATATTTTGAGTTTGAGATGGTTGTGACATCACTAGTGGAGGAGGGCTAACAAGGCAGTTGACCTTTCAACTTGATGCTGTCAGATATAGATGGGGGTCCTGGGCTGGAAATTCAGCTTGAAGAGTTCATCAGTTTGCAGGAGGTGATTGAAAGCATAAAACCATCAAGGGAAGGTATGTGGGTTGAAGAGAAAGAAAGGGCAGAAGACAGGAGCTTGGAGAACAGAAGTGTTTCAGAGTCAAGTAGAGAAAAAGAAGCCCCACAAAGATAAGAAAAGGAACGGAAAAAAATGAAATAATCAATGGGCCAACCTGAAGATCCAAGCAAGACTAGAAACCACACATTTTTAATGGAACAAATCTATATCGTTATAATTTCCTTAGAAGCCTTAAATTAGTGAGGGAGGTCAGAATGTAACATTAGTCTAGGATTGAGGTTTTACCAGATGGTACAGTAAAAGTTGTGAGTTTAGGGAAACCAAGTTGTTGAAGTTAGAGCAGTTTAGATGATCAGCTGTGCCAAATATTGCAAGTTATGTGCTGTACATTATTCTTTACATATATTAACTCTTAACCCTCACCACAACCATAGTTGTTACAGAAGATTCTAGAATGTAAGTTCCATGAGAGCAAGGTGTGTGTGTTTTGTTGTCTGTGCTATTCTCAGTGCCTGACATACATTATAGGCCCAAATACTTGTTGAATAAATGAGAGAATATGAGGTACATACTATTATTCCCATTTTACAGATATGGAAACTGGGTAAGAAGAGATTAAGTAACTTACATACACAACTATTTAGTGGTAGAGCCAGTAGGAAAGGAATTGAGCCCAGGATTAGGGAGCTGATGGAAAATAGAAATTTTAGGTCTGGAGATCTCTCTGAGGGTAGTGGAAATGAAGTCATGAGAGATGTAGAAGGGGAGAAAGTTATCATCAGAGAGTAAAATGGTGGAGTTTATGATTTTTTGAGATAGGGTTGTTCAGTGTTATGACAGAGGGTCAAGTCTTAGCAGTGGAGTAAAGGATGTTTATTATTGAATCTCTGTAGGCATCTATGTTGATGTTGAAAGCTCCTAAGGTTATAATAGAAGTTTGAATAGAGAGGAACATTATGATACCATCCTCATAAATGAGGTGGTATAATTGGAGATCTACAGATAAGAAGCAGCAGAGAGTGGAATAGATAAGCTTTCTTACTTCAACTCTAGCTTTTTAAACATAGATTGAGGTTAGATCTGGTTTGCTGAAAAGACAGGAATAAATTGGACTTGCTGCATATAATTTATTCCCCCATATGGATAAGCTTGTTGGAAAGCTCCAGGAATATTCGGAATATAAATACAAAAGTTTCAAATTTTACCTGACATGCCAACTCTACTTAAAGTATGAATTCTAAATCTTGTATCTCTCCCCTGCAAGAAAAGCTACCTCCTTTTTTTATAGTAGTAGAGCAAAATTTTTGTTTGTGTTTGTAGCAGCACATCTCACCTCTTTGTTTCATAGCTGTTGGGTACACATTCCAAGGACGGTGAAAACAAAATGCACTTGCTCTTCTAATTTTTAGCCACTGGCCTAGTGGATTGCATTTATTCTCAGTTTCCTTGCCGATCCTTTTACCCTTCCCCTCCCCCATTTTTCTTTCTGAGTGGTTTTGTTTCGTGAAGCTCTTAAGAGCTTTCTATGTTATATTGTGGCACAGGAAAAAGTTAATTCATTTTAGCACTAAACTGTAGTTAACATTTTAAGTTAATCATTTTTAGAATGTTTGATAACTTTAGCAATTAATCCTGTTTCATTTTTAGAGATGATTCAATCTGATATTTCATTTGCTTTTAAAGGCTCTAATTTCTTTTCATGTATTTCCATAGCATTGTAATTTGTATCCTGAATATTTCCCTTCAGAGAAATATAAAAATCCAGTAATCCATTATAGTATTGTGTTAAGCCTAAGATTTCATTATTTATCATAGACTTTTTTTTAAATTTTATTTCTTATACTTTTAAAGCACAGCCTTTGATTTATAGAATTTTTCATTTTGTGGTTGTGCCTGCTTATCTTTGTTTTTGTGTGTGTATGTCTTTCACACAAATTAGTATCATTCTATCATAGCTCTTAGGAAATTCAGAGTTAATCAAATATGTTACAAAATGTGTTTGTATAATGAAAAGGTTGGAGGAGATGATTCTGAAGGTGTCTTTTAGAGCAGATGTGCTATAGTTTGGTGGCTCTCTGTGCTCTGCCCGCTTTAAATCTTAGGCAGCAACTGAAATACTACTAAGTGACCTTTGACACAGAACCCATGAATGCTCCAAGTATGATTTCATTTCACCACGTTCTTTGTAAACCCAATTGCCTGTCAAATCAGATGTGTGTTTAGATGTTTTTACTGAATGTGCCTTGAGGAGGAGAATAAAGCTTGGGGTCAATTTGGCATAATCCCCACGTTTGTCTTTTTCTATTATAGAGGTTCCTTGGGGAATGGGGTGATAGTTCTTTCTGAGGAAAAGGTGCAGGCTAAGTGTAGGTGGACTTTCTGTCTTCTCCATACTTTTTCTAACAGCCTCGCTGGATCCTGGTGATATCATACATAAATGCAGAGCCGACTAGATGGGTTGCTGGTTGGTATTTTTGGTTCCCATTCGATCCGGTGTCTTTGGTTATGTAATAGGCACATTAACTGACAAATTATATTAAGTAAATATATAGCCATGGGCTTTTTAAAATCTCACTTTTTAAAATCAATAATTAGATTAGATTGTTTCCCAGTAATATAAGTTTTTCATATGTTCATGGATATATGTAGTATATATTAAAAGATTATTTGTGTATTTTTATGTAAATTTGGTAATTTTGACAATTTGTCAACTCGTGTAAAATGCATATAAATATACTTAAATAAGTATTTAAGATTAAATGTCTTTACAGTAATGAAATAGAAAATTCTTGAATGTTACTCATTTAAATTTTCTGGTTTGAGTTCTGATAATCTTAGAAAATTAGTAATATGCTTAGGCTCACTTCAATTTCCACAGCAGAAACTATTGTATCCTTACTGGTTAGAAGCTGCCAATAGTCATTAATTGTTAAAATATAAGAAGGTTGTAGGGGACCATATGACAAAAGAACTAGTTACCTTTACAGTTTGTTCGCTGTACCTCATACACTTTGTGTTAGAAGAAAAGCTCTATTCAGTACCTTGAGTGAAAAGACCCTTACCTCCTTTTAGACTCCGATTGTGGGAATTTTCTTGCTATCTTGGACATTTTAACTTGTTCTGGGTTATTTTGAACATATTAAGGTGGACTACTGGAATAGTTGCGAACTAATTCATGTTTGTTTTTCTGAATCAGTAGTTTAGTGATTGAAGCTTAAGTAGTTAAGCTTTAGTAGTTAAAGCTTAGGATTCTTTTTAATAGATTCAATGAAAAAGAAATCTTAACTTGAAATTTAAGTTGATGAAAAATATTACCAGAGGAGATGTCCAATATTCTGATATGGGAAAATACAGAAAATAAAAATATTTAAAAATTTATCCAGATGTTAATGTTTGACTAGTTTTCTACTGGAAGAATTTGTTTGGATTTTACAATTTGGGAGAGGCAGAAGTGAGTTGGGGAGGGGGTCAAGCCCAAATTAGCATGTTCAATATCCATATTCACAGACATTTCACTAAACCATTTATGTATTCAGCATTTTTGTTGACTAGTTTTTTCATTTATAGTGCTCTTAAATCACTCCATTTGTCAGCTACTCCATTTAGCTGAAGATTAAAGTATACACTGTGATAGAAGAAAACAGATTGGTGGGGGGATGGTATTATGTAATGTAATAAATCCTATTAAACCTTTTAAAGTAGAAACATTAAATTTACGTTTTAGAATTTTCTTAATAACAGGAATGTAAACTGGTAACCTAAAATTCATTTTGTTCTGTAGGTTTGCAGCATTTTATGTGGTGAATGTAGATCCTAAGTGTTATGAGTTGTCCACCTGTATAAAGCTACTTCCCAGAAGCCTTGATGTTCCCGTAAAGAGCTAAAGACAAAACCAAATCAACCGCTAACACCTTTTATGGGAGATCAACTTGTGTGGGTTATGAGGCCCACCTTGATTAAGCAGGACATCTAGGTAAACCTGCCCAGTTGGAATTAGCAGCTGATACTCTAAAAGGAGAATGGTGAAAAGGAGGCCATTAGCAGAAACAGCCTCATTCATTTATAGAGATCATCTTGTTAAAAGGGAAATTAGCTTCCCTAGATCCCAAGGGGGTATTGAAAATGCTAAGAGAGAGCCTAAAAAACTTTTCTGTGCAGATTGTCAGAAAAAGGTGAAAATATTTTCTTTTACTGTAAAAAGAAAGAATTTTTTTTCCTTCTTCCAAACATGCCTTACCACCTTTGAAAAAGATTTTTAAAAGTCTCAAAGAAAATGAAATATAGATTCTTAAAGTGGAAAGGGACCTTAAAAATCCATCTGGTCTGGTTCATTTTAGAGATAGAACTGAGAACCTCAAAAAGTTACGTAATTTGGTTTACATCACAAGAGCTAGTTTGAAGCAGAAGCTGCAGTTTTCTTACTGGGTCCAGTTGGTTAGAAGTAGGAATAGTCATCATTAAAATGTAAGGAATTTATAGGGAAGCTTGTGACAACTACTAGTTAATTTTACAATTTGTTCACTGTACCTCATCTCTTTGTTTCAGAAGAAAAATTATATGTCTTGTGTGGAAAACTCTTACCTCCCTGTGAACAGAACTATAGGAAATTTCTTGGTAACTTGGATGTTTCAGCTACTTCAGGGTTATTTTAAGTAACTGGATAGTTGGTTTTGAGAATTCTAGTTACAGAAACTAGTAAAAGAATATGAGTTGTTGATACATGGAAACCTTAGGCCCAAAATAAAGTTAGGATGATGTGAGTTTAGTACTTACAAATTTGAATGAAATAGTACCTTTTTGAGGTGTTTTAGTAGTTGCCCTTAATGATTTATTTTAAATTAGATGGCTTTCACAGTAAAAATACTGCTTTTAGCAAAAAATAAATACATAAGTGAAACTCTAACTTTCGCATATAGAGTTTTTTTTTCTTTTTTGAGGAGATAAAGCCATGTAATGTGATTCTTTATCATGTCTTGGTAAGTCAAGAGCAGACCACTTATTTAAAAAAATAATGAAATACCATCTAAAATAGAAAAACATACTCTTAGGAAAAATATCACCGTTTTTTCACTGCCTTTAGTCTGGTTGTTCTTATTGTGTGAAGGGAACTTAAATCTTGTCAAATTACATACATTGTAAGTCCCATTTCTGTCTTAAAAGTATAACCATGCATGCTCAATTAAGTCAGTTACCATCTTCAGACTGTACTTTTGCTAATTCAGTCTTTTCCTTGGGGTTAAGATAAGACAAGATTTACAGATTTTTAAGTTTAAGGCCTGTAACTACTGAGTATGGTTTAAAGCTTTGATAAGTGAGATGTGGTGCTTTAAAGGAGGACTTTCCTTTAGTCTCTCAAAAATGCTTGGAAGATATTTATTACAGTTTTCCAAAGTAAGATACAGCTCAGCTTTAATAATGAGGACCTTGAAGTTTTTTATGTGGTTGGGGAGGTGTTAGGAAACTCATATTTTTACTACCTTCAGGTGATTATTGAGGCAGGTCTTTCATCCCTATGAGGGAGAAAATGAATTGTGCAATGCCAGTTTAAAGAAACTAAAGCCATGTATTTCTTAGAGAAAGTAGATCATTCTCTCTCCCTGTATAACTGCCACCTGTTTAAAAGAAGGCTCCAGTCTTGCCTCTGTCAGTCTTAATGTGATAGAATCTCACTCAGTGAAGATCTATGGATTTATTTTATTGAAAACATTTTTTAGCATACATCTGTGTTATTTTAATTTTAATGTTTTTAGAGTTGAGGTCTAGCTGTTTTGCCCAGGCTGACCTTGAACTCCTGGGCTCAAGTGATCCTCCTGTCTTGGCCTCCCAGGTAGCTGGGACTACAGGCATGAGCCACCATGCCTGGGTAAGATCTAATGATTTATTTGATTGAAAACACTTATTTAGCATACATTTATATATTTTTATAACTTGTTGCCTCCTGACAGGTCACTTGACATAGGAAAATACCTCTTTTAACACTTCCATAAAACTTTAACAAACATTTTAAATTTCTTCATTATAGTGGAAATAGCATCTCCTCTTATTATTGGACATTTTGAAAAATTAAAAAAATTTAAAGCAATTTTTATCGTAAATACTAGACAGGATAATTATATATGAAGCTTGTCTGACGAGTTAGATTTTTATGATAGGATAGAATCCCAGGAGTAGAATTATTGGGCATACCCTTTTAAGCCTCACAGTGAATTATTACTAAGGTGTGTTGCAAAGATTTTATCAGTTGTATAGACTCCCAGATATGAATTCCAGGGTCCTTCAGGGGAATTAATGGGGACATTTTGCAAAGAGCAACAGATGGTGTCTGGAAACATGTTTTTAAATCTTTGCTGTGCCACAGACTAGTTGTAGATATCTGGGTTAGTAGCATAGGTTGTGTGGGCCTTACTTTCCTCACTGTAACTTAGGTGAATTTTAACTACTCTACCGGCCTTAATTCTCATTCTGTAAAATATGGGTATAATCAAGGAGAATCAGTGCCTATATATTACCAAGTGATTTGTCTGGGAAAAAAGCAGAAGCAGGGAATATCAGCTGTACCTAGAAAAAGGAGCAAGTTGGGGGAAATACACAAAACATATGGATTGCTCTTCTGGTTTTTTTGTTTTAAAAAAGTCTAGGCCAGATGCAGTGGCTCACACCTGTAATCCCAGCACTCTGGGAGGGGGTGGATCACTTGAGGTCAGGAGTCTGAGACCAGCCTTGCCAACAAAGTGAAACCCTATCTCTACTAAAAATACAAAAATTAGCCAGGTGTGGTGGCAGGCTCCTGTAATCCCAGCTACTCAGGAGGCTGAGACAGGAGAATCACTTGAACCTGGGGGAGGTGGAGGTTGCAGTGAGCTGATATTGCGCCATTGCATTCCAGCCTGGGTGACAGTGAGACTCTGTCTCAAAAAAAAAAAAAAAAAAAAAAAAAAAGGAATAGACTCCCGTAAAATTATGTGAGATAGACACTTCTGAGACTTAGGTATTTTCAAACCATTTCAAATAGAAAATGAAAGTATAAGGAGACAAGTGTGTAACTTTCCAAAAGAAGTTGTGTTCTGTGTCAGTTTTGGGTTACAGAATGACTCAGTTTAAGCCAAAAAAAGTATGTTATTCATTCATTTACACAAAATGCAAAATATTTTCATTCTCTTCTATTATTTATTTAAATTGATAAAATTATATTTATGGTGTACAACGTTATTTTTTGATATATGTACACATTGTGGAATGGCTAAATCAAGCTAATTGACATATGCATTACCTCACATACTTTTTTTGTGGTGAGAACACCTAAAATGTACTCTTCACAATTTTCAGGTGTACAATATATTAACTGTAGGCCTATGATGTACCATAGATCTCTTGAATTTATTTCTCCTGTTTAGATGAAATTTTGTATCCTTTGACCAACATTTCCCCAGCCCTTCTACACCCCAGTCTCTGGTTACCACCATTCCACTCTCTGCTTCTATGATTAGACTTTTTTAGATTCCATGTATAAGTGAGATCATTGGCATTTCCCTTTCTGTACCTTAGCTTATTTCACTTATTATAATGAACTCCAGGTTCATCCATGTCGTTGCAACTGACAGGATTTTCTTCTCTTTGAAGGCTGAATAGTATTCTGTTGTGTGCATATACCACATTTTCTCTATCAGTTCATCTGTTGATGGATACTTAGGTTGATTCCGTATCCTGGCTATTATGAATAATGCTGAAATGAACATGGGAGTGCAGGTACCTCATCAACATACTGATTTCATTTCTTTTGTATTTATGACTAGTGTTGTGACTGCTGGATCATATGATAGCTCCATCGTTAGTTTTTTGAGGACCCTCCATACTGTTTTCCATAGTGGCTGTACTAATTTACATTCCCAGCAACAGCGTACAGGGGTTTCCTTCTCTTACATCCTCATCAGCACTTGTTCTCTTTCATCTTTTTGATAATCACCATTCTACTCTGTGTGGGGTAGTGTCTCATGGGGTTTTAATTTGCATTTCCTGATGATTAGTCATGTTGAGCATTATTTCATATACCTGTTGGCAATTCGTTTGTCATCTCTTGAGAAAACAGGCAAACGCCCTTTGCCTGTTTTTTAATTAGGTTTATTTATTTTCTTGCTATTTAGTTGTTTCAGCTGTTACATATTTTGGATACTAATTTCTTATCAGCTGTATGGTGTGTTTTCAAATATTTTCTCCCATTCTGCAGGTTGTCTCTTCACTCTTGATTGTTTTCTTTGCTGAGCAGAAATTTTTAGTTTGGTGTAATCCCATTTGTCTACTTTTGCTTTTGTTGCCTATACTTTTAGGGTCATATTTAGAAAATCATTGCCCATACCAGTGTCAGAGCTTTTTCCCTATGTTTTCTTCTAGGAGCTTTATAGTGTCAGGTTTCATGTTTAAGTATTTAATCAATTTTGAGTTGATTTTTGTAAATGATGTGAGATGAGGGTCTAATTTCATTCTTCTGCATGGGGACATTCAGTTTTCCCAACACCATTTATTGAAGAGACTGTTTTTTCCCCATTGTGTGTTCTCAGCATCATTATTGAAAATCAATTGACCATAAATGTGTGATCTCTCTATTCTATTCATATTTTTTAAGTAAATTATTTTGTGATGAGAAAGGTGGCAAAAATTCTGCATCATCTTTGATATGTAAGAAAAGGCCATTTGGGCACAGATTGGACCTGATTATTTCTCTTTTCAAGAAGGAAGTACCTTATCTCTGTTCTTATTCCAAAGTGACTTAATCTCTATTAATAATTTAGGCAACCAAACATTACTGATTGTAAGGGAAATCTGACTCTAGTCTGTCTGTACTGATCAAGAACTAGGACTACCTCATGGAGCTTTGGTAAAATAAATCTCAACAGCACTCACCAGACGAAGAAAGCTTTTCTTGAACTAGTTTAAGATACTTGGTTATCAGTTGAACACAAATAGTAATTAAAGTTTCAGGAATTGACATGTCTATAATTAGCTTCCTAAACTAAGAAGAACAAAAAATGAGTAGTTTGTTAATTCCTATTAGCCTGTGATAAACGTTATTATCTGGGGTTTTTTGGGGTCTGTTTTAAAAATTAACACTTGGGGTTTGATTTATAAAATTTATAAATTGGAAATTGAAATTACTGGATAAAATACAATTTATGTTTTAAAAACATTTTCAAGTGGAAAAAATTACAACTTGGCTGAATAATGATAATTTTTAAACTTAGCCTTTGAGTTCACTATTTAGAGTTCTCTGATAAATTGTTAGAGTTAGAAGTAGTGAGTTCATTGCTTGACTGAATAAATAATTCATATGGCACAAAAGCAGCTTTTCTTTCTCCTCAGTTCCCTTCTCCTCCATTATGTTCACTTTCTCTCTTTTAAAAGGCTCCTTTACAGCCAAATAGCAACCTTGTGTGAATGTGCAAGGACTTGGGCATAGTTTCAACCTCAGTGTTAGCTGAGTATCTGGAGTCATGGAAGAGAATTAAGAATCTGTCTTGAATGTATATTTTCCAGTAGCAACTGAAAAGAAATATAGTAATTATAAACTGCTAGACCTTACGCTTATGGTACAGTTGCCCTGGAAATATCTTTTTAGCAAAATAGGATTTTATTTCTGAATATAGAATCTTTCGTAGTGTCTGCCTCAAAACAAAATTAAGTTTTAAAATTGAGTAGATCATTTAATTTTTTCTAGTTTTTTCAGAAACTCTTTTTTTACTAGACTAAATAACTTTTCAGCATCAGTCTGATAAGCATAGAATTTTAAAAATTCTTTACTTGCTATTTTAGAATTCTTTATTTTCTAAGAAATACAAAGACTGTATTAGGTATTTATGTGGACTTCTTTTTTTCCTACCTTTTATTATAGCACCAACATTGGAATTATGCTAGATTATTTTCTCTCTGCTGTTTAAATCGTAAGAGACTCTTTTATTGGGTCAGGGCAATTGTCTTTTTTAGCACAATAATCTTCTTTGACAATGTCACTACTGAAAATTGTGTTTATCCTTCATAAATTAACTACATCCTTATTTTTGTAATACATTATTATCTGATATCCTTTAGAGGTTAGCTAAAAATATTCCTTTAAGTTTGCATGTATTCAGCACATTTCATGGTATAACAAGACTTCTACAGTTATGTAACAGAAATTTAAAATAAAGCAATGGACTGTAATCCAGACTTCTGTTAACTGGAAATTTTTTATGAAGTAGTATTTTGCTGGTATACTGATACTTCACCAGTTACAATGTTTATCCTTAAAGAAGTTTCTAAATAAGACAAAACATTATGTTTAGTAAAATTCAGTGTGGTGTGTTTTACTGTATACTAATTCTTTATATAGTCCATAAGCATAATACATATTCTATATAATACATGTAAAGCATATAATCTGTAATACATAGGATACAAATCTAATATATGAGCTTTATTTTGATATAATCAGACTTTATTCTGTTACCTATTTGCGTTTTTCAAACTCCAAGTGTTGCCCTTATTTTCATAAGATTTAGTGTTTCAGTCAGTATTAACTTTATCCATAGTCATTGTGATTTTATGAAACATTGTGATTTTAAGTGCTGAACCATTTTTGATGTAAAATGAGTGTAACTATTAGGAATTATTCAAATTTAAGCTTTATGATTTTTCATAATTCTTTTTTAAAATTTTTTTAATTCATTTTTTATTATTATACTTTAATTTCTAGGGTACATGCGCACAACATGCAGGCTTGTTACATATGTATACATGTGCCATATTGGTGTGCTGTACCCATTAACTCGTCATTTACATTAGGTATATCTCCTAATGCTATCCCTCCCCCGTGTCCCCTCCCCACAATAGACCCTGGTGTGTGATGTTCCCCTTCCTGTGTCCAAGTGATCTCATTGTTCAATTCCCACCTATGAGTGAGAACATGCAGTGTTTGGTTTTCTGTTCTTGTGATAGTTTGCTGAGAATGATGGTTTCCAGCTGCATCCATGTCCCTATGAAGGACACAAATTCATCCTTTTTTATGGCTGCATAGTATTCCATGGTGTATATGTGCCACATTTTCTTAATCCAGTCTGTCACTGATGGACATTTGGGTTGATTCCAAGTCTTTGCTATTGTGAATAGTGCCGCAATAAACATACGTGTGCATATGCCTTTATAGCAGCATGATTTATAATCCTTTGGGTATATACCCAGTAATGGGATGGCTGGGTCAAATGGTATTTCTAGTTCTAGATCCTTGAGGAATCGCCACACTGTCTTCTACAATGGTTGAACTAGTTTACAGTCCCACCAACAGTGTAAAAGTGTTCCTATTTCTCCACATCCTCTCCAGCACCTGTTGTTTCCTGATTTTTTTAATGATTGCCATTCTAACTGGCGTGAGATGGTATCTCATTGTGGGTTTGATTTGCATTTCTCTGATGGCCAGTGATGATTTTTCATAATTCTATTTCAGTAGTCACAAAAAAACAAAAATTTGGGTTCTTATTAGCCCGTTTAGTGCCAACACTGGCATTTTTGAAATACATTTCTAAGGAGGATGGTGAGTGTTTCACTTTACCAGTTGCTGCATGACAAGCCACCCCAATGTTTAATGGCTTAAAACATCAGTAATTCATTATTTCTCATAATTTTGAGAGTTGACTGAGTGAGTCTTCTGCTTTGCGTGGTCTTGGCTGGGGTGCTAGGAAAGAGGGCAGTCTGCAGTGGCCTCACTTACATGGCTAGCAGTGGATGCAGGCTGCTGGCTTGGAGCACAGTTGGGGGTGGCCTGGGTGCCTCAGCTCTCCTTAAGTGTGCCTTTCTGTGAAGTTAGTTGGGCTTCCTTACAACATGGTAGCTGGATTCCAAAAAGAAATGTTCCAAAGGCAAAGAAGCTGTAGCCTTTTAAAGGGCCATGTTTAGAAGTTGCTTAGCATTACTTCTGCCCATTCTGTTGATCAAAACAAGTCACAGGGCCAGCCTAGATAAACAGGAAGAGAAATCGGCTTCATTTGTTAAAGATGGAGTAGCAAGATTACACTGTAGAAGAGCAAATAGGATGGGATATATTGTTGCAGCCATCTATGGAAATGCAAACTACCGCAAGGAAGTGCAGTTTTTGCTGAGCATGGGTATTTGCCATTACCACATTTCAGAAACTGGTATAGTCAGGCCCACATGGATTTGAGCACTGGATTTACATACACTAGGGTCACTTAAGGGCCATCAGCCACTGTCTTCTCATCTGTATGACACTAGTAGTATCAACCTCACAGCATTGACAGTTAAGTGAGATAATTTGGAAGTACACAACATAGTGCTGGAAATTCCATTACTCCCATCTTGTTTCTTTTCCCATGTCCCTCATGTTTGATTGATTTTTATATTTGTGATTATAGTACTTAAAGGTATGTTTTAAAGATAAATCATAAATCATAATTTATCTAAAGTCTTTGTCTTACCAAGATAGTTCAGTAGTTCCAATCTGAATAAAGTTTATAACATTAGCATAATTTATAGATCCAATCTGAATAAAGTTTATAACATTAGCATAATTTGTAGATCTTCTAATACAAGCATCTAATGCTAGAATTCTTATAAACCACTGTATATAGGCTATTCACAATGTAATGAGCTACTAATTGGTAGAGATAAACAAGTGGCTATTTGCCATAGTTCTACATTCTATTCTACCTTCTATTTTGCGGAAAAATCTTACAACTTTCCTAAGCCATCTTTTTAGATCAATTCCAGAATGTGTTTAATATCTAATTGATAAGTCCCTAGCCAGAGAGATTGAGATACTGAATCAGAGAAAGAAGTCTAAAGAGATAATTTTCCAATGATCATTTCTAAAGAAGGAATAGAGATATTTTAAAACAGGTATTAAATAGTCGCAGTCAAAGGTTTGATTATGAGTCAGCTTTGTTGGTTTTAGTCTCAGTAGTCACCAGCACCACCAACCTGTCATTTTGGCAATACATAGTTTTGGTCACCAGGTGAAGGAGTCATAGAAAACCAGTACTACTACTTACAGAAAATGAACTGAAAGCACATGTCCTGATTTGTTCTTGAAGATAAGACTGAGGTGAATATTGCTTAAAACAGTATCAGCAAAATACAAAATCAAGTAAAATATTACATTAAATATAACAATTGAAAGAATGGGGATAGACATAAAGAAGAACTTTTGGATGCTACTGATTAGATATTAGAATAAGTTTCTCAGGAGAATATTTTAAAGAATTTAACAAATGGCAGTGTTATGAATTATGTGGGCAGTGCTTAAAGTGGGAACAGAGCAAAATAAGTGGATTTAGTTTTGTCAAGTGTGTATTCAGAGTTAGGGGGAACATTTTATTTCTTCTGAAACAATGATGTTAGAATCCCATTCCATCTTTTCATTTTCAAACACTGACTATAAGTGACTTTGGGAGAAGCTTTTACGTTTTATATAAAGCACTTTTTTTTTGTGCATAGCGCTAAGTGGGCACCTTTAAAATTACCTACTTGTATAGCAGTTAATTTAAAGAATATGTTCATACATATTACTATATTTTCTCGATTCTAAGAGCTCATCGATTGTAAGGCACATTCTTTGATTTAATAACAACTTTTTAATGTCTCTTTTTGGAAAAATAGAACACTTTTCATGGGGGAGGAGGAGCATTTATCTAAGGATTATTATGAATTCCTTTGGGCCATAGTAACTGTAGCAAATGCTGCTTTTCCTGATCTTTAACACTTTTAGGATTGATAATGTCGTTCTGAGCCATGTCCAGGAATTACTTTGGCGAGGTTTCCATTTCCTATTTAATTAAAAATTTTTTTTTACTTTTTTTCTCTTGAAAGTCATCCAGAAGACTTTAACAGCCAGATATTTGGTATCTGCTCAGAATTATCACTTGTGAAACCTTCATTAAATATAATTCAGCCACATGTCACAGGAAGTTCTGCATATATAATAACTTTTTGTTTCAATGCTGCATTATACTGATCTTTAAAAAGACATTTTAAGAGGTAATTTACAGATTTAAAATGCAGTTAAAATTTAGCTGTGCATAGTTCTATTGATGCTGATAAGTGACCGAAGGTAAATTCTTGGTCATGTCTAAGTTCACACAGAGATACAATAATACACATGGATATAATACAAAGCATTATAGTATTTTGTGTAATGTCTCTTTTGTTGTCATTAAAAGTTCTTTTGATACCTTCGGTAAGACTCCTATTGATTTGAAAAATGTTAATGTGAAAAAATGTGCTTTAAGAGTTGAGAAAGTGAATTATTCCTTTTTTTCTCACAGCAGCTGTTTAAGGAAAACAGAGGAGGCATTGGATAATATTCTTATTAAGGTAAAGAATCTGGTTGTTTGAGACCTCAAGTCACATAGCAAGTAGTCCACCTGGAATTATGAACCAGGTGTTCAGGACTTCCAGATATTTGTGCTGTCTACTATGCTGCATTTTCAACAGTAATTCATTTATCTGTGGGTTAAATTCAGTTTAATGAGACTAATTTATTCAACAAATATTTATTAAATGCTATTATTGCCAGTTATTGTGTTAAATGATAGTGTAAGACAATAAACAAGACAGATACCTTTCCTTGTCCTCACAAAACCAGCAGCTTTGGAAAAGACTAAAACTAAACAAATAATTACAACTAAGATGAACATTAAGGGAGAAATCATAAGATAATAGGAAAGAATATAACAGGCCGACTTAACCTGCTCTGGGATCATAGAGGAGTGTTGAATGTCAACTGAGGGTAGGACATGAGAAATAACTTTTGGGCTGAGATTGGAAGAATCAGCATGAGTTAGCTTAAGCCTAGGAATTAGGAGAAAGGTTAGGATGGAACATTGCAGGCAACAGAAATAGCATCTACAAAAGTAAAAGGAATAACTAAAAGGATTCCAGTGTGAGCATTGAAAAGAAGGATAAGTAAATGTAAAGAAGAATGTAGGAAAGAGATTATGCGTTCTTCAGGATTTTTTGACCTATATCCTAAGGGATATTGGGAAGTCATGGAAAGGTTTTAAGCATTGGGGTATATACCATGATTAAATTTTTCATTTGAAAATCATGAGTCTGACTACAGTATATATAGATGCAATGTTGTTAGATGCTATTTCTGTAGGCCAGGTTGGAGATGACGGTTACAGCAGTTGATTTGGAGAGAAAGGAATAGATTTGAAATTTGGGATGTGGACAAAGCCTTGTATTTGACAGAAATATAAAACTATTAATAGTATTGTTATTGTTCTACCTATAGAATTTGATTGTAAGATTATCTCTAAAATACTTTCAGTAACTTGTACTTAATGTTAGGATGAAGTGATTATATTATAAATAGAATTTAGAAAACATCATTCTTTAAAAAATAATTTTTGAATTATGCTAATTCTTGTTATTGTTTGTTTGACTTCATTAAATAATATAGGGAGTATAGGGAGAACTTAGTTTTAAAAGACAAATTGACTTCCTAGTTTATACATAAAACGTAAGTACTTCTGTACACATATAATGTGTATATATATGTAGTGCAGGTCATCTTGTTTACACCACTTGTTGATGAATATCAGATTTGGAAGGTGACTTTTTGGGATTTTCCTGTTGGTTGATTGATTGAAACTTACATGAAGAATTTAATCCTTTTGTTTCAAATAGCTTTACTTTTTCATGATTATTCAAAGAATTTATTGCTGGATCATTGGCTCTAGAAATAGACTGCTGGTTAAATTAAAAGATGCCAGAGGAAACATTTTGGAAACAGACTTTACAAAATTCCTTATGAACTTCTGTACTTTCTTAACCAATCTTATTTCTTTCATGTGCCTATGGCTGTTATTAGCCTGTTGTATCAGGGATACCACAGTCAAGTACCTATAAGGGCCTTAACTATAAAGAATTAGGCCATTTAGGGAAATAATAATGAGACTGGAGAATCTGTGCTCATCTAACTGGGTAAAGGGACAGCTAATATTCTGTTCCATTGGATGGTGATCATGGGAGTATTCAGGCTGATTGTTACCCAGTATTTCAGTTTTTCCAAAGGATCCTAAAATACAGATTTTTATGTAAATTAGTTGGTAACTAATTCAGGTGTTTTTAAGATACTCTGTAACAATAACTCTACAGGGCAAAATCGACCTGTAGAATATGTTTGGCCAATAGGCCTCTCTTTTATAGCCTTGACCTTATAGAAATCTTCAATATTTATTTAAAAGTAAGAGGTCAAAAGTATTTCTAGGTAAAGTGAATGCCAAAAGAAGGGAAAAAGGGAAGGAATAATTGAGATACTTTTTAAAAGAAGTACAAAACCAGTTATCTAGGTTATATTTTTAGTTTAAACTAAGTTCAGAAAGAAATTCACTGTCCTGAGAATAATTTTCCTATGCTTCAGAGCATACTTCTAGCAACTTCAGCCATCTGCATGTGTTTAACTGGGAACTCAGAGGAGGATGAGAATGCACAGGGCATGGAGAGCCAATGAATTGAAGATGAGAGTGTGGTGGTTCTCTGAAACTTGTGAGCAGAGTACAGCAGGAACAAGAGACAGTTGATATTGGAGCAAAATCATTCTGTAAGAACATAGCAATCTGAGTACATCATGGGCCCCTGAAAGCATTACTAGACTAAAAGCATAATTTTTTATACTGATGATCAAGAAGAGGTCATATTGGTACACTAAGATTGAATAACTCCACTCCCAATAGCAAATGTAGTACACAATCACTGTAGGAAATTAGGAAAATATACAAAAGGTAGCGTATGGTTTTTTTTTTAAAGCTAGGAATAGGTAAAATTCTAAGGTTTTCTAAAAGTAATTAAAATAGAACTTGGCAATTGTTAGTTTCCTAATAGCTAATTAGTTTCCAAATTAGTCTAATTTGGCTTAAATAAAAAGAATATTGGTTGGCTCACATAAGAAAGTACATATATTAGGATTAGTTATGCCAATGGCTCAGTGATTTTTTCAAGGACTCAGTTTGTCATCTACTCTATGCTTTATCCATAGTATTTCCTTTATCCCAGCACTGTAGTTGCCAAATGGCTGCTGGCTGTAATCAGGATTGTGTTTCCTCCTTCAGATCCAAAGAGAGAAGAATACACTTCTCTTGGCATTCTCATGGGTAATATATGTTCTTTTCCCTGAGAAGTCCTCATGCACTCCTGCCCCTAACTTGCTCCTTATTGTCCTAAATTAGCTTAATTCTAAATATGCCTAAACTAATCATTGGCAAAAGGGATGAGCTTACCATAATGGATTAGATTAATGGTCTACCCTTGCAGCTCAGAACAGTCAGCTTAGCCTGAGGCACATTGACTACTGGGAGAGATGTGGATATAGAAATCCAATCATGGATCATTAGGAAGAAGGAAGCCTTGGATAGGCACTTAGCTTGGTCCACCATGGGTGCATTAAGGATTGTGTATTATGTCTTTTACCTACATGAAACACCACCTTCCCCTATCAAGCATGTAAGTATGAAGTCAAGTCCCGGTCAATCTACTCTCTGTCTCCTGTGTTTCAAGCACTCTCGTTAGCAGAGCTTGTGTAGCTTTGGAGTTGAATAATTTTTTTTTTTCCAAAAATTCTCTTCTCATTTAACAGACACCTATCTGTACAGTAAACTATGTGGACCATAAATGGAACCAAGCTAGTTTAGGAAAATACAATTTCTTAAATAAATTACTTTTAAAAAGTATATTTTCTTTCAGCTCTTCTCTCCAAAGGTGTTTTGTATCATAACCTCTGTAGTAAATAGTGTCATCCTTATTGTCTGATTGTAAAGGTGAAGTATAATTTATGGGATAATTTACAAAGCAAAAAAGAAATACTTATTTTTAAAGTTTAAAATTTTTCTGTGTAGAAAATACTATAATAATGCATGATTTTAAGAATCTGTTATTTTGGCTAAAATATTTAACCAGCCAACCATATATCTTATTTCTTTCAGTTGCTAGATTTCTGAATGTTAGCCAAATATTTTAGTATCTGGGTCACATAGTCATTACAAACAAATCTAGGCCAAAATGGTTTATGCTTCTCAGTTGCCAGCTCAGTTCTCTCTTTGACTTTTTATTATTTGTTTCTCTTTGAACTAAACTTTATTTACTTATATTAGCACAGTACTGTGTTAATTCTTTGTGTGGAACTGGTCTTCTTGTGTCATTTTGCCCTAAATCAAGGAAACAAATAAATGACTGTGCTCTTGGCTGTTATGTTTTAGAATTGTTACTGTACAAAAGGTCACACATGTTAAATTACCTACTGCAGTGCTAATTATTGTGAAACCTTGTTCAAAATGTCTGTTTTGGCACTTCTACTGTAACAGTTTTTAAAGATCCAACCTGTGTGCATTTTGGTATTGAAATCCTCAAAACTCCTAAAGACCCCATGTTAATTTAAAATGCAAAGTTGTTTCACCTTTTAATACTAGATGAGATAGCTTTTTTCTTAAAGTAAAATGAGAAGTCTTATGTGTTATAATAATAGAGGTAAGGGCAGGGAGAGAGAGGGAAAGAAGAAAGGAGTACATTGGAGTAACAGAAATTCCACCTTCATTTATAAAGTGCTATAGGCTCTAAAATTCCATTCTGAAATACTGTTCTGACTTTGAAAGGGGTATGTTTAGTGCCAGCTTCTGTTAACACAGGAACCATAGTTTTTCTGTTGTTAAAACTAAGAACTTTATACCTTTTGGAATTTTAAATATTTTTTCTCTATGTTTATAATGCTTTTAATTATGTTTACTATTAACTGATGTTATTAACTATGTTTATCATTTGTACACTCTATTCTGTTTGAAAGTACAAAGTGATACCATAGATACTTCCTGAAGTTTTCTAGAAAAATCAAATTTTTTTTCATCTTTATTCATAGCATCATTGTACATTCAGTTAGTAAAATTTCCAGATAACAAACACCTATCTTCTTTGATTGCTAGAATAGTTAATCTCAACCCTTCTTATTATAAAATATCATAGTGACTCTGGATTGTTGATGAAACTTTCTTAAGACAGTGTCTTCAGCAAGACACTACCTCAGGGCTACTGAAGTATGTCATAGGGCCGTTTGTCCTTTCAAAAACAATTCTCAGTAGCTATTGTTGCTTTGCATTTTTATAAAGTGTCTGTTTTTTCAAAGCTTGATATTAATTCTTATAGCTACTAGTGTGCAGAGAAGGGTGTCTGTGAATAAAGTAAGAGAAAGAATGTTCATAATAGGTTTGAAGAGCACTTCAATGAGTAAAGTACTTGGACTTTACAATGTTTGCTTTTACTTCACTAAGTCCTGCCCTGTGCCCCTCCCCCTGTCCCTTTATACCCTAGCCTCTTTTTAACATGGTACTTGGCAATGTTCCAGGTAGTTATTGTAAGAAGGATGAACTTAGACTTGGAGCTAGACAAACATGAAGGGAACTAAAACAGTATAATTTAATAGCTGTGGGACCTTAAGCAAGTTCACAGCTGTAAAATGGGTTTGTATATACTATCTCTCAGGGTTGTAAGGATTAAATATAATAGATCTAGTTTAGGAGGTATTTTAACAAATGCTATTCCTTTCCTTATACTTTAAGATAAATGACGCACTACTTTGGAAATGGCATTTGCCTATTTTATTATGATGCTATAAAGTTTAAAGCGTCAGTATCCCTAAAATATGATAGCTGTTAAGCTCTCTTTAATTATTCGGAAATGAATAGTATGTGACAAGATATTATGGTTAATTTGGTGGATCAGATGAATAAAATGTGCTGAAATATTTTGGAGACTGAAAGTATAAAATTAGATGCAAAAAAATACAGGTTTTTTATCCAGGTCTAATCATGTTGAAATATTTTATTAATATCCTCAGAGAGTACGTAAATTAGTGAGTTATTTTTTTAATGCAACGGTAAATACCTAGAAACCATGTATACACTTAAAGTAAAATTTCACAGAGTTCTGAGGGCCATTTTGCATTTACTAGTGCCACAGTAGTGGCATTAGAGTGAGCTGCAGTAACCTGAAACAGTACAGCATGGATGCTCTAATAAATTGCGTGTCTGTTATTATGGAATTTTATAACTGTTCATACCTTTTATTTAATGCATTCACAGGTCAGATTATAGGATATTTTTCATTTAGTAAGTATACTAAATCCATACCTTATACCATTGAGTTTTGGTAGTACCAGAGGGAAAAAAGAAGAAAAGCATGGCCTCTATCTTTAAGGAACTGTTTAACAGTCATATGAATCACTTGATTGAGAAGATCCATATTTGTAATATAATGAATTCCACAAAAATTGCCTGTTAAAAATTTTTGAAAAAGTGGGGGTGAGATTGAATATACCTAAGCTTTATTGTTGATTTTTGTTGGCCAGGCCAAATTTGTGAACATTTTACATTATCAGCTGTACTGAAATACATTTGTATGCTCTACTGAATATAGGAAACATAATTTAATATTTAATTTAAACTCCAGATTACTATCATTTATAGGCATTCTATGCATTAAACTGTTTTGCCTCTACTTTCTTCCTCAGTAACACTTTTAGGGCATTTTGATGCATTGGAAAGAAAAGGCAGTTGCAAGCTGCTGGCTCTAGCAAATCAGAGCTAATCAACCTGAGGATAATGTTTGCACTTTCCCACTTCCAAGTCTTTGATCAAACTGCTCTCTGCCTTTGCTACCACTACCACAGGTTGGTCCTTTCCCCCTAATCTAAACTCTCTCTGACTAGCCCTGAGTTTACTTTTTATAGCTGTCACTGTCTACCATCTCCTTCATCTTGAATATACCAGGACAGACTGGGACGTTCCAGAAAAAAACAGACATAATACTTAAGTCGTCTTTGCTACCTAATTTGTCCTCACTGCCAATTAGTTAATTTATTTTTTACTTTTTGTTTTATTGAATTTTGTAAAGACAGGGTCTTGCTGTGTCACACAGGCTCCTCTCAAACTCCTGGACTCAAGTAATCCTCCCACCTCAGCCTCTCAAAGTACTAGGATTAGAAGGCGTGAGCCACTGCGACTGGTCATAATTTAAATAATCCTTTAGATTCCTGTCTCTGTCCATTTTCAAAGCCAGGGTTACACTATCATAACATACCCCATGATGCACACCATTGCTAAAACAATCTTCCTGAAGTACTAATTAGATTTTTGAGCAGAGAATAAAACCATCCTTTCCAGCGTTGGCAAATACTCAATGTACTGTTCTGAAATACCTGTAGTACTTCCAAGTTTCTGCTTTGTGCTCACACTGTTTTCTTTGACCTGAAATGCAATTTCTATCTATAAAAATCTTAGTCATTATGAGGTCTAGCAAAGATCTTTTTC
Organism: Macaca fascicularis; assembly: GCF_037993035.2. Classification (NCBI taxonomy): domain Eukaryota; kingdom Metazoa; phylum Chordata; class Mammalia; order Primates; family Cercopithecidae; genus Macaca; species Macaca fascicularis. Next base: position 32,120,743 of record NC_088383.1, read on the forward strand.
TTCTATGAAGCCTTCCTATCGACCCTAACTAAAATCTCTTCTCTGAGTTCCCAGCTTATAAGCTGGAGCAAGACTTCAGTGATCCTTGGAAGAAAGTGGGAGGTTATTTTCCCAATGAGATTCCAGGAAAGTTTAATGTCTTATAGTTCAGTCCCCTTTAGTGTTCCACATACAGTTAGTGCTCAAATATTTGATAATTGACCTACTCACAAATTTTTTTGTGCGAAATTGCTTGCTATTCTCTATCCAAGAAGTAATGAAGTGTATAAGCTTCTTCAACTCTTTGTTGAGCCCGGGTCTCTTACTTATTTCTGTATCCTATCTACTCTTGAGTAGTAGGGTCATCGGAAAGCAACCACTGGCTTTGGGGATAAGTTGTGTGTATTTTGGATGAGGAAGTAAAGGTGTTACTGGACTTTTAAAACAAGCTTTTTCTGTTTTAAAGTATTTTGCTTCCCGTTAGTATATTTATAAGATGATATTGGTATATGTAGTGTCTTGGCTATTTATTCCCCTTTCTCTTTAACACAATATTCTCGAGCTTTGGTGTGATACTGAATTAGAATCTCTAGGAGTGTGGCCTAGGACTCTACACTTTTACTAAGAATCAGTTGAGATGCTTATGAAGGTGGTGGTAGTAGTGATAATGGTAGTGATGATGATGATAATTGTAATAGCTGTGCTTTTGAAGGCTTATGATGTACTTACTGCACTTTTCTAGGCAGTTTGCAGCTATTAACCTAATGTTCACAGCAATCCTATGTAGTAATATGCTATTATCTTCATTATACAAATGGAGAAACTGAGGCAGATATAAATTAAGTAACTTGTCACCAAAACAACTTTCTTATAAATACGTCAAGAATTCATGAAAAGGATGAGGCATATTTTTTTGGTTGATAGTTTTTAAACTCACTTTCTAAAGGATTGCTTTAAGTAATGTGAATAATATGAATGTAAACTGGTTCTTATATAAGTTGAAATAGCAATATGCCAACTCTATATAGAATACTTTAACAACTAGACCTAAATATAGATACTTGCTCTTGCTTTTAGGAAACCTGTCACAATTCTTGGTGAAAAAGTAGGCATGCACCCAAAAACTTAGAACATTGAGGAAACTTTTTAAATAATTACACTTTCTAAAATACATGATATTATATATATAGTCATCCCTCAGTATCCTCAGGTGGTTGGTGCCGGGACACCCTCAGATACCAAAATCCAAATACTGTGCCATAGTATTTGCATATAACCTATGCATATCCTCTCATGTACTTTATTTATTTATTTATTTATTTATTTATTTATTGAGACATGGTCTTGCTCTGTCATGCAGTCTTGAGTGCGTGCACTGGTACAATCATGGCTCACTGCAGCCTTGACCTCCTGGGCTCAATCCTCCCACTTCAGCCTCCCAAGTAGCTGGGACCACAGGCACGCACCACCATGCCCAGCTAACTTTTGAACTTTTTTGTACAGATAGAGTTTCATTGTGTTGCCCAGGCTAGTCTTAAACTCCTGGGCTCAAGCGATCTTCCCACCTTGGCCTCTCAAAGTGTTGGGATTACAGGCGTGAGCCACTGCACCCACCCATCCTCTCGTGTACGTTAAATCATCTCTAGCTTACTTATTATAACTGATATAATATAAATGCTATGTAAATCGCTGTTATATTGATTTTTATTTGTATTATTTTTTGTTGTGTTGTTTTTTAAATTTTTTCTGAATATTTGTGTGTGTATTGAGATGTTACTTTGTGATCTAATGTAATTCAGGTAAAACTCATTAAGCATATATTGTCTGTTTTAGTAGCATAATTCTTGGTTTTATATGCTAAAATATTTATCTTTTTAATAATAAATGATAAGAATATTTTATACCCTTTTAGTTCATAGACTATGGGAAGTGGAGTAGGTAGTGAAAGAGGTGACTGTGGTGGTAGTATGGTGGAAGTAATTTGTTTAACATCACTGCCTGTCCAAAATAGTTTTGATGAATGGTTTTAGGTGTTGCCTAGTAAGTGCTTTGACTTTTGAAACCAGTTGAACAAACAAGCATGTTGTGCTTTACTAGAAACATCTTGTAAGTTCTGATTCTGAATAGACAATGGAATCTAAATTGAGTTAGTGGAGGACATATCTTTACAACTAAATCTAAAGTGTTTCAACTCTTTCTTTTTTTAATCTCCTGTTTATTTTTCTTGTAAAATTAATATTTTTGATTGACCAATCATAATTGCATACATTCATGGGGTACATTGTGATGTTTTGATATATGTATACAATGTGATGTGCTTATGCTAATTAACATATCTGTCACCTCACCTGTAATATTTTATAGTGAGACGTTTGAAATTTACTTTATTATTTTGAAATACTTAACACATTATTATTGACTCTTGTCAACTTGCTACGCAATAGATCTCAAACTTATTCTTCCTCTCTATCTGAAACTTTGTACCCCCTGATCAACTTCCCCCACCACCCTCCTACCCTAGCCTCTGGTAACCATTGTTCTATTCTCTACCGAATTCTATGAATTTAGCCTTATTAGATTCCACACATAAGTGAGATCATACGGTATTTGTCTTTCTCTTCCTGACTTATTTCACTTAGCATAATATCCTCCAGATTCATCCATGTTGTTGCAAATGACAGAATTTTCCCCTTTTTAAATGCTGAATAGTATTCTGTTGTGTTTATGTACCCCGTTTTCTTGATTTCATCCATTGATACACACCTAGGTGTTTCCATATCCTGGCTATTGTAAATAATGCAACAATGAACATAGGAGTGCGGATATCGCTTTGACATATTGACTCCAGTTCCTTTGGATATATAACCAGAATTGGGATCACTGGATCATACAGTAGTTCTATTTTTAGTTTTTTTGGGGAAACCTCCATACTATTTTCCATAATAGCTGAACTAATTTGCATTCCCACCAACAATGTACTTGTAAGAGTTATCTTTTCTCCACACCCTGTCCAACATTTACCTTTCATCTTTTTAATAAAAGCTACTGTAACAGGTATAAAGTAATATTGCATTGCGGTTTTAATTTGTAATTCTCTAGTAATTAGTGATGCTGAGCATTTTTTCTTGCACCAGTTGGCTACTCATGTGTCTTCTGAGAAATGTCTGTTCAGGTTCTTTGCTCATTTTAAAAAATTGGGCGATTTGTTATTTTGTTATTGAGTTGTTTGAGTTTCTTAAATATTTTAGATATTAACCCCTTGTTAAATGTATGATTTGCAGATATTTCTTTTTATATATCCTGTTTACAAATTTTCTGAACTTCTCTTGCTGCTCATTTATATAAAGTTGGGATGAGTTATGTCACCTGAAGCAGTCAAGATAAGACTGTTTCTACTGCTATCCATGTGGCAGGCTTACTTTGTTACCCAATTCAGTGAAAAAGGGTGCCAGGATGTGAAAGAAAAATAGATGTGATGCCATGGAACATTCTAGGGAATTATCTTTTTTAGAGAGAATTTTGATTAAAATTTTGCATATTTTTAAAAACCCCTATTCTTAGTCTGAAGAGTTGGATATAACGCTGAGTGTGTGTCTTAAAGCTAATAGTATAAAAAGAGAAGTATAAAATTTAAATTAATCATACAACTTTCTTTCCCTAACTTTATGAATTGATTTTTTGCAATTTCTGGAGCTAACGTGCTGAATGTTTGAAACTGAGTATGTAGGTTAAAAAGTTGAAATTTTCCTAATAAAATTATATCTCTTTCTAAGGTATAACTGTTTCTTTCTTTGATTGTAGTAAAAGGAGCATCTGTGGTTCTTCAGAGGTTTTAATTTTGCTGCCAGCTAGTTGTGTGACTTTGGGTAAATAATGTCACATGACTGGACCTGTTTCTTTATTTGTAAAATTGTGTGTGGTGTTAAATTCCAAGACTGTTTTTAAAAATTTTTTTGTAGAGACTGGGTCTTGCTTTGTTGCCAAGGCTTGTCTGAACTCCTGGTTTCAAGCAGTTTTCCCCACTTTGATCTCACAAACTGTTGGGATTATAGGCATAAGCCTCCATGCCTGACCAAATTGTAAAACTCTTATAATGGATGAGTAGAATATAGTTAAGATTATATAAAAACACAAGTCACTTCATGATCATCATCTGCTGGAATATGAAACCAGCTTTCTTGTGTAGATATGTTATCAGCAATGTTATTCACACCAAGAGGATCATTCTGTGGTTTTTAATTCATGATTTTGTAATCTGATAGTGACTTTTCATTATGTCTCCTGATTTAAAATTAAATTACAGCCATTATGATTGGAATCATTGGGAAGAGTTGAAATAAACAATTTAGAATTGTTTCTGCCATACTGAAGGCCTGATTTTGGGGGGTGTGGGGTTGATGGAGGAGATATCTCTATGTTCTGTAATTTCATTTGACTAAGGAATTTACCTTTGGTCTTCTTCCAGAGTGAGGACATGAATACTTCCATAGCTGTATTCCGTATTAATCACAGTTTGCTTTGTGGGTTTCATTAGGCTAAATAAGAAAAACGTAGTTATATATTTTCTGCTTTAAAAATGCTTCTTGTTATAAAGTCTTCTCAGATCAGTTCCACATGTGATAAACCTATTCAAACTATTAAACTGCCCCAATGTGCTTGCTTCTTTCTTGGAAATCTATCCATTTCTGTGTCTTTATGTACCACTCACTCTCCCCCATCATGTTTTAGGTTATAAGCTCCTTTCCTTTGTATCTCATAGCACCCAGGAAAGAACTTTGTTAGTCTCTGAATAGTTTACAAATGTTATTGCTATTGAGAATTTTGGATTTAAATTATTGGAGTGAATAGACTAATGCTGTTTCTAGTATATCTAACTGGGGGTCGGTGTTATTAACTCAAAGACACAACAGTTTAAGCTCTAGGCTTTGTTTCTGAAGTCCATTTTTCTTAATCATAAGCCGATTATTCACTTTATATTATCTTATATAATGCCTTGGTATCAGGTTATTGATAGGTAAACATCAGGAATAGGTTGGATAGATACGCATGCATGTGTACACATGCACATGTATGTGAAAGAGAGAGAGAAGGATTACACATAGAATATATGAGAATTTGAGGTGTGTGTAATGTTTATAACTCAACTGAGTCTTACATAGCTGTCTAGTTATGTACACTTAATTTTGGATCTTTTATAGTTAAAATTCAGAAACAATTTTTAAGGAAGATAAGGACATGTTTTTCTTTCCTTCGTGTTTTCAGTTTAGCTTTATTTGATTGTATTTTTGCTAAAGACTTGAATTGTCAATAATAACTATTGAAATGAGCCAACTTATAGCTGAGCACAAATTATGTTAGGGCACTGAGATATATCTTAACATTTGGGAATAATTTAAGGTGTCTAATATTTAAGAACGATCAAAACAGACTGTACAACCCAATAATCATAAAGCCTATGGTCGAAAATCATATATAATTGACAGGCCCTATGAAGAGCAGCCGTAAGAATCAAGAGAAAAAGAGTCTAAATTGGAACAGAAAAGGAGCTGAGTCATTTTTGTACTATAATTAGAAGTTGGTAACCATAAATTTTGTCAAAAAGTATCATGATCAGGCAGGGTTACACTAAAGTGTAACCTCTAACTTCTTGTAGTATATAGTTTTACAATTAGTTGATGATTTAATAAATATAAATATTGATGATACTGTCAGAGTGTTTCCAGACATTACAGTTAGCTTTTAGGTGAAGGCAGTGCTTGACAGAACCTAGGTTTGTGACTCTATAATTTATTATGTCATCTAATACCATCTTTATCATGTATTAATTTGGGTTATAGGATAATTGGGGTAACTTTTTGGTGAGGGATTGAGATTTTCTTAAAAGCATTTTCAGAAGATACTAGAATTTTATGGGATTCTTTTAATATAGCATGTCTTCTCAAATATAATATTAGGACTCTTTGAACAGGAGGTAAATCATATTCACCTTATTTTCCAGTTTAGAATTATTGCTGTTATCAGTTGGTGGGTGTGGGAACAACTTAATAAAGTTTGGGTAATTTAGTTTTCAGTTTAAATTCTCAACTGGCAATTGGCCGAAAACTCCCATCTGAAGACATGATCATCCAAATGTCATTTTGTGATTTGGCTACTGTCTGCTTGATATAGGAAAGCACTATCAAGAAAGACTATTGGAGTGACTATCAAAAGGAAGTCAATGGTAAGAGTTTTCATTTAAATTCTGTGTGTGTGTGTGTGTGTGTCTGTGTGTAAAGCCTACCAATTTATTATATTTGAATTAAAATTTTAGAACTTTTAAAATCTAGGACATAATGACAAGTGTTTGAATTTTATATGTCTGTCACTTATATTTTAATAAAATATATGCAAAGAATGGTTTTATAGATAAGAGATTTTACATACTTAATGTTTATAAATAGTATAAAAGTATGGAAAATCAATTATATAGTTCATGTGTGGTTTAAAAATTCAATTTTTGTAGTTTTATTGTAGTTATTTAAGATAATGTATTACAAATATTGCTTTACTGAAGTTTAACTTTTAAAAAATTTGTACTAAACTGAGTTTTTCTGTTCAGTTTCATAAGTGCTTCTTAAAGTAGACAAGTTTTGCAGTAGTATGTTGAATGCTGTTTTGTTTTTTACTTTCATTGCAAAATAGGAAAGAAAAAAGTATAATATATGACAAAATCCATTCAGTTTAACAGTAATTCTTTAAAAGTGTGTAATTGCTGCTATACTTTGGTGGAAACTATTGAATTTGTAAGATTAGACGTTTATACTGTATACCCAAAACAAAGTGGAGTAGCTGTTCATAGTATGGTACAGAATCAAATTTTGGTGATAGAATCAGACATCTCCCTCCTGCCTTACACATACTCCCACTGAGAAAATAATTTCTAAATTTGGTTACTTTTTCATATGCTTCAAATGACCTTAAATTTATATTTTTCTCCTGAATATATTTGATTCCTGCATATCCCTTTTTTTGGACGTCTGTGTCCAATCAGATCCATGATTAGTTACATTAACTTTGGACAAGAATGGAGGTAGGATCTTAGCAAGTTTGAAATCTTTAAGATTGTTGTCTATCTGAGATTATTCCAGCGCGTCCATGGACATAGTAGTTTTGTGATAACAAGATGATGGCTGATGAAGATTAGCATATTAATAATATATTATAATTCTATTAACCATTCTATTGTCAAATGTGTGATTTTTGCGATTCACATAGTTGGAGTAATTTTTCATGCCCAATTAGAGATGTCAAAATTATGTTAATTGAATCTGGCCATGTTCTTAGCTGCTTTCTAGAGCTTAATAACAAACATATCAGGAAGAGCTCTTGTGACAAGCACCCAGCACAGCATCTGTCATTATGTAATCATTCCAATGTTTACAGTGAACTAAGTACTTGAGATGGCAACATTCATATTTTAGTCCATCTGTCTAGTAATTCATATTTGTATAGTCTGTCTACTATGTGTCATCCATTTAGGTAGATGCTGAGAATAAAATGGTGGGGTTAAAAACAGATATTCCCTAATTGTTACTGAACTTCCGGTGCCAATGGTGATTACAGTGTAGGTATAATTACACACCGCAACTGGAACCAATACTGTGAAATGGCGTAAGTTTCTACAAGGGTAGGAACAATAAAGTTAGTGTATAAATAAAGCATAGAACCTACACATTTATTTATTAGAGTGAATTGATAACTTGCTTTTCAACTTTTAAAGTTAATTCTATTAATATCTGCTAAGCTAGGCATTAGAAAGACTAAATTCTAACCATAGAGAAATACATTTTTATGCTGCTATTCTATTTTCTTAGATTTCTTAAGAATTTACAATAAAGCCCTGTCAAAGCAGCATGCTTATGTGAGAATTTCACTTATGGGAGAGTTCTTATAGGATTTCAAGAAGGAATGCCCTGAAGAGGGACACTGATTTCCTCAACTGAACTTAAAATTGTTACATGCAGACATTTTTAAAGGTAGTATACTTTTTTCCTTAATCAAGTCAACTTTATCTCTTTTTTAAAGAAGGGAATGTAACATTTATGTTTTTCATATACACACACGCAGAAGCATACATGTCGATTACGTTTTGGAAAATAAAATCCAAAGAGCATTTGGATATCTGAATGTTTACGCTTCATCTCTGCAGTGACTTACAAATTTAGCTTTTTTCTGGATATACTCAAAGTCACCAACCTGAGTTCAAGTATTCTGATTTGAAGGTCTCCACTTAGAGAACTAGGCAGTCCCCCTTGTCAGTGCTAGGAGAAAGATGTCCTTCCCATACCTTCCAGAGTGTCTTGAAGAAATACTCCTTCCTGGGTAACGTGCCTCGGAATGTACGTGGTATTCATTTTTCTTTGACAGCTCTTTTTGGTTCTGTTTAAGTGGCTTTGATGGGCTTACGATGCCCAGTGAAGAATTTGGTATTTAGCCCCAAAAAGATATTTAAAACACATAATTATGTAAATATTGCAGATGGAGGATGATACATAGCATTTCTTTTATTGAAATGAATTTGAAATAACTTCTTTCTAAAACAAAATTCTACCAATAGTCGTCAGTTTTTAACTATATAACTTCTCAATATAGGAAACAATCAATGTCTGATTGGCTGTGTATGTTGGAGTATAATGCCTTTTGTTTTGAATTTGGGAGTTTCTACTGTCAGAAGAAAGGAGTTGTGAATTACAATGGTGTTAGAAGAAATGAATTGGAAGTTTGAATGAGAAAAATTTAAATCAAAGTTACTGTTTAAAGATATGGAAAGGAAAATAATGTTTTAGTTCAATATGAGAAAGAACCTCTTAAATGTAGAAAATAAAATGGGGTGTCTTTCTACATCCATTCTTAAAAATTTGGCAGAAGTTACAAAGAAGTTACAAAGAAGGAGTTCCTGCTGGTATAAGTCACAAGGATTATTTAAAGGAAATTTATGTTACAGCTTGTAAAATCATGATACTGATAATTATTAATATGTAAAACTTTATGTGAAATAGGTATTACGAAAAATATTGAGCTACTATTTATAGTGAGATCATTATTTTTTAAGTAAATTTTTAGTAAATTTTAAGTAAATTTAACAGATAGAATAGCAAATCACATTTATTCATTCAACACATTCTTACCAACAACCTGCTATATGTCAGTCATTGCACTAGGCATGGCATAGTCATAAATAAGACTGATGTGATTCCATAGGTCTTGCAGGGAACATAGACATTAAGCAAGTAATTATAATAAAGTATAGTGGCTTATGATATTATAAAAACAAAGCAGTCCTTTCTTAAGGATATCTTGAAATTGATCTGTAGTATATTAATTTTAATCCGTTCATATTCCTCATGAAATGAGATTGTTCATTTTGATGTAAAAATTAGACTGACCTTCTTTACAGTTAGTAGAGACTGAAAAAGTCTTATTATTTGTATAGCTTATTTAAAATGAGAAACTGCTGTGGAAAGATCTGCAAGTTTCTGAGATACCAAGAAATGTGAATACGAGCAGAACAAGCACATAATGCCTGTCATGCATATTATATACATTATAAATGTCATTTAAGACAATTATATGGAGCAGTTTTACATTTAAAACTACCAAGTTGTAGTAGTTAAGAAGTTGGGCTCCAGAGTCATACTGGTTGGGTGTGAGTGTTAACTCTGACACTTACCAGCTTTTCAATCTTAGGAAAGCTGCATAACTCTACTGTGCATCAGTTTCCTTACCTGTAAAATGGGGATAATAAGAGTATATATCTTGTGAAAAAATACATTATTTGATATATAAAAATGCTAAAAGAGTAGCATATGGAAAGTGCATAGAAAGGGCTCCAAATGTTGTTTTAGTTAATAATAACAATAATGATAATTTCTTCATTGAAGTGCATAGAAAGGGCTCCAAATGTTGTTTTAGTTAATAATAACAATAATGATAATTTCTTCATCTTGAAAATATCCTACTTCATTCATAAAGTTGTGCCAACTGAAATAATTGCAGATGGTGCTTAAAATACATACAATATATATTTCAGAGTGGTATGTAAAGAGCTTTTATTATTACTGCTAAACAAAAAAGAAAGTCTGTGAAATTCTCATCTAAGCTTTGGGACCTCTGTAGCTGAATTTCAGCAGTCACTCAAAGGCTTTCTAGAGATGCCATCTAGAGATACTTTATAACCTAGTGCCTTTTTTTTTTTTTTTTTTTTTTTTGCAATACAGAAATTTTTGTTTTCATTTTAAGATGCTGAATGAGAGAAAATTATTTCAATACAAGTATGGTTTCCCATAACCACAATTAGTTATAATGTAACCAGTCAACAGTTGTCTATTGAAAACCACTAGTTATTAATATAGTGTCGTGGTAGCCTAAAAGAATTACGCTATCATTCTACTTAGGCCCTAGGGAGACAAGAGCCATGTAAAGAATACTTAAAAGCACAAAATCCGAGACCTAGTTCCTGCTGTGCCACTAATAAACAGAGTTATCTTAGATATACAAACCTGTAAAAATTATGAGGCCATCTTAGCATCTCAGTACCCTTATTATGTATGTCGTGTGTATACACACATGGCCATCCAATATTCCTTTTCCAAATTCAAATGAAAGGAATTCATTAGGGTTGTTTCAATTTCCAAATTTACTGAGTAAAAGAATTCTGTTCTAAAAATTATTTTGTATAATGCCTTCAAATTGAGTTTTACATGTACTATTTCAAGGCTTCTCAGATAGTCCCACATAAATTATCTAGTGTTTCTGCATCATTCTATGATCTTTTCATTAATGTCAAGTGTAATGTTTTTTAACTTCACAAGGGAAACATGAAATTCCTTTAGTGTGCCTCATTTTCAGACATTTTCTTGTTGATTAAAATTCCTTTTTTAAATAAAGTTTCAACATTTACTAAATAATTTTTTTACCTTTGAATTAACTTTTTATAAATGAATAATGACAGCAGTCATTACAAACTCTGCTGTTGGCAACACTAGAGGGCATTTCTAGTTCTTGAAATAGTGTCATGAGTTCTCAGAATAATTTACCAATTCATTAAACAGCAGACTAGCATTTTAAGGGAAAGGAACTAAAACAAGCACGATAGATATATTATACATATATATACTATGTATATATTATGAATAGATAATATAAATATATATAATATATACATTATATGATGTATGGATAATACATATATATTGGATGTATGTATACACACGTCTGCTTTACCAGATGTTCTCACTGAATCACTACTCCTCAAAAGGCAGGGGAGTATTTGTGATCTGCTCATTGAAGCACCACTGTATTATCCAGTTGTGTATTAGTGTCGTGGAGGTCTGTGCTCTGATAGGTTTAGCATCAAGTGAACATTGAGTAAAATATGTGTATGTATATACTCATACATGCATACATACATACTCATCAGAAGTTAGTTGCTGTGATTATTGAACTACTAGATGCTAACATAGTCATAATTAGAATAATTTTTCAGATAAAATATGAGAGCTAAACTAGATGCCCTTTATAGGCTTAGTAGAAGATTTAAGAATACCTCTGTTTTGAATTACTGTATTTTAAATGTTAAAATATTTGCAAGGAGTTTGAATGCAAACATTTTTAGGAAAAGGATATAATTATATAATGTTAAATATATAATATTAAATATTAACATGCAATGATATGAAAGAAGACTGAAGTTTATAAGAAAATTCAATTAGCATAAAGAAAAACTTTTTTTTTTCCTGGGAGGATTTGCTTACTGTGGTGTATTGGGGAAAAAAATCTTACATATCATTAAGTAATCATTAACTCGGTAAAAGTAAAGTCAAGGACCAACGAAAATAACCTAATTGTTGTGAAAATAAGGTGACAAATAGACAATCCCATCTTACTCTGTAACATACTTTGTATAAGAGGGGATACATGATAACCACTAGAACAGTGGTGGATCTGCAGGTGGTAGGTACATAAGGGGTATAAGAAAGTCTTTCTAGTTCAAATGTATTTCTACCATGTACTTTACCCAGTAGAAATGCATTTACATTTTTAAGAGGAGCGTATAAATCCAAATATCTCTGTTGATACATATACCTATCATTTACTTAAATACCTGAGTACCTACTAAGTATAAAATACCCTGTTATTTTATGTTTAGCACAGTGAGGCTGTAACAGTTTACACTCCTATTATGTAGCTGAGACCAGTTGGTCTCTTTTAGAGAAGGGAGTATCAGTTAGTTACAGAAGGACTCATTTGAATCATGAGATAATTTGTGAGAATGCATACCCAAGTAATATGCTTTAATAAAATCAGAAGGCAGCATGCTTTTGTTGAGAAATGGAGGTAGGAAGGTATCAACATAAAATAACCTTCTTTGTATTGGTTCAATGTACCCCATAAACTGTCATCTCTTTTGTTTGTTTGTTTTGAGGGTACAAATTATTTCGTTTTCTGATATTCTCTTTCCTAAAGTGTTGTTGGACTGAAACTTAACAAATTCTTCCCCCCCCATATATATGTATATACACACACACACATATATACACACATATATGTATTCTTTCTACAAACACACAGCAATAGTATGTGCAAGTCAAATTTAATTTTAAGATGAATCTTTTAAAGCATGGGTGAATCTGTGCCAGTCACACACAGGGCAGTCTGTCATATCTTTTGCATCCTTGCTTTGTATTGGTTGTGAATGTTCGTTATGTAGTAGGGTAGGTAATTCCATTTTTACTTGTACTAGAATATATCTGGCTTAATAGATGATGTTCCAAAGGCTTGAATTAAAAAAAAAAAAAAAAAAAAAAAACTTTAGTGTAAAAAATTTCAGACATACACTTAAGAGAGACTAGTATAATAAACCCCATGGCCTAGAGTTAACAATCAGCAAAATTTTGCCACACTTGCTTCATCTACTGTCTTCTTTTTCCTTGACTATTTTTAAAGTAGATCCCAGACTTCAAGTCTTTTCACTCCTACATTCTTTCATATGCATTTCTTTAAAAGAAGGAATTTTTCTTATATAACCACAATACCTTTATCACATCCAACAAAAAATTAACAGTTAACTACTAACCACCTCATATTCTCTCTGTATTCGATTTCTCTGCTTTTGACTGAAAAATGTCATTTTTACATTTAGATTGTTCTTTCAGAATCCAACCAAGATCTGTATAGCATTTGTTTGTTAGGACTGCTGTATAATTAAAAGGTCTTTTCTTTCCCACCATTTGTCTACCTCACTCACTCCCAAACCCCCTCCTTCCTCCTTCCCTCCCCTTTTCCCTTTCATGTGTTAATGAAAAAACTGGGTAACTATCCTGTAGAATGTCCTCCATTCTGGATTTCTCTGTTGGCTTCTAACTTATTCCTGTAGCCTCTGAATTTCCTGTGAATTAAAAGTTGGCTTGAAAGACTTAATTAGTTTCAGGTTCGACTTTGGTTTAGGTGTTGAGGATGGAAGGCATGCAGGAATACTTCACACATGAACTGTTTGTTTATACTGCATCACATCAAGGAGCATATGTCTGCTTGTCATACTTTTATGAATGCTAAAATTGGGCAGTGGTGCCAGCCCAATCTCTCTATTGAGAGTTTTCTACCAATCTTTTCTCCTGTGGGAAAAGTTACTGACTGTTCTTTGAATCAATTCTGTCATTAGGATTTGCAAGAGAATGAATTTTTAAATCTGCCACCCCTTACACATTTATTAGTGGAAATTCTTCTATAAGAAGAAATTTCCTTCATAAATTACACCTTTTTGATATACCTGAAACAATGTATACTGGAAAGAAGCCTGGTGTCTTAAATATCATCTGTTAAATACCTAGTGTAATATTCCAAAGCTAACTTGAGATACTACAGGGACCACATAGCACCTTGAGTTCCTATTTTACATGTGACTCTGAGGACTTTCACAGAATAAAGACTTCTTATTTTAATGAAAATTGTCAGTATTAGGATAATTTTATGTAGTCAACATAAATACAGTGTTGGTCCTATAGGAGTTGGAGACCTTTTCCCAGTTTTATTTGGTCAAATACATTATTTTGTGATGAACTAACTGTGAGTGATGAGTTGAGCTTCAAAGAACATGATACGTCATTAAATCAACAAGCTGAATAGTATCATCTAACCAAAGCTGTAGAATGAATGGTAATAAACTTAAATTCAGGAACAAAACAATCACCATTTTTGTTACTATTTTGTCCACCCATCATCACTAACCCCATTTTTATTTAATACTTGTAATGAACAAAATCTGAAAAAGAAATAAAACTAAAATACTTCATTTGTAGATGACATGATTGATTACCTAGAAAAATCTACAGTAGTCAGCTCTAAAATCATTTATTAAATAATAAAAATTTAATAAAGTACCAAATATCCCATTCCGAACTGCAACAAACAAGATGTAATATCTAGCAATACATTTAAGGGAGATATTAGATCTTTGGAAAATAAGTTAACATCCAGTGTATTTGAAACAATTTTAAGATTCAAATAAAAGGAGAGAACCTGTTTCTAAATCAAGAATATTGGCAAATTATTTGACTAAAAGTAATTTACAGATTTTTGGGTTGAATCTCTAACTTCCAAAATTTCTAGTGATTTATTTTATAGTGATTCTGTAATGAGAAGTCTTGTCCTACTAAATATCAGAAGGTTTTAAAGCAAGAGTGTCTAAAACCGTGACAATGATGCAAGAATAGGTGTGTTACCCAGATTCCAGAAGAGACCTCTCTGTCCTTTGGAGATTTAAGTATAAATTTTCTGGCTGGGCCCAGTGGCTCACGCTTGTAATCCCAGCACTTTGGGAGGCCAAGGAGGTCAGATCATTGAGATCAGGAGTTCAAGACCGGCCTGGCCAACATGGTAAAACCCTATCTCTACTAAAAATAGAGAAATTAGCTGGGTGTAGGTGGTGCATGCCTGTAGTTTCAGCTACTCGGGAGGCTGAGACAGAAGAGTCACTTGACCCCAGGTGGCAGGGGTTGCAGTGAGATGAGATTGTGCCATTGCACTCCAGACTGGGCGACAGTGAGACTCTGTCTCAAAAAAAAAAAAAAAGGTGTTAATTTCATTTGAAGCCTGACTTCATGGCCAGTGAGAGTGAAGAGACATGGCCTGCATCCCATGACATATGCAAATCCCTGTGGCTGACTCAGACCTCAGTTTCTCTGCTTCTGCTTGCATGCCACCTTGGTTTCTGCCAATGTCAATACATATGTGAAACCAGCCCCTTTACTAGTTTCAAACATTTAACATTTTGTGAGTTAAGAAATCCTGAATAGGTGATAGACCAGCAAATTATTTTCTTAATTTTTGAGTAGAACATGCTATCTACGTTCATTCTTTTCTTCTACTCATACTTCCCTGAATTAATACAACTGTTTTCTTAAGAGGAATACTGAAAAAATCAGCTTGTTTTCATTTTGTAAAACATAGATTACTGGAGGACTATGAGGAATACAAAATTTGTCCCATCTGTTAACATACATAATAACTAAATGTGTGACAAAATATTCTTTCCTAAGAGAGGGGCACTTAAAGGATATTTGTTCAGCGGTGTTGGATAGTACTATTCAGTGATACACCTCAAAACTAATTAGACAAAAATCATCCCTAGGAATTAGAAAAGGTAGCAGAGAGAATACCTTTACATCTCGTATTTGAAGAATTAGTAGAACTCACCCAGAAGATATTTGAATATTAAAAATTTGTGTTGGACCAAAATATTATGATTAAAAGGATAATAGAAAATTGTGGAAACTACATTAAAAATTATAGGGAAAGTGATAATGGCTATAAGTTACATATTGTTGTAAATATGCAAGTTTAGATATCAAGATTCTGAAACATAAATGAGAAGTGAATGTGACAGATTAAGAATATGAAAATAAAGACATATGAATAATAAATATGGGATTTTTTTCATTGTATTAAAGGACATCAATTTTTAAAAAGAGAAATCTAATATTTGCAAGTAAGCAGTGCTAACAGACCCTTTTGGGAAATAATGCAGGAATACATGCTGAGAGTCACAATAATGTTTAGAAATATCATAATAACATATTAGGAAATACTATGCTAATTATCAATCTCATATATATATATATAGAGAGAGAGAGAGAGAGAGAGAATTCCCAGCTTAAAGACTAATTATAGCACAGCAACATAAAATATTACATTTAAATGATTATTTTTGGAGACTATAGAACAGCACTGTTCAGGAGAGCTTTGTGGTGATAGAAATATTCTATGATTGCACTGTCCAATATGGTAGCCATTTGCCACATGTGGCTACTGAGCCCTTAAAACGTGGCTAAGGCAACTGAGAAACTGAATTTTTAATTTAATGTTAATTATTTAAATTTAAATAGATAAATGGGACTAGTGGCCACAAGTTTAGATAGTGTAGTTCCAGAAATAAGGAGAAATGTTTGATATAAGTGAAAATAAAATAGTAAATTTATATGCCATGATTACAAGTATGTACATAACTAGATGTACATATGGAAAGTGATAGTCACAATTAAAATATTTCTGTTAGAATTGAAGGAAGTAAGTGATTTTTTTTTAAATGCTAAATTTTTAAAAGGTTACATGACAATAATGTAACACTTTAGCACTGCACTGGTGCTGTTCAGTCATGGTAGCCACCAGCCTGATGTGCAATTTAAATTTATATCTGTTTAGGTAAAAATATAAATTCAGTACTTTAGTCACACTAGCCACATTCCAAATGGGCAGTAGTCATATATGGCTAATGTTTACCTTTTCGAACAATGAAGCTATAGAACAATTTTACCATTGCCAAAAATTCTGTTGTACAGTGTTGTAGAAAGAACTGGTAAAAGGAATATACTGTAATAAGTCACTGATAGTTTATTAGTGAGTAGTTTCTAAGGGCACATGAGAATTAAAACTGGAAATTGGATTCAATAAAAAGTATAAAGGAAGAGTATCATAAGATCCTACTCCTGTAACCTAGATTAGTGCCTTTTTTTTTTTTTTTTTTTTTTTAGAGTTTCACTCTATCGCCCAGGCTGGAGTGCAGTAGCGTCATTTCAGCTCACTGCAGCCTCACCACCTCCTGTATTCAAGTGATTGTCCTGCCTCAGCTACCCAGGTAGCTGGAATTACAGGCATGTTCCACCACTCCTGACTAATTTTTGTACTTTTAGTAGAGACGGGGTTTCTCCATGTTTCCCAGGCTGGTCTGGAATTCCTGAGTTCAAGTGATTCACTTGCCTTGGCCTCCCAAAGTGCTGGGATTACAGGCTTGAGCCACTGCGCCTGGCCTACACCAGTGCTCCTTGAAGAATGGGCTATGAACTGGTGCTGGTTTGTTAATCAATCCATGACTAAATGCTTACTCTCAATTTCTGTATTGGTTTAGAAACTCTTATAGTCATGTCATATTTCTGTCATTCAGACACATCACCTGTCTCCCTGGTTGAAGTGCAGGCCAGTAATTTTAACTCAGTTGCCTGGAGAGTTTTATGTTGAGTGTGCTGAGTATAGTCATAGTGGTAGTCCATGAACATGGGTCCCCAGTGGGAGGAAAACAGTCCTTCACTACAGATTGCATGAGAAACACTGGCCAGCATTAAAGAAGGAAAGTAGATTGCTCAGGGAAGTTTTGTAGGGAACTTAAAGTGAGATGTTAGTATGGCTTAGTAGTCTGTATTTGCAGGTGAAATGAAAAATTCAGCATGAAATCTCTGAATGTGGTAAACTTAGACTTCATCCTCTGAGGTGGAAATGAGGCAAGGGATCCATTATCCACAGCATGAGTAAGTTTCTAGTCAGTTCCTCTGTCTTGGGAGTTTGTTTTCCCTTTTCGCCCTTGTTGGCCTGGGAGATTCAACCAGCTAGCAGTCTTTTCCTTTCAGTAGGATTTCCAACTTTGTGTTGGCCTTTACCCCATTTTAGCTCTTTTTGTCATATTATCTGCACTTAGTACTTGGTAACCGTTTTCACCCCTTCCCCCAGAGTTAGTTCAGAGGTTTACAGGATGTTGAAAATAGGAAAATTGTTTTTAAATTAAGTGAGTTTTTGTGTACACTTACTTCTTTAGCCTAAAGTTTTAAGTCTCTTTTTTTCATATTTAAACCTGATTCCCCAAGACAAGATATAAAAGTGAATTATGTGTGAAATGTGGAAAGGTTTTTACTGCCTGTAATCAAACCATAATCTGTCCATTAAAGCATTATTTTAGTGATGAAGGGTGGACATACATCCCAAGTTTACTACCTGTTTTCTTACTGTGGTTTTGACCATACAGCAAATGATATCTTCTACTCTGAAATGAAATGCACCATACACATTGTCCAGTATGTTTTGAGTTTTAATTCTACATTTTCAGATTTTGGGGTCAAATGGAATCAAGTACTTTATAAATAGCTGTTTCTTCTGATTCTTTTGGCCTTACATATTAGATTTTTAAAAGTATACACATTCAGTCCTTCATCAGTACCATTAATCTGATGTTGATTTTAGCATTTCTTCTTTTTTTTTTTTTTTTTTTTTGAGATGGAGTCTTGCTCTGTCACCCAGGCTGGAATGCAGTGGCACAATCTCAGCTCACTGCAACCTCCGCCTCCCGGGTTCAAGCAATTCTCCTGCCTTAGCCTCCCAAGTGGCTAGGATTACAGGTGCTTGCCACCACACCCAGCTAATTTTTGTATGTTTAGTAGAGATGGGGTTCACCATGTTGCCCAGGCTGGTCTTGAACTCCTGACCTTGTAATCCACCCGCCTCGGCCTCTCAAAGTGCTGGAATTACAGGCGTGAGCCACCACACCCTACCAGTGTTTCTTCTTTTTCTCCCTAATTTATCAGATTTGGAAACAGTTGGAAAACATTTAAAGGAAATAAGTCTCTGTGTTTTTAATAATATTTTAAGTTAAAGGAAAACAAATGAATAAGATTCTGTTTATTGCAGTCAGACAAAATGTACATATTAAAATACGTAAGAAAATCATACTTATAGAATAGCATCTTCTGATTTCAATTTAATATTATGGTAATGATTTACTTAGGCAGAATTATATCTATAGACAACCATTTTATCACTTGATTTATATTGCTCTACACTCTGTGGACAAAAACTGTTTATACTAAAGCATTAAGAAGGTGTGTTACTTTTCATCTGTATTAATATTCTTCTTCTGATATTTGGTATTTAATAATATATTTTAAAGTACTCTGCATGATTTCCTGATCTTAAAGCATTCCATTCCTTTCAAGGAGTTTGGATCATAATAATTTATTTATAGTATTTTCTCATTCATATTTTAGGATATGGCATTTTAAAATATTGTATTCCTAACAGTTATTTAATATATAATTAAACATTTATATTAGTATTATTTTGTATAACATATTTTCAAGCTCCTCAGAACATTTGTAGGCTTTTGTTTCATTTTATGTAAGTTTCACCTTAAGAATATTGACTGATTGGTTAATATTCTTCTTAATAATCAAAATTTTTTTAAATGCTTACTATGTACCAGGACCTATTTAAGGTACTACAGATAGTGTGTCAAAAAACAAAGCCAGACTTCCTTTCCTCATGGAGTTTTATATTCTAGTAGATTGATTCTACTGTTGATTCATACTAAATTAATGTATTGATTATAGTAGAATAATTTATTGATTCTGTGGCATTTAACACAATTCAAAGGGCTACTTTTCTGTTAGTTGTTAGGAAATAGCATATGCCATTATATTGGAAATACAAAGGGAGGACAGAATTTCTGCTGGCTCTAACTCATTGCTTTTTAATGAGTTTAGCTGTATATATTTTTTTTAAACGGAATTTATAACTATGATCATTTGGCAGCCTACAGTTTTTCTGTATTTTTTTTCAACTTCTCAACTTCCCAGTGATGGGGGTAGACATTGAACTAGTCACTTAAGGTTTTGGGTCTAAGGAGTAATATTTGAAACATGCAGTATTTAGAGGAGATATTTTTGTGAATGAAGAGAATGTGATTTTAAGCATACTCATGATTTCATCTAATTTCTGTTCTCAAAACTTCATTTTGTAATATGGAAAGATAAGCTTGATCCTAATAGTATGATCTCAGTATAATCTTTTACTCTTCTCTCCTCCCTCAGGACAACCTTAAACTTCCACCACAAGAGGAATATAAAGAGGTCCCTCCTGCACCAAGAAAGATCTGCAGATCTTTTTCAGTGTTCTTGGAGGTGTGGGGTGTGAGAACTTGATCAGTTTGTGTCAGCCACCTTGTTCTCTAAAGGTAAGCACTGTGTAGTGAGTGCGCACTCGTGGGCCCAGGCTCCTAACCTAAGACTGGTTTTGGAATGCTCCATCGAGGGTGTGAGACCTTCAGATGTTCTCACAGAAGGGAGACCCAGACAGCTACCTGTGAATAGGACATCACACATTCATCAAGAGGTGCTTTTCGTTATTTAGAAGTGAAGCATGCCCTGTGGAGGTATGGATATTTTTGTTTTGTTTTACTTAAAAAAAAAAAAATCCCAGTCATAATAAAACCTGTTTCTAGTTTAGTCTGCCTTTATATTCAGTTAATAACTGCTGGGGTTAATCAAGAATTTTTTTGTATGTCTTGAGATATAGATTAAGAATTTTGAAACAATGACACCATTTAGTCCCTCTAGTGACATAGTAGTTTCAGTTGATAGAACCAGCTTTGAAGAATTACTTTTCATGATCTTTTTGAAGCTGTATCTTATCTTTACTTCAGGGAAAGCCCCTCAAACCATTTTGTATTCTGTATTACACTTCAGAAAGTGTGGAAGCAAAGGCCGTCTAATCTTTAAAAGGTATGTAATCATAAAATTTTTTATGTCAGATCTTAATTGAAAAAGATTACTTAAAACTTGAAAAAATTACTTAAAATTGGCAATTTCTTTTTCATCTTACAACTTCTTCCTGTCTTCAGGAAATGAAGAATTAATATGTTGGTTCTATCAGGGAAACCTTATGAAGGATAAACAAATTAATGTCTGTGCTTTACTTCCAAATTCTAACATCAGAAAACCTTATTGTTCACTTATATAATTTATAGATGTCTCTCAAAATGACCAGTCTTAAATTAAAATGTCATTTGGATATCATTAATTGACTATGGGGAAGAACAAAAGCATGCTGATTTCAAAAATGTCATTAATATTAGCATTAGGTCAGTCTTAGACAAGAATACTTTTAATAACAAGAGACTAAATGTCTAGTAAAACATTTTAGATTGTAATTCCCAGTATTCTGTAGTATTAATGAAAACTTAAAGTACTGATGAAGAAATTAAATATGTCCATTTCATTTCATTCATCTTTTCTTAAAGCTCTTAAAGTGATCCTGAAGACTTTAGTTCTACAAAATGTGAACAACTTATGGACCATTAAATTGGGGAGTAATCTGCTGATTTTTGTCTAGCAACTCTGCCTCTGATGCAGGATAATTTTTTTGTCTTTTCAAAACCGTTGTTCTTCCTATATCTGTATAATAAAAGATATTAAAGAGAAAAAATACTTGTGTGTTTGCTGTTAGAATGAGGAAAAAATGCAAACTGGACCTTTTTGAAAAACCTTGAGAACCAAGTTACTTTTTTGTATGTAAATGATTGAGGAGTTAGAACTAGTCTTGGTTTTTATAACTGCAGGTAAACTTAAAAGATTTAAATCTTCAAAACAGATTATCATGTAGGTTTTATTAGAAAAGAAATATAGATTATTGGGTGTATAGAGATAACCTATATATATGTACAGTTTTTTGAATTTTTATTTGCAAGAGCATGCTAAATATCTTAGCCTTCATAACAGCATAGAATGGACAAATGTGTTATCTCTTTTAGCCAGTTGAGAAAACACTTTGAATTAAATCTCCAACCTAATGAAAATTATAAGGTGGGTTATAGAAATAACTAAACAGGTTATTATTTCTTAACCAAACTAAAGATTTATTCTAACTAAAATACTTGTAATCTCCCCAAACATACTTCTTTGTAGGATGTATAAATAAAATGGGGACCTATGAGATCTATGAGATTTTGCCCTCTGTAACTACAGTATCAAAAATAAGATTGTTTCCTAATAATTCTTATTAATAACTTATCCATCTCAATTCATAGTAGGTGACAAAATCAACTATTGTTCTATGATTTTGATCATGTGTAGGAGGGAAAACCCAAAATAATGGTACTGAGGGCTTCTTCCATTGAAACTAATATCTGGGAGAAGATTTGATTTTCATGTGTACATATACACATACCCATATTAGAGTTTATTTCTTTTTTTAATCATGTAAGAATGTTTTGTCAAAGATCAGGTTTCTGATTTGTCTTTCGTGGGTATCAGTATGCCACATTTTGTTTTTGTTTTTGAAGTGTTCCTAGCCACTTCATGCTAGTCCCTACTAGAAATTTTGTTCCCCTGGCATGATCATGCTCTTTACCTACTCTGATAGCTGGAGGGAGGTGAGAGAAGCAGTCTTACGTGTTTACCAATACTGATTTTTTTTAGAAATGGGACAACAAAGAAATTCTAGCCTTTGGAGGCATCTGGACCAGCACTATATGGTACAAAGATAATTTGAGCCATAAATAGAAGCCGCATATGTAATTTTAAGTTCTTAATGGCCATTTAAGAAAATAGAGGCAAAATTAGTTTTCATTACATTTTATTTCACCCAATAGACACAAAAATATTATTTCAACATATAATTAATAGAATGTTTTATAAGATTTTTTTCATACTCAGCATTCAAAGTCTGTGTATTTTATACTCATAGCACATCTTATGTTGGACTAGCCACAGTTCAAGTGCTCAATAGCCACACGTGGCTAGTAGTTACCATATTCCACAGTTCAGATCTAGACAATGAGTGGAATTCTCATTTTAGCCTCATACATGCTAAAATCCACTGGATGACCCTGCGAACTCCCCTTGTTTAGATTTTCCAAATTTAGCAGAAGGAAAAAAACAAAACAAAACAGGATGTCCAGTGTAATTTGAATTTCAAGTAAATAACAAATAATGGCTTAGTCTAATTATGTCCCATGCTATATTTGGGGCAAACTTTTACCAAAAAAGTTACTGCTTATTCGAAATTCAAATTTGACTGGGTGTCCTGTATTTTATCTGACAACCTTCTCTGGTTTAACTTGAGAAGAAGACATCATCAGGCTGCCTGATCTTGGAGGACTAGAAAATAGAGCATGACTTCCTCTGCACAGGATTTTAATAACCCTCCAAAAATCAGCCTGTAAAGTAGAAAATATCTGTAGCCCATTTCTTCCTAATGATCTAGTACGTTTAAGACAGAAGAGGGGTCAAATGACAAGGATTTAGTCCATACATATTTAAACATTTTAAATCTAAATTATTACATTAACGTGTAAGGTTTACGAAATTTTATAATTTGAATGATTACTTGAATTTATAAAATGTAGATCATCTAACAGCGCATTGCTGCTATCATTTCTCTTGAAAACTAATTCTCCCTTGGCAGTAACCATAGCAGTTTTCAGGGTTTTGGCCATTTCAAGGTATTTTCCTACCATTGGTTTCCATTGCATCTGTCACATAAATCTCTGGTAGTCAAGCATTAACACAAAATACAAGGCTACTGAATGCCAGGATTAGGCCTACTTTGTTACAAGTATTTAAGTACTTGTAATTCTTTGCTCTGGTGTTGACCATTGGATCCTGACCAGTTCAACAGTTGGTCTCCTAAGAGCTTCTTTTACAGAGGAACATCTTTCCATTTTCATTCTTTAACATTTTTAATGTATTAATTTTAGTACTATTTTTGAAGCATACAATCACCTCCTTAGTAGTGTGGATCTGCCCTCCTTAAGCGCTACAGAAGAGACTATTTGTCTCGAAAGATAGTCATTGCACCACCTCCCTCTCCCTCCAGAGAATACTTTTCCTTCACAAAGTGCATGACTCTAGGTGACGGGTTTACATTATTATTTATGTAGGCAGGTGGATGCCAACTGCCAATGCAGAGTGGCATAATTTAGCAGTTCCAAAGTTAAGCTATGGCGCATTCCAAATCCATTCACGCTTAGGAGAATGTACCCAAGAGTGTGGGGATGTTTTCAATTACTGCATTTCCTTCAGAGAACAAGAACTACAGGTAAGTTTTTGTGTGTGTATGTGTGATCCAATAATTATTTTTAAATAAGAAATGTCAGAATCTGAAAATATTGCCCCTCCCCCAAAACAGTCACCTGAAAGGTCTCAAATATAGCTTTCAGTATATAATATTATTTCCTCACTCCAAGAGGGAAGGAATTGGAGCTGGTGGTGATGGTGGAGTTGGGATGAGCAAGACAATTTACTGTCATTTGAAAGCTGTGAATGTCACACATTTTCATGTCTAGAAATATCCTGGGTTTATGTAAGAATCTGATTTTGCCTAACCTCTAATGTCTCAGGTATGAATTATTTTGTCAGATTAACACATCTATATATAAGTAAGGTGTTCAGCCTTTCTTAGCTAATGTCTTCAACAGCAATGAGTAAACTAATGAGTTGTGTCTGCGTTTTCACTTTTATTCTCAAGACTGACTTCCTTTTGTTTAAAGGCTTTTGCCTTATTTCTGAAAACATAATTTAAAGCTACAAAAGACCTGAAATATAATCTTGTACCCTTTTTACCTGGGGATCCTTGGATGGATTTCAGAGATTCTGCGAATCCCCTAAAATTACAGTCATATTTTGTATACATGTGTTTTTACTGGGGAGAATGTCCATAATTTTCACCATATTCTTAGAGGATTTCATAACAAAAAATTGGTCAACAACCACTGTGATTTAGTCTAATGTGTTCATTTTACTGATAAACTGAAGTTTAAAGAATTTAAGTAACTTATCTTCATTCATTTGAAAAGTAATACTTGTGAAAAGTTTATTTCTTTAAAATTCATACTGATTTTTAAAAGAAATATACATTTACCTTCAATTAATTAAACTTGAAAATACCAGCCTAAATGGGAGCGTCAGTTTGCTAATGGTTTCTTCTGTTCTGCCCTTTGAGTGAACTCTACTAGTTAACATTAAAATGGCCTTCCAATAAAGTATGAGACTATGTGATAAGTTCTTGAAGATAGATTAAAAAGAAAACGAATTATCCATTATAATTTAAATCCCTTTTTCTCTTTTCAAATTCTGTCTCCAAAACTAAAACTCAAGAAAATAGGTGAATAATGTTATTTTTGTATTTCTAGAATATTAAAAAAGTAGGTAATTGCCTTAATAAACATTACACTGGGCATTATTGGGACAGTTTTGGTTCTGAACCCTAGTTAAAGAAATTCTCCAGTAGCCTGTGTACACTTCATGTTGTTTTTCAGTGATTAGGGCGTTTTTAGGTCTTTTTGATCTTAAGATGCTTTTAATGTTATAGTAGGACTTTAGAAATGGTAAGTAAGCAAGTTCTGTATTAGCAAAACTAATACCTTTTTCTCAAATTAAAGGAAATACCATTTTTCTTTTTCTTTTCTTGGTACTAACCAGTAAAATCTGTCTAGTTTAAAATCTAGTGCATTTATGCCATAAATTGAATATTAGAATAAAAAGCAATTTAGAGGATGATAAACAAGACAATTATTTTCTGAAAGGAGTAGAAAAAAAGTAAGGCAACTTGGAACACTACAGATACATAAATGTAAAATATGTTACTATACTTTTATATAGATATTATATATCCATATATTTTTTTTCTTTTTTTTTGAGACAAGGTCTCACTCTGTCACCCAGCCTAGAGTGCAGTGGCACAACCACAGCTCACTGGAACCTCAACCTCTGAGGCTCAAGCCATCCTCCTGTCTCAGCCTCCCAAGTAGCCGGAACCACAGGTGTGCACCAAGATGCTGAGCTAATTTTTCTGTGTTTTTTGTTCGTCATGTTGCCCAGGCTGGTCTCAAACTCCTGAGCTCAAGAGATCCTCCCACCTTGGTCTCCCAAAGAGCTGAGACTGTCAGGCATGAGCCACCATGCCCAGCTGTACTATTTATATTTTTTATTTAAATTAAATTATGCTTAAAGATTCTAAAATGCATAGTATAAAACTCATTATAGAAAATGATACTGGCTTCTGAAACATTATAGTTTTGGTTTTGTTTTTATTCCTTTGGACATTTTCACTCAAGGTAATTATCACTCTATGCTTTTCTGCCATTATAAAAAGTGACCAGATTTTGCTTTTTTATCCAGGAAGAACAGTTTGTGAATGCCACTTGATAGGCCACCTGTGTTATTTTCCATGGGTAATTCTAACAAATAAAAAGTTATATTTTTACTTTGTATTCATCCAATTATTTTATGTTTAATTTAGAAAAGCTTAAAATCTTCTTAGGAATGTTTGCAAATATTTGTAAAATAGTTTTTTTCAAAAAAGTTGAGGTAGATATTAAATATTTTTGTGACTTCTCATTAAAAGAAACTGAAGCAATTAGTTGACCTCACTCAATTCATTAAAACAGTACTGGGTTCTTGGTTTTCATGACATTAAAAATAATTCAACATCTGTGTGTAGACAGTGACTAAAAGTTTATGATTTTGTTTCAAGAGTTTTATTGCCATAAATTATTTTTTAAAATAGAACTTTCAAATACGTTTAAGAACCATTAAAAGTGACTTCTCCCTGTGATTGAGAGATATATGGATGGCTTATATCTTTTTGTGTATAAACAATTTAATGTTTAACTTTTATTTCCTTTAAGTTTGCATATCAAACACTCTCAGCAATCTAATCATTTATACTGGAGTAGTTAGACTTTGAAACTGCCACAGCTACCTGCCATGTCCTTGTATAGGATATAAGTAAATATATTCAGTCATCAAATCTATAGAGAACTGTGAGAATAGAGTGGTAAACAAAACACATTGCCCTCACAGCTAAAGAGGAGTGATGGTGGGAAGATGGAGGTGATGAGAACCCAATCTGGGGTCAGAAAACAAAACTACAATCTATTTCAGGTTGCACAAATGACATTTTAACTGAATCTGAGGCACATTAGATTTAAACCAAATGAGAAGGCAAGGTGGTGTTTTGAGCTGAGGGCACAGCAGATGTGAGAGTCATAAAGGAAGAAGAAGAACAAAACACATTCAAGATAAAAGACATGGAGAGAGGGAAAGATGACACTGTATGGTGAAATATCTTGCAAGTCAATATTAGGCTTTAGCTTGAGAACAGTGGGAAGACATTGACCATCAGATTTGTATTTTTTCTAAAATTTTTTATTTAATGCCTAATACATCTAGAAGTGTGAGCATACTGCTTTATGAATTTTCACAGACGTGAAAATTCGTGATGAACACCCAGATGAAGAAAAATAACAATACCAGCATCCTAAAAGTTCCCCTTCATTTTCCTTCCAGTCAGTCCTGTCTCTTGCCCACCAAGGAGACATCTTGCCTGACTTCTCGCTGTATATGGAGGGTATTGCCTACATTATACTTTATATAAATGGGGCATACAATGTGTATTCACTTGGGTGAAAGAAGCATTATGATTATGAGATTTGTCCATATTGTTGACGATGATTGCTAATCGTTCACATAGCTGTGTAATGTTCCGTCGTATGCATGTACCACAGATTTGCATTTTTCTGAGATTGCTGAATCTGCATCATGAAGGATGGAAGGGTGTAAATTTAGTAAACTTCACAGTAAATCTAGGAAAGAGATACTGGGGCTTGACTAGTGTGGTGACAATGAGGATGAAGAGAAGTGGGCATATAGTGAGATATTTACAAGTTAGAACTTATAGGATGTGGGGATTAATTGGATGAGGGGATGAAGAATCAGATACACCAGAGATAACTCCTGGGTCCTGAGTTGGGCAGGGGTTAATGGCAGTGCCCGTCATTAAGTCCAAATACTAGAGAGGAAGTGGATTGTTGCTCATGCTTTAGTAATAGAGGGGATTAACGAATTCAGTTTCTGATACAGTTAAGTCACCTGTGAAACATTGCACAGATCTGCTTTATACAACTAACTGTTTTATTAACTGAATTTATGAATAACTTTACCTTCATTAACAACAGTGTGCTAACAAATAGTTCTACATATGGATAACTGCAAATCTTGTCTATTCTCACTGCTCTTCACCTCTGAATCTCACGAGATACTTTTCCTAAATGTGTTAGGAGTGGTTTTGTCACACCTCATGCTTTTTTTTTTCTTTTTATTTATAGAATATAATTCCTCTAAACTGGTGCTAACTTTATGCAAGAAGAGTAGCACTTCCTAGGTTGATGATATGAAAGGCATTGGTGAAATGCCTTCAAACTTAAAAACATTGTTTTTCCAACATTATAGTCTTTCCTTTAATTAGCACAATAAACACACCTTAAAATGAGTTTGTTTATAGGAAATAACCTACTTATTTAGTAAGACTTTAATGGACTGAAGTAAATATTCATGAGATTTGGGCAGGGGAAAGAAAAGAAAACTAGGGATGAGGTCTGACCTGAGCACAAACCTAGGCAGGGTGCCACAGGGGGAACCCTCAGCATCAGAGAGCAGGTTGAACACACCTGATTTTAAAGCAATGTGATGCCAAAAGAGTGATGTAGGAGCTGTAAAGGAGGGACTTCACCACTTTTCAATGCTGCCTGGGACTAGTTACACTCTTGGAAAATTTTATATGAAAATAACTAATAAGTCTAGCACTGAATGAAACAAATGCCTAAGACCTACTGGAACATTAAATAGACTTTTATGCCAGCCAGTTATGATTCAGTGCTATATTTAGACCACAAAACTGGAACTAAAATCAAGGCAGTTTATTCTTATCCCATCATGTCCATGGGGTGGAGAGGAACAGCTAAGTAATCATGATCATGTACTTCAGTTTATAGAGTTTTCTCTAGCTTTGGGCATTGTCACTTAACAGATAATACAGTTTTAAAAATTAAATGCTCAATTTCATTTCACTGAAGTTTTTTGTTGTTGTACAACACTGTAAATATACATTGAGTTGTTTTTTCTTTTAAATTTTTGCCTCTAATTCAGGTTTACATTGAGCAACCAAATCAGTATTTTCAGAAGCCATTTAAGTTAATTCATTTATTTAATAATTACTTATGAAATATGTCATGTATAATAGTGCTATAGCCTAAGATGATAGTGAGAAGTATTCCTACCTTTTGTTACTGGCACCATTGTGGAGATACTCAGAACATACAAAAACAGTGTGATAACACAAATTATTATATGACTCGCTGTTTTAGTAGTGTTTATAAAAGCAGTGAATCCCATGAAAATAAACTATGGGCTACAGTATCAAAAAAGAAATGATGGAAGTGGTAGAATTTAATTTGGGTCCTGACAAATAGGTAGGATTTGAACATGTACAGCAAGAACACTGCAGGCAAGGGTAACATCTCATGAGAATTGATGCAGAAAAAAATACAGCATATATTGGCAGAGTGAGAAACTAGCCAGACTGTAGCAGAAATCACAAGTTGATGTGAGGAGAGAGAGAAAAACTTCATTAAAGAAGCTTTGAATTACTGAAAAATCCACCAGTCATAAAAGCATGTATTATTGTCTTGATGTTTAGATTATCTATAAATATAATTTTACTTTACTCACCACCATGTGATAGCTATGTAGGTTTTTATCTTTTTAGAAACCTGATGTGAAATTACCTGAAGGAATGAAGTTTTTGTGCTTTTAAGAGTATCTTCGCTCAGGATCCATGGATAGGCTTCAGGGAGTCTGGATCTCTCTGAAATTAAAGCAAAAGTTTGGATATATTTCTTTTTCTGGAGGAAGGATCCATTGTCTTCATGAGTACGTAACAGTCCAGAAGAAGTTAATAAAATAGCTTGAGCTCTCCTAACTTAAAACTTTTATTATTATTATTATTATTATTATTTTGTAGAGATGGAGTCTTGCTCTGTCGCCCAGGCTGGAGTGCAGTGGTGCGATCTCGGCTCACTGCAACCTCCGCCTCCTGAGTTCAAGCAATCCTTTGCCTCAGCCTCCCCAGAAGCTTCGTCTTGGGGTTATTTTTTTTTTAAATGCAGTAAATTAAAGAGGGGAAATTAAAACAAGTTAACTGCTTTCCCTTTATTTCGGTATTTACTGATACAGTATTTAAGAGATAATCCCGAAAAGTGTATCAGTTGGGTTGATTATGTAACCAGAGATAGTGGCTGTTTTATCAATACAGTGGCTTTCAGTAAAAGGACAGCTCAATTGCTTTTTAGATACAGAATGTTTCGAATATGCTATTTCAAGTAGAAATTCCTTCCTATTTTTTGACAGGCATATATCTACTTTCTGCAGAATATAAATAATTTTCAGTGTGTCCACCTTCAATCCTGAAATTTGACTCACCTGGATCATATTTAATCTTTTGTACAATCGTTTAAAGCAGGAGTCAACAATTTATAGACCATGGGCCAAATCCAGCCCTCAAACTGTTTTTGTATGGCCTATGACCTAAGAATTGTTTTTACATTTTAAAATTGTTAAATTTCTAAAAGGATTGTAAGGGATTAGGATTGTAAAAAAGGAGAATATGCAACAGAGATTTTATGTGGCCCTCAAAGCCTATGGTGTTTACTGACTGGCCGTTTTTTAAAACCCCAATCCATGGTTTAAAGTACAGTTTTTCCTGGATGCATGTGTTATTCTACAAGCAGATACAATGCTTGTGGATAGATATTATTTTTTAAGTTGGGAGTATATTTATATAATTTTAGCAAAGTTGACTGAATAAGAAAGCTTTTTTTCTCTACTGGATATTCAGCTAATAGTTTAGCTTTCTAAAGTCTAGATTTGAAAGTATAAGAACAAAATGTGGACTTAGTAATCTATTTCAAAAAACTATGTGAATGTGAAAGTAGATTTTGTTTTTTGTGAATGTTACACAGCAACCAGAAATCAGAGCAAGTGAAAAATATTAAAATATAATCTTGGTTTTAGAAGACACCACTTACTTAAGGCAAGTAAGGCAAAAGAAAACATGCGGACCTGTTAATGTGTTGGGAAGGGCAGCTGTTAAAAATTATATTATTCATTGGTTTTTTCAACATTTATACTTATTTTTAGAGCCATTATACATATTGGCTTCTTTGTATTATATTTTATTAATATTATTGTATGAGATACTATGGTTCTAAATTTTGGATAAATATTGAAATTATTTTTAATGGGGGAATTAGTGAGTCTCAAAAAATTGGGGCAATTCTGCCTTCTCTCTCTGCATCATTTTTCTTCACTACTGGATCTTTTTTACCAACATACAAATAATGTTGGGTTTTTTCCCCATCTTGAAAAAAAAATCTTACTCCCAGTTCCTCCTTTAGTTACTATCCCATGTCTTTCATTTACAGCCAGTATCTCTGAAGTATGTTGTTGCCTGTGCTGTCTGAATTCAGTTCCTATTACCCCTGCCATTTCACCAGAATTGCACTTTGTAATGACTACCATGCTGCCAATCAGATGATCATCTCAGTCTTTCTCTTATTTGACCAGGCAATGGTGTTTAACACTCCTTGTTTGGCCTTTTAGGTACGATACTACACTCTCCTGGTTTTTTTCTCCCACCCCTCTGGCTGCTGCTTTTTCAATCTCTTGCTGATTTCTTCTTGCCTCTCCCATCTCTAAATTGGGAATGCTCCAACATTCGGAATTTTGGGGACTTTAAAACTGCACATTCACTCCCTTAGTGACTTCATATAGTACCATGGCTTTATATGATCATCCATTTGCTAATGATCAGAAGTCCTTTAGTCTTTTTTTTTTTTTTTTTTTTTTGATAGGGAGTTTTGCTCTGTGGAAACAGTTTTGCTCAGTTTTGCTCAGGCTGGAGTGAGTACAGTGGCACGATCTTGGCTCACTGCAACCTCCTCTTCCTGGGTTCAAGTGATTCTCCTGCCTCAGCCTCCCATGTAGTGGGGATTACAGGCGTGTGCCAGCACACTCGGCTAATTTTTGTAATTTTAGTAGAAATGGGGTTTCACCATGTTGTCCATGCTGGTTTTGAACTCCTGACCTCAGGTGATCTGCCTGCCACAGCCTCCCAAAGTGCTGGGATTACAGGTGTGAGCCAACGTGCCCGGCCCCTTTAGTCTTCTTAGAATGTGATATAGTAAACTGAATTTCTCATCTTCCCCCCACCAAAACTACCTCCGGCAGTTTTTCCCATCTGCTGTCTTTTTATCAGCCTTGGTATCACCAAGGATTCCCGTCCTCCTTTCATTCCACATATGATAATTCTTCACATTTCTGTTACCAAAATATTATCTTGTTTCTGTCCCAAAAATATTTCTGAGATTCAGTTATTGCTCACCATCTCTACTCCTACAACCGTGATCTAAATCACCTTCATCTCTCACCTGTATTGATGCAAAAAGCCTCCTGTAATTGGTCTTCCTGTTTCTTCTGTTGACTTACTTCAGTCCATTCTTAATATAGCAGGTAAAGTAGTTATATTTAAATATAAGCGATATTATGTCACTCTTTTGATGAAAATCCTACATTGACTTTTCATCTCAACCAGAATAAAAACTAAAGTTCTTAAAATAGCCTACCAGGCTCTGTACTCTGGGTTGTCATTCCCAGACAGCCACTGCCAACCACTCCTGCCTGCTCACAGCCACTTTGCTCTAGTCATCCACACTGGCTTCTTTGCTGTTCTTTGAACATTCCAGGCAAGTTCTTGCTTTAGAGCCTTTGCACTGGCGGTTCTTTGTAATACTCTTTCCCTGTATATCTACAGGGATCATTCTCTCATTACTTGAGATTTTTACTCAAATGTCAATTTAACGAAGCTTTCTTTAGCCACTTGATCTAAAATTGCAGATTTCCCCTACTTCACACCAATTCTCCTTCCTGCTTTATGTTTCTTTTCTTGAAGACCTATTACCATCTACCATCCCATATATTTTACCTACATTTTTCATTTATTTTTTGCCGCCTTCTACTAGAATATAAAGGCTTTTTGTTTCCTTTGTTCACTGGTATATCCTCAGCACATAGAAATATAGTGTTTGGCCCATATTATACACTTGGTTATTACTGATGAATTAATAAATGAGTGGAATTTAAAAATAGCCACCACAAAATTTTAACATAGTTCAGGGATTTTTGAGAGCTCCCAGGATCATTGAATAAGCATTCAAATATTCCAGTAAATGACATGCATGGAGCTAAAGGTATTAGAAATATGACTGTATACATTGATATCATTATATATGTAGAACTTTCTTTTTTGCAGAGATCCTTAGCTTTGACCATTTATTCTATTTTTTTAAGTATGGAATACTCAAAAAATAAATGTTATTTGAATTTAAATATGATTACTATTTGAGTATGCTACGACGTGGATACTTTTTAAAAGAATATTTTATCATTAAAAGTAGTCATTTAGTACAATAGGAACTTTTTACAGAAAAACTTATAAAATAATTTAAATTTCCAGAAGAGTTGCAAAGGCAGTACAGAGACTGAACTCTTCAGGATCCTTGTTTTATGTTTTATAAGTTTATATCTTCAAAAAGCATGGCACAAATACTAATTCAGCCTACTATCATAGCTTTTGTTAAAGTAACTTCTTTTTAAAATAATTTTTAAATACATAAAACTACCAAATAATTATTTTCAAATTTCATATGAATTTTGTCTTGACTGTATGCATAACTGATTTAAATAGAGTCATAATACAAATTTTGTTTCTCAATTATGACATACATTTCTTCATGTTTCATTATAGCCTTTTAAAATGACTAATAATAGACCGTCTTGCTGATGTATCATTATTCATAAATTGTTTTGTCCCAGCTGTTTTGTTTTACTGTTATTCATAATATGGTAGATGATATATTTGTGCATATAACTTCTTGCATTTGCCTAAATTGTTTCCTTTAGCTAATTACCCAGAATTAGATTGGGCAATAAAAATCACAGGGCTTGTGAGGAAAATGGGGTTGGAGTACAGCCCACAATAATTTTGTCAGTGACATATTTTTAAAAAGAAAACTAATAAGTGCAGCACAGTTTTACATATGTTAAATGGTTAAGAAATACATAACCACTATTCTACATGTGACACTTTACCTTGCACAAATGCTGATGTTTACTTGTAGAAGTAGGTATGAGATTGTGATCTCCAAGTTATTGTGAAGTGGTGGAAGGAGGATTATCTGAAATCTCAAGGAAAGTTGTAACATTGCATGTGGTGGGTGTGGCTCATAACAGAAACACAGTGAACTGAAGTGGCTGGTAACTTGAGATGTGTGCAGGTGTGCTTTTTGTTTATTCTTATGTGACTTAGTTAAGCTGGCAGCAATTTTCTCTGTTCACTTAGTGTTTCTCACAGATAAAATCATGCATAAGCAGAGGTGAAATTCTCTTTATGCTCACATAGTTCTCTAATAAACCAACTGCATTGAAACAAATTTGCATTTTCAAAATAAGTGTTACGGCAGAAGAGACTACACTACTTTGTTATCCTATCAATTTTACTGCAATTTTAGCATCGTGCTAGGTTTTTAGGTTTTTATATGGTAATTTTTCTGATATATTTTTAACCAAATGCCTTTAGAATACAGTTTGGTGCAGTCTTACAGATATAACTCCAGCCATAATGGGCATTGGCGATGTTATTTTAAAATAATAATAAAGCTTGGTTAATTGCACAGAGACAAAAAAAAAATGGAGGACAGGTTTCTTTCAAGAATGACTAAAGCCAGAATCGAGGTTAGAGAAAATACAAGAAGAAGAAGAAACCCTAAAACCTGGAGAGGGAGTTTGTACCTAGGTAGGGCAGTGCCTTGAATACCAGATGAAAGTTTCAGCTTTCAGAAGGCAACCAAAAGTCAGGATTTTGTTGTTGTTGTTGTTGTTGTTGTTGAACAGGAAAGATGAAAGACCAGATAGGAAGAAAGGCCAACGAGGAGGACGTAGGAAAAGTGTAGGTTGGAGATGGTATGGTTACCATCCAGTAAGAACAGAAAAGAAAGTATAAATGTAAGGGTTTTGTTAGCTGTAGTATTTGCCTCCTGATTAAATGATAAAGAAGATGTAAAATAAATGTTTGTCTAAGATTACTCCAGAGTATTATCTCAAGTGGCTAAAGAATAACGATCCTTCCTAGAAAAAAAAAATTGATGATCAAGAAGAAGATCTGTATGTGTGGGAGGAGAAAGCATTCCTGAAATGATGAGTTTAGTTTGAAAGGAAGCCTGACTGAGTGGACACAGGCCCTGATTAAGCATTAAGAAAAATTTTAATTTATCACTGGCGGGACCCTGGACAGTAGTTTACTTCTCTGGCTTTCAGTTTTCTCACCTGTGAAATAAGTATTGAACTACTAGTGACTGCTGAAGTTTCTTCCAGCTTTGAAACAATTGCTGTGTGTGTGTGTGTGTGTGTTTAATTGGAACTTTATTACTGTTTCTTCATGATTGCTGTTTAGTGACCTTTTATGAAGACTTTGGTTTATAATGAAGCGAGGATAAAATGCTCAGTCCTGAGTCTGTTGGAGATTAAACTTTCCTGACTCCTGAAATGCTTGATTTGACACCAGAAGTGCCACAACTGCCATCTCACTTTATCTTTTTTCTGCCAGAGGAAGCTTCTTGCAGATCAAAATTGGGAGCAAGGAGAATTGGATGTATAAAGCCAAACTTGGAAAAAGCATTCTGCAATTTTTCTTAATACACTCTTTTGGGGCTCTATTTGTTATTAGCTGTCAGAAATCCCAATAAATTATTTGGAAAGAAATTCAGTACAAATATAATAATGTTATAGAAGTGTATATATATAGTAAATATAATGTAGGAGAGGCTTACCATAGAAAAGGTGCAGGCTTTGGAATTAAACCGCTTAAATTCAAATATTGGTTTTATTATTCTACTAACTGTGTAACCTTAGGTAAACAGAAATGAAAAGCTGGATTTTGGAGGATGATTTTATTTCTTTCTGTGTAAAATAGAAATAGTAATACTAAGTTTCAGAATTGTTGTAAGGATTAGAATGTAAAGAACTAAGTATACAACCTGATACTTAATAAACAGTAACCTTTATAGTTAATATTGTTATTAATAGTTATTGTTGTAGTATGAGGACTTGGTAAAAATTTTTCAAATTCTTAGCTGTATTAAACACTTACCCTACATTCTCCTCTTGTAATCAGAATCTTGTGTACATGTGTGTAATGATGGGTTATCTAATACTCAGTTTTCTGGCAGCTTAAAACATCTGACAAAACTAAAGAATTATTTTTAAAACATTTAGAGTGTCAGCATATTCAATTCTTAGATGGAATAATGATCTTTAAAGAGATGAGACTAGTATGTTAAAAGTTCATTTTTAAACGTAAGAGTCTTCATCCTAATTATCTGCTAGCTTGGACAAAATAATAGAATCAACATTCTTAAAGATTTTGGTTTACACTGCCTGCTTTAAAAGATGCCCAATATTGTGGATATTAAAGAGTGATTACTAGTATATTATGTATATTATATATTCAGCTTTCCTTTTATAAATTGATTGTAAACATTTCCAAGAAATAGTTTAAAACTAGGTACTTCTTAACATCTCTTATACTTTTGCCTTAAATAAAAACACATTGATAATGCTGATTATATGGTAAACTGTTAAGTCTGCAGAAGTCATATTTTATTTCTGAAATAATAAAAATATTTTAAAACAGATGCAGAAAATGTGAAAGGCAGATTGCTGCTGGAAATTCACATAGTCTTTAAGGAGTGAACTATGTACATGTTGACTGTGAATAGACTAGTCTATATTTAGTATATTAAATTTTCACAAAGTTATAAAGATTCAGTTTATTATCCTTTTGGAAATTTAAAAAAGAGTAGAACACATTCTTTTTAAGAGCAGGGACAATGTACTTGAAGCAACAAATTTATGATTGCAATTAGAGTTGAAGATTATATATCAGTATAATCCTTGCTTCTCTGATTGCTGTGTACCCTTTTCTGTAGCCATTTTTTTAACTCTTAAAGTCTGTGCACTATTACAGTGATTCTTTTTCTTGTTTTAGAAAGAATAAATGAATAGTTTTTTGTTAATAATTAATGTAAGCCTCTGCTTACCTGCTTTGTACATTCTTTACCTGCCTGTATGTAGCATTTGTCTATGCAAGTATTCATTTACTGAAAAAGTTACCAACTTTGTAGCTTTGAAATCATTTTAAAAATATGTTAACTGACTTGGATACTCTGGTTAGAAGCAAAATACATACCTTCTACTTGAGGGAATTTGTTTTCACCTTTACTGAAAAAAAAAAAATACATGTTTAGTTGTACTTTAAACACTGCTTATTTTCACATAATAATCACTTACACAGTTTTCTAGCAAGTTCATCTTTGTATGCATTTTATATATCCTATTCTTTTCTTGTAAAGATTAAGTTACAATTAAAATAATTCAAAGATCATTGGGAGATATTGCATTAAACTGTGGGTTGGATCTTGCCTTTTGTCTTGTTCAAACTGCATCTCTCCTTTTTATTTTTTTCAATCTGAAGATAGTAGCATGATTAGAGCATGAATGTAAGCCATGTGGTGGCTAAGATAGAGAAGGCAGAGATGGATGACTTCAGAGGAAATAAGTGTTTGACAGGAGACTGGACTGGGTCATGGTGTGAACCAAAGTCAAGGTCACGGAGAAAAGAGCAGGCTGGCTTCATGGGTGTGCAACCTGTACAGT
Source organism: Macaca fascicularis (assembly GCF_037993035.2). NCBI lineage: Eukaryota > Metazoa > Chordata > Mammalia > Primates > Cercopithecidae > Macaca > Macaca fascicularis. Next base: position 32,158,461 of record NC_088383.1, read on the forward strand.
CACACAAGGCTTAGCTTTTTTAATGTTCTGCTACTGCCATCTTGAAATTCTTAATCAGTTTCACACAAGAGGCCCTGAATTTTTATTTTGCACTGAGTCTCACAAATTTTCTAGCCTGTTCTGCAGATGAGAATTAACAGGAAGCAGAAATTTCTTGTTTCTTTGGTTATTAATTCCTTTTCCCAGATTAGCCAAAATGGGAATTATTTTTTAAATGATGACTTACGGACATTAAAAAAATTGTGGAAAATTAACCTAATTTGAAAGCAGTTGTGTGTGCATGTATGTTATTTAGTAATTTACCAAAACATTGGAGAGGGAAAAAAAGGAGCTTGTTAAAATTTTCTTATAGAAGTGTCAAAGGTGGTCAAACTTCCAATAGACTTTACCAAGTCAATATGTAATATACAGTTTGAGAAGTAAAAACAATTGGTATTACAAAATTGTATGTCTGAATTACCTACTATGTGCTGGGCTTAACCCAGAAAAGTGTTTCTTTACCCATAAAGCCTGATGCTTTATATTCAGTACAGTACTTTATTATTTAGTAATTATTCTTTCCTAGTATTATTTCTAAAGTGGTAGTTGTTTCTTGCCTTTATAGTGCTTATAAACTTTATTTTTTTTAAAGATTTTGGAAATTAAAATTGAGAAATGTATAAACCCAAAACATTGTGGTTTTTACACAGATCTGTCAGTTTACTAGTTTTATTTGATAACTACTTAATATGCACCTATTTAAAGTGGAAGGTGTTTCTATTACACCTAGGCTCTTTTTTTAAATTTAAGTTCTGGTGTGCATGTGCAGAACCTGCAGGTTTGTTACATAGGTATACATGTGTCATGGTGGTTTGTTGCACCCATCAACCTGTCATCTACGTTAGGTATTTCTCCTAATGCTATCCCCCACCTCGTCTCCCACACCTCAGCAGGCCCCGGTGTGTGATGTTCCCCTCGCTGTATCCGTGTGTTCTCATTGTTCACCTCCCACTTATGAGTGAGAACATGTGGTGTTTGGTTTTCTGTTCCTGTGTTAGCTTGCTGACAATGATGGCTTCCAACTTCATCCATGTCCGTGCAAAGGACATGAGCTCATCCTTTTTATGGCTGCATGGTATTCCACAATGTACATGTGCCACATTTTCTTTTTCCAGTCTATCATTGATGAACATTTGGGTTGGTTCCAAGTTTTTGCTATTGTGAACAGTGCTGCAGTAAACATAAATGTGCATGTGTCTTTATAGTAGAATGATTTATAATCCTTTGGGTATATACTCAATAATGGGATTGCTGGGTCAAATGGTATTTCTAGTTCTAGATCCTTGAGGAATTGCCACACTGTCTTCCACAATGGTTGAACTAATTTACACTCCCACCAACAGTGTAAAAGCATTCCTAGTTCTGTACATCCTCTCTAGCATCTGTTGTTTCCTGACTTTTTAATGATTGCCATTCTAACTAGCATGAGATGATACCTCATTGTGGCTTTGATTTGCGTTTCTCCAATGACCAGTGATGATGAGTTTTCTTTTTCATAGTTTGTAGGCTGCATAAATGTCTTCTTTTGAGAAGTATCTGTTCATATCCTTTGCCCACTTTTTGATGGAGTTTTATTTTCTTGTAAATTTGTTTAAATTCTTTGTAGATTCTGGATATTAGCCTATTGTCAGATGGATAGATTGCAAAAATTTTCTCTCATTCTCTAGGTTGCCTGTTCATTCTGATGATAGTGTGTTTTGCTGTGCAGAAGCTCTTTAGTTTAATTAGATTCATTTGTCAATTTTGGCTTTTGTTGCCATTGCTTTTGGTGTTTTGTTCATGAAGTCTTTGCTCATGTCTGTGTCCTGAATGGTATTGCCTAGTTTTTCTTCTAGAGTTTTTTATGGTTTTAGGTCTTATGTTTAAGTGTTTAATCCATCTTGAGTTAATTTTTGTATGAGGTGTAGAAAGGGGTCCAGTTTCAGCTTTCTGCATATGGCTAGCCAGTTTTCCCAAAACCATTTATTAAATAGGGAATCCTTTCCCCATTGCTTGTCTTTGTCGGCTTTGTCGAAGATCAGATGGCTGTAGATGTGTAGTGTTATTTCTAAGGCCTCTGTTCTGTTCCACTGGTCTATATATCTATTTTAATACCAGTACCATGCTGTTTTGGTTACTGTAATCTTGTAGTATAGTTTGAAGTCAGGTAGTGTGATGCCTTCAGCTTTGTTCTTTTTGCTTAGGATTGTCTTGGCTATATGGGCTCTTTTTTGGTTCCATATGAAATTTAAAATGGTTTTTTCTAATTCTGTGAAGAAAGTCAGTGGTAGCTTGATGGGGATAACGTTGAATCTGTAAATTACTTTGGGCAGTATGGCCATTTTCATGATATTGATTCTTCCTATCCATGAGCATGGAATGTTTTTCCATTTGTTTGTGTCCTCTGTTATTTCCTTGAGCAGTGGTTTGTAGTTCTCCTTGAAGAGGTCCTTCGCTTTCCTTGTAGGTTGTATTCCTAGGTACTTTATTCTCTTCATAGCAATTGTGAATGGGAGTTCATTCATGATTTGGCTATTATTAGTGTATAGGAATGCTTGTGATTTTTGCACTTTGATTTTGTATCCTGAGACTTTGCTGAAGTTGTTCATCAGCTTAAGGAGATTTGGGGCTGAGATGATGAGGTTTTCTAAATATGCAATCATGTCATCTGCAAACAGAGACAATTTGACTTCCTCTGTTCCTATTTGAATACCTTTTATTTCTTTCTCTTGCCTGATTGCCCAAGCCAGACTTCCAATACTATGTTGAATAGGAGTGGTGAGAGAGGGTATCCTTGTCTTGTGCCAGTTTTCAAAGGGAATGCTTCTATCTTTTGCCCATTCAGCATGATATTGGCTGTGGGTTTGTCATAAATGACTCTTACTATTTTGAGATACGTTCCATCAATACCTAGTTTGTGGAGAGTTTTTGACATAAAGGAGTATTGAATTTTATCGAAGGCCTTTTCCGCGTCTATTGAGATAATCATGTCGTTTTTGTCATTGGTTCTGTTTATGTGATGGATTATGTTGATTGATTTGCATATGTTGAACCAGCCTTGCATCCAGGTATGAAGTCGACCTAATAGTGGTGGATAAGCTTTTTGATGTGCTGCTGGATTCAGTTTGCCAGTATTTTATTGAGGATTTTTGCCTCAATGTTCATCAGGGATATTGGCCTGAAATTCTCTTTTTCTGTTGTGTATCTGCCAGGTTTTGGTATCAGGATGATGCTGGCCTCATAAGATGAGTTAGGGAGGAGTCCCTCTTTTTCTGTTGTTTGAGATGGTTTCAGAAGGAATGGCAGCAGCTCCTTTTTGTACCACTGATGGAATTCAGCTGTAAATCTGTCTGGTCCTGGGCTTTTATTGATTGGTAGGCTATTAATTACTGCCTCAGTTTTAGAACTTGTTATTAGTCTATTCAGGGATTTGACATCTTCCTGGTTTGGTCTTGGGAGGGTATATGTGTCCAGCAATTTATTCATTTTTTTCTAGATTTTCTAGTTTATTTGCATAGAGGTGTTTATAGTTTTTTCTGACGGTAGTTTGTATTTCTGTGGGATCAGTGGTGATATCCCCTTTATCGTTTTTTATTATGTCTTTTTGATTCTTCTCTCTTTATTAGTCTGGCTAGTGGTCTATCTATTTTGTTAATCTTTTCAAAAAACCAGCTCCTAGATTCATTGATATTTTAAAAGGTTTTTCATGTCTCTATCTTTTTCATTTCTGTTGTGATCTTAGTTCTTTCTTGTCTTCTGCCAGCTTTTGAATTTGTTTGCTCTTGCTTCTCTAGTTGTTTTAATTGTGATGCACTTATTCTAAAATCAACCACATAATTAGAAGTAAAACACTCCTCTGCAAATGCAAAAGAACGGAAGTTATAACAGTCTCTCAGACCACAGTGCAATCAAATTAGAACTCAGGATTAAGAAACTCACTCAAAACCTCACAACTGCATGGAAACTGAACAACCTGCTCCTGAATGACTACTGGGTAAATAATTAAATTAAGGCAGAAATAAATAAGTTCTTTGAAACCAATGAGAACAAAGACACACCGTAGCAGAATCTCTGGGACACAGCTAAAGCAGTGTTAGGAGAGAAATTTATAGCACTAAATGCCCGCAAGAGAAAGCAGGAAAGAACTAAAATTGACACCCTAACCTAGGCTGTTTTTCTAGGTCTCTTTCTTGCTAAAGTTTTGCTTATTTTATTTACTCCACAGTCCAACTAAAACCAAATTTTTTACATCATTTCATGTGAGAGTTACCTTTTATTCTAATAAACTGTGGAATAACTGGGGTTGTGTAGGGAATTGCTTAAGTTCATAAGCATTCTTGCAAACTTGAATGTGTCGGTATAAGATTATTTTTTGAAAATTTGTAATTCCATTTCACAATCTCAACCAGAATTCATTATGTTTAAACCACCCGATATAGACTAAAACATTTTTTCAGGAGCACAATTGTAAAAAGGATAGGGAGAAATATTTACAACATTCCTTATTTCTTTGCAGATTTAGTGAAAGTATGTCCCACTTTTACAAAATGTCTTATTTTCCTCTCTTTTTTACACATATAATAGAGAACTAACTTTTAAAAACTAGATAAGAAGAGAATACTAATTTTTAAATTATGATGTCACTTGTAGAATTTGTTTCAAAATTGGTAAAATACACCTCTTTAAGACTGCTTGTAAGCAGTCTTGTAAGACTGTTATAAGAACAGCCAATTCTGTGGACTCATTGGCTTAGTTTTTTATTTCCTTGGTTTCAGTCCAAAGTGTAATAACCTTTTCAGAAAGTTTCTCCTGGATGTGTAAAGAATACCAACAGATACCAGAAAGCATCTGGCTGAAGATTTAAGCGGGAGTATTGCTCTTCATCTAGCGAAAGTGGTAAAACTCTCCTGCATCCTGGAAATATAACTAACTGAGAGAGAGAGGCCCTATTTAAAGCCAGCTGACTTACCCTGCAATTGCTTGTCTGGCAAACAGACAATTGTTAAAGACTCATATATTTAGAAATTTTTAAATGCCGTAGAATCTATGGACAAAATGATTTTCATTTATCTTAATCCAAAATCACAAGATTGATTATATACTTAGGTTATATGGAAAATCAGCATTAGAAGCATTAGTTCTGCACCTCATTTGCATGACATTGTTGCAAGGTATTAACTGTAAAAATGAAGTTAAGTAGGTATCTGTTCACCAGATGCCTAAAACATACAACATTAGTGTAGACATATAGAAGGATCTGCAAGCAACTAAACAAGTAGCATAAATCAAGGATTATACTGATAAAGTGGTAAGTGCATTTTGGGCTTCTTAGGTACTAAGCCCTTCTATCTGCCAGAATAGTCTAGCAGAAAATACATTTTTTTCTTTAGCGTAGGGAAACTTTTCACAGGAGGTGGAATTTTAGGTATTGTGTAGATGATGGGAGAAATTGCTTTTGACAAGCTTCAGTGAAAAAGGAAGGGAATGTGTCATTGCAGATAGGGAGAGAAACACTGGGTCATAGACTGGTAGTGGTGTAGAAATAGAAAGCACAACCTATTGGACAAAGGAACTGAACAGATTTGTCAAAAGAAAAAGGAATGGGACAAACACATACGAAAGATAAGAATTAAGCTGATACAGGCTAGTGAGCTCACTGATAGCAGAGTCCACCAAGAGGCATTTAGTGGTTTTCCTTTAGGGCAAAAATTCTGAAAGAGAAAAGTATGATTTCTAAATAAGACTACTCATAAAAAATGTTGATTATTAAGAATATAGATACAGTCTGTATCTTTAAGACTGAGATTTAGTACAATTTAATTTCGTTGACAGGCTGAACATTTGTATAATTTCTTATCTACTAACTTGATATTCTTAAACAAAAAGGTAAAATTTATTGGTCTTTCTGCCAATCTGTGTTTCTAACCGACCATAAACAACTCTGTTGGTTGCCTGCTCTTGCATTAAGCTTGTCCATGGCCACAAGCCCCTCTCTTTCTATGAGCCCTGCAAAGACCGCCCCTTCCAAATTGCCTTCTCCTCCTTGCTGGCACATCCAAGCACTAGCAAATTCAGAATCATTTTTGACTTATCATTTCCTTTTACCCTTTTTAATCCTAGGTACAATCTTTTACAAGTTGCTTAATCTCTCTGACCTTAGTTTTTTCATATATAACATGGACTTAATAAAACAATATTGCCATTTTCAGAATTCAATGAGTTAATATGTAAACGCACTAAACATAGTGCATGGCACATAATAGTTGAGCTTTAATTGTGCATGTTACTTGTTTTTTCTCTCCTCAACTGGTAATAATAACTTTACTAAAAATGTAATTTAATGAAAACAATTAAATGCATTGTGGTGTTTGCCAAAATTTTTGGTTTGTATGTATACACTGGATTACAGTTTTATAAATTTGTCCTCATGAGATTGTCAGGTGTTTTCTCTTTAGTTGTTTTGTTAAAAGGTTAATTGGAGCATAACAAATGCATCACTATCCTATGTAGCTCCTATAAAAACATAAATACTTAAAAATAAGTTTGAAAATTAGAGGGGCTACTACATGCAACTGTTTGTAGTTCTAATTTTAGTTATGAAATTTACTTCTCAACTAAGGCAAAATCTCTAATTCTGTATCTGCATTAATGACTCAGTGATTTTAGAGGTTGTGAGTTGATATTTTCACATTTCTACCTATGATCACTCATTACAGAATGTCTGATCATGATATCCTGTTCTGTGTAGCATCATAGTGGACACTTCATGATGTTTCTGCTAAACCCTTTACCTGTCATAACTGTCTTCTTTCTATTTTGCAGATTCCCTCAGCAAGGTAAAATTCAGTCCTCACTTGGTTATAAATAGCATTATAAACCATATTTTTGATATTAAATAGAACACACAAATCTCAAAGAATGATAAAAGCATTGTTCATACTTTGTAAAACTTAATCATTGATTAGAGATTGAAACTAAAACTTAACATGAAGGGATCAGACTCATTCACAGAAGGTTGTTGAGAACCAGGAATCATCGACTTCATTCAGTCCAGTTTTATCAGTTGTAAATTGTTTCTTGTTCAAAATCATTTTACAATCCACTTTGCCCACCTCCATCTTCCTTACGTTACAAAGAACTTTGATCTGCTAGGCACTGCTGATGGTAGAATGCCATGGCTTTAAAGTTTCCCTTTGAAATACAGTCTGTGTTTTCAATAGAATTAACTGTTCAACAGAGAGAGAACAGGATTTCTGTGCAAAGACAGTACAGTGCTGGTGAAAGATATAGCCCCTTTATACATTAAGCAAGGATGATTGCCTAAGAATTCTAGCTGCTGCTGTTGATGCTGCTACAACTATTGCTACTACTACTACTAATCACTAGTATAGAAAAATATCTCTTTGATCCTCTGTGTGTGGTGGTAAGGTTTTGGGAGAAGCCGTTGTCTGTGGGTGATGGGATCACATATATTTTAAAGTCTTTTCGACCATTTTCGTTTTCTAATTTTTCTCAAGTAAAAGATTATTCTATACTTCTAAAAAATTATAATTTAAAAAATAACATCTTGTTGGACTTGTTTAAATTATCAGATTTTTTCAGTTATGTAATTGATTTCTGGCATACATAGACTTTTACCATTTTCTCTGCTTTAACATACCTTTATCAGTTTTATAAATACAGTTTGAAAGGACTGTTCTAAATATATATAAAGGGAAAATTTCATTTGAAAGCAAAAATCTGTATTTGGGATATTTGTTGTCTTTTTTGCCTTCTAAAGGGTAATCTAGAAACACTAATATTGATTGGTTATTTTGTTTCATAATACTTTCTAGTTGATTCTTGGCAAAAATGGTTTTCTCTTTCAGTGTAAACAGTAACAAAAAAGTTACTCAGAATTTCTCCAGTGTTTTAAGAGCTGTGCAGGTTGACCTCCAAAAATTTAAGAGAGCATTAGAACATGGGATATCTAATGGTTGAGACTGGAATTATTTGTAATAATCTTAGATGTAAATACTAGTGTCTTATTAGTCTTCTTATCTTTGCTAGTATAAAAATGGTTGAAACATTTGAAATTATTTTCTCAGTTACAGTTATGCCCTGTGTAGAAGTGTGATTATCTAAGAAGTGATTCTTTTTCAGATTTCAAATATGAAGTATTGTTTAATACTAACATATAGTTACAAAGACTATCATGACTATTTTTGGTGTTCTTGATTATGATTTAATACTTCATATTTTAGGAAAGACAATTTAGTTCTAAATGTATTTATAAGCGAGTTCCTAATTTTTTTGTGTGCTGTAGACTTCTAAGCTAAAATTGATATAATTAAATGTTAGGCATTTTCATTTTTTATGGCTTACTACTTTAATGCAAAGTGGAATAAAATACTAATTTGTTTCTTACCCTCAGATGATGATGTGCTGATGTATATTTTCCAGTCTTGTCATAAGCTCACAATTACCTACATAATGGTCTTGAACCAAATGATTAAAATGGAAGACAATTTCTGGTCTTCCATTTTAATCAGTGTGATGCAAGACTATTATGTAGATTTTTGTGTAAAATGTGGAATGTGAATCCTCACCTCTTTAGTCATTTTTCCTATTAGATATTGAAGCGAATTTTAAAATATGCCGTTAGACTAAAGATATCAAAATGCCTTATAAAGATAATACAGTATACCTAAGTCTTGTTTTATAGCACCAGAGAGAGAACTAGAAGTGCATAGAAGGAATAAATTCAGTTGCACATTTTGTATTTAATCCAATAACTCAACAACATGGGCACATATTTAAAAACTTAAATGCTTTCATCAAACATCTTCTTGATTATACCGTAAAGCCCCCAAAGTTTTTATTGGTAGCATTACTTTGATTAATGAAATGAGCTTCAGTGCAAAAACCTGGGCTGTTAGAATACTTAAAACACCATTATTGTCCAGTTCTACAGCTGCTACCGTAGTGCCTGGCTCTCATCTTTTTATACGTGGTTTACCACATCAGCATCCATGCTGAGAACCATGCCTCAGTCTTTCACTCTTCGAATACATTTAGTCATGAACTTATTTATTTAGCAGATCTTTGAGGACCTACAATGTGCCAACAATTTATTTAAGTATTTTCCATCCCCAGGCTAGGACTTATAGTCCCCAGTTGGTTATCAAATCTAAACTAAACTCAGCCTAAACATTTGGAGTTCTCCAAATCTCACTTATTCTTGTTCTTTCATGCCGGTCTCCTCATGGTAACATTCTTAGCATAGTGTCTGTTCCCACTTCTTGTCCTAGTGCATCATCTTTCCTCTTCAAGGATGTACTCCTCCTCCTCCTCTGAAATTTTAAAAATCACAACTAAAACTGCCCTGTGAGGTGTGAGGTTAAGGTTGATGTAGTCATCTGATCCAGATCATTCTTTTTGTTCTGGATCCTGAGAGTATCTAGAGGAAATTGAGTATTCTGGTTAATGAGTGGCTTATCACATACTCTCTTAACAACATTAAGTACTCTTTATTCAGTAAAAATTCATACCATAAGAAAAATATATTATAGTGTATTTAGTGCTTCTTTGGTGATATATAAGGTATTCTCCTTAGAAATTTAGATTTGTAGGAATGCTGGTTAATAGAAGTTTCTAATATTTACTATCTTCCATATTTGCTGATATTTTGTTTATTTTAAGCTATTTTAAATATTTTGCATTTCATGTTTTTAACCAGGCAGTATCTCTGTTCCTCATTCTGAACACCTAATATGGTACTTTGAACATAATTAGTACCTAATATGGTACTTTTCATAAAGTGCTTGACTCAGTCAAAAAAATATTGAACATCTACTGTGTTCCAGGCATTTTGCTGGATTTCTGGACTACAATCATGAAAAGACCGTCTGTTCTCTCAGCCTGCTTATAGTCTAGTGGGAAAGATAGGTTGACAGACAACCCTAATATAGTATAAGTTCTTGAATACAGGTAAATACAGGCGTATAGGGTACCTAGTCTCTTCTAGGATAGGTGTGTCAAGCAAACTTTTTTAGTAGAAGCAGCCTCGGCACCAAGGAGGGAATTAGGAAATTTTAGTGCCCGATAATCTTCAGTCTCCTAAATTATACCAAATGAAACAAAGTAACAGTGTGTGTTTGCTATGGGAATACACCTGAAAGTCAAATATCCAGCATGCACTCCCTCAAGAGTGTCACCCTAAACCTTCCCATGTAGGGATGCTGGTGCCACCTCTGAGAGGAAGGCATGGCTAAACAGAGGCAAGCAGCAGATAAGAACAGGAAGATTCCTGTGAGGGGAACATGAACAAATGTCCAGTGACAAAAAAGGAAAAATCTAAGGTGAGTTGGAAGAAGTCATTGTCCAAGGCCAGAATGTAGATTTGGTTGGACAGAGTGGATGGAGGGATATAGGCAGGGCCATTGAGCTGCCGAAGAAGGCAGGAGCCAGGCCATAAAGGATTTTAAATCAGTGGTTTTTAAAACCTTTATTTTCTTAGCAGTAGAATTCTTAAGAATTCTTAAATTTTAACTTGTAGCTCAATATTTAAAAAATAATAAAAACAGAACTACTTTGGTTTTGATGTTAAGGTTTATTTTGTTGTGTGTTTTGATGGGGTGGTAGCGGTGTTAGTTTCCTTGGTTGCTTGCCTCTCTCTGTACTCTACTGAGGTTAGGAGTTGTGTTCTAGAGTCACATCATGTTACTAACTGGGGCTCTGTGTTCTGACTGGTGGTAGCAATAGGTTTCATCCTTTGTTATTGAGTAGTCTCCTAGGCCTTTACTTTTATCTGTTCAACAAAAATGTGTATACAGGTTGAGCGTCCCAAATCTGAAATGCTCCAAAATCTGAAACTTTTTGAATGCCAATATAATGCTCAAAGGAAATGCTCAGTGGAACATTTTTAGATTTCAGATTTTCAGACTAGGGATGCTGAACCAGTAAGTATAATGTACATATTATTACAAAAAAAAAAATCTGATATCCAAACACCACTTCTCTCAAGGATTTTGGATAAGGTATACTCAACCTGTATTCTTAGTAGTGGTAATGTTTCTCTGAGAAAAATAGACATAATCCGTGACCTCATGGAGTTTCCAGTATAATGCCAGAGATGGATATTAAAAAGTAATCTTGTAACTTCAAGCTGTGTGATAAGTGCTGTACAGAAGAGGTCACTTACATTGAGAGATCTGTAAAGAAATGACATTTAGATATAAACTTAAGTGGAGATCTGAACAATGAGCTGGTGGTAGACAGTGCTGTAGGCAGGGGCTTTAACATGCATAAATGCCCTAGGGGAATAAGGTTCGTGGCAGCAGTAAAGCTGGAGAGGGAGGTAGAACCCAGATTACGGACAGCCAAGTTAAGGATTTGGATTTTATCCTCAGTGTAATGAAAAAAATCATTAAAAGGTTTTGAATAGTGGAATGATATAAGATGGTTTTTTTATTAAAATATTAATTACTATGGCTCATGTGTGGCGAATGGCTAAGAGAACAGCTAGAATGAGTGAGTACAGGGACATCGGTTACAGGAATCGTATTCTCACATCTGCCACATGGTGGGCACTCATTCGCCATTTTGTGGTTAGCTTAATGATGACTAGATCACTGCCTCTGTGGTAACATCTCAAATTATTTGTACTTTAACCATGAGTTAAGTTGGATATTTTTGAGGAATCATGAAGTGTTACTGATTCTACTAATTTTTCCTCATAAAACTTTAGATATTTTGAACTGCCGCTTCATCTTGCCCAGGGTGAAAACAAGGCATTTATTCATTCATTCAAGAAGTGCGTAAACTGTGCCAGGTACTGGCTGAGAGCTGAGGATACAGACTGGATGAATAAGTTAGGCATGATATCTGCCATCAAGTGGCTTGTAGTCTGGGTAACCAGAGCCGAGTAGAGCAGGCTGTATGTTGGCTTCATGCCTCCGAAGTAATATGTCTGGAATTAGCCTGTCTGTTGTCCCAGCCTCAGTATCTGGAATATCCTAGATGAAGATGAGATCTCTTAATAATTTAATTACATTTTCTCCTACCTCCTCTTTGTTCTAATGTATACTACTAAATTTCTACTTTGATGATCTTTGCTGAAAATACAGCCACTTTTAAGTCCTATAACACATGTGCCAGGACCTGACAACCTAAAAATTAAATCCTGATTCTTCTTTACTCTTAGAAAAGCTGGGACCTTCCTTAATGGATTAACCTTCTGTTGCTGCATAACAAATGACAATAAATTTAGTGATTTAAACAACACGTATTTATTATCTCATGTTTCCACGGGTCAGGAGTCCAGGCACTGCTTAGCTGGCTCTTCTGCTTAAGTCAGCAGTCAAGGTACCAGCCAGGCTACATTGTCATATCTAGTGCAGGGTCCTCTTCCAAGCTCATTCAAGTTCTTGACAGAATTCATTCCCTTCCTTTTGTAGGAAGGCTGCTTCTCTCCACAGGCAGTTCACAATATGACTCTTCACCTTTTCAAAAGTGGCAGAATAGAGAGAGTATACTGCTTTGCCTTTCTGAATTCAGGGAAGGCCTAAATCCTCTTTTAAGGGTTCACCTGATTAAATCAGGCTCGCCCAGGATAATCTCCTTTGGTAAACACAAAATCAGCTGATTGGGTACCTTAAGTACATTGCAGAATCACTTCACATTTGCCAGATAACATAATCACAGCAGTAATATTCCATCATATTCTCAGGGCCTGCCTGTACTCAAGGGAAGGGGATGATAGAAGACCATGGGTCATTGGAGGTCAGTCATCTTAGAATTCTGGCTACCTCACTTGCCTTTTTGTAAAAAAACTCACATCTTTTAGTTTCCAACAAGTCATGCTTGTCTCAGTCTCATCATATCTTTGATGACTTCTTCACTGTTCTTTCTCTTCCTTCATTCCATAGATACTGAGATTTCTCAAAACATCTCATCAACAATCCAGCCTGTTTCTTGACTCTGTACCTTTTATTTTTCATTGGCTGGGGACCAATTTTCTTGTTCTAAAAATAAAGCTAAGAGCAGGCACTTTTTCCTCCAGTCATTTGCTGAAGAACATAAACTCATCAGATAATAAAACAAAATCCTATTTCTTGCCAACCTTGTACCAATTTAGGGAGAAGCCTAGGGGAGAATGACTGGTTTTAGCTCCAGCCACTCCAGTTAGGGAAAACTGCATGGATGGTTGGGAGAACCTTACCAGATGGGGGATAGGCAGTTGTGTCAATGGGTTCTAGCAGATGCACCCTGCATGTATTGTCCTTTTATGCCAGGGTACCTCGGAAGAGTATGGGTCTGGGTTGTGACTTATGAGAGGGGCTACACATGCATGAGTTGGGACAACCATGTGGTATTAATCTACCAATGGTTTCAAGTTGTATTGATTAAACAAATACATTCTTACAATTTAGATGTAGCCTTTCACCTGAATTCAACCATCTGCTATCTAGCAAAATTCGGTATCTTGCAAACTTAAGGCTGTCAGGCTTCTGCTGCTAATTTAAGGATAGCTTGGTGGAATTTGCATGGAGGGAGCAGTTATCTTTTCTCCTTCTAAGATGACCTTCATCTCTCTTTTTATCTGATTGGTTTACCCGTTAAAACTCAGCTTAAGAGAAAAAAAAAAAAGCTTAGACATTGTCTCCCTGCTAAAGCCTTTCCATTTCTAGAAACCTATCTCCAGTGTCCATCCTTGAGAAAGTCAATCCTTTTCTCTCTTTGTTCTCTACCTGGATTGAAGTTGTTTCTGTCAATTAAAACTACCATATTGTATTATAATTTACTTACATGTCTGTCTACCCTACTAGTGAGATCCTTGGGGGTAGAAACTGATTTATTAATTTTCTTAACTATATAGTGCCTGACATATGACAAAAGCTCAATACATGTTTTGAGTAAATCAATCACTGCACCAACTCAAATCACAGTATTTCCCCCCTCCCCGCTGATTTCAGGTGACCGCCTCTGATCCCCTTAGACACAAACATTGACCCTGATTAAACCTGTGTTTGCTTTGATCCATAGGTACACATTTGAACTACTGGCCATCCTTTCTGGAGGGGGTTTTGTTACTCTGGCCTACAGTTCTTTATCCTTCCCCTCCCCACCCCCCCCCCGGCACTGACCAGCATGTATTAAAGTCAGAAGACCAATCTTTTGAACAGATGTTTTGAATGGGGCAAAGCCTTCTTGTCTTGAAGCCCTGTAAGTCACTCCAGAGAGTATGGGAAAAGCAAAGTGCTTGGCATAGGGTGTGGTAGTAGCAGAGGATCTTAATTTATAGTTCTTCACATGTGAATGAAGTTCTGAAGCTATGAAATAGAAAGTGGGAATTATCATCTCAATTACCTTAGTTTTGACGTGTGGACCAAAGAAAATGTTCAGGAATCTTCATATTGTGAAATGTACAGTACATGTTTAAGGTTGTAGAATATTGGCCCTAAGGATAATTTTATATTCATTCTTAAAAGAGAACTAAGTTAGAAACAGTGTCTTCAGATTATCATCTCTCCCGAAGACCCTTGCCTGGTTTTACTGTTGAAAAGCAGCATTAAAGATGGTGCAGTAGCATCATTAGATGTATGGCCTTGGAAGAACATAGCTTTCATATCAGAAATGTACTTTTCAAAAAATCTATATTTCCTTTTTAATAATTTTATAATTTCAGCTTTCATTTTAGAGTCGGGGGTACATGTGTAGGTTTGCTATATGGATATATTGTGTGATGCTAAGGTTTGGGGTACAGAAGATCCTGTCACCCAAATACTGAGCATAGTACCCAATAGGTACCTTTCCAGCCCTTACTCCTTTTCTTTTGTTCCCCCTTTGGTTGTCCCCAGTGTCTGTTGTTCCAATCTTTATATCTGTGTGTGTTCAATGCTTAGCTCCCACTTAGAAGTGAGAACATGTATTTGGTTTTCTGGGCCAGTGTTAATTTGCTTAGGATAACGGACTCCAGCTGCATTCATGCTGCTGCAAAGGACGTGATTTCATTCTTTTTTATGGCTGCATAGTATTCCATGGTGTGTGTGTATGTATGTGTGTGTGTGTGTGTGTGTATTTTTTCATGTGATAATTCATCCAATAAAATATTGATGACTGTGGCATAGGAGTGTAAAATTAGAAGTGCTTGATATGGATAACAGTACATACATTTCAGAAGTCTTCTGACTTTAATACATGCTGGTCAGTGGGGGGCGGGGGGGTAGAGGATAAAGAACTGTAGGCCAGAGTAACAAAACCCCCTCCAGAAAGGATGGCCAGTAGTTCAAATGTGTATCTATGGATCAAAGCAAACACAGGTTTAATCAGGGTCAATGTTTGTGTCTAAGGGGATCAGAGGCGGTCACCTGAAATCAGCGGGGAGGGAGGAAATACTGTGATTTGAGTTGGTGCAGTGATTGATTTACTCAAAACATGTATTGAACTTTTGTCATATGTCAGGCACTATATAGTTAAGAAAATTAATAAATCAGTTTCTACCCCCAAGGATCTTCATGCAGCTCTTCTGGAATGTGGGCAGAAATTAGTGTCATGGTTTTGTCTATGGTCAGCCATTTTCTATTATACTTACCTTGTCAGAAGATGTTTAATTTATCACAATTAACTAAAAACTTTTGTTTAAAAAGTATGTCTTATGGAAAACAGAGCAGAGATGACTAATTTTTTATGTGCAGTAAATAATGTTTTTAAGTAAACACTTCTACATCCAGGTGAAGGAAACGATTAAGTAGAAATTGGGACTTGCATATAATTTTTTAAAAGATTGTGAAACTTATTAATACTATCCATGTGTCTTATTCCAGTAACAAAGGTTTATGCAATAGGTATACTCCCAAAAGGTTGTGTTACTATATAATGTAAATGCATGAGGATCAGTGTTTAAGCAATTAGTCAAAACCTCTAATTTACCTCTTCCCAAATGTATTATCTCTTGAGTTATCTATAAGCAGACAGTTGTAGGAAAAAATGAAGAAAGTTGGCCTTATAGGAAGTTTGTTTATCCAGAAAACTTCAGGAGTTTTAGTTTGAAACCTTCATTAGAAATTTTTAAATAGTCAGTTAAGTTAAAAGCAACTGTAATTGTAGTTACTTGGTATCAGTTGTTCTTCAGGCCGAGTTCTTAAAAGAGAAATTTTAGGAGTATGCTACTCTAATTTCAACAGATAATCATTAAGATGCTGTAATGGTAAAAAAGCAACTCCGGAATAATAAGGATAGTTTATATGTTTCTTAGAGATTCTATAATAATCAATTTTTAGAAAGTACACTTCATACAAAGCCAAGTATTTGCTTTCTGTTTTTGTTGTTGTTGTTGTTGTTCTTTTGTCTGGTTGATTTCAGCTTGTTTTTGACCCTTGCCTACTAAACGGTACTTTACCCCATTATACTCAATTTTAATTTAATTGTTTTGAAAAATGTTCTTCCTTTTCGTTACAACATTTTACATTTTCTCTAATATGTGTTTATGTAAATTCACTTTGAAGAAATGCCTTTATACTATCAGCTTTGTGGAGTTACTGCAAACCAATGCCATCATCAGATTATAAATTTTTTTTTTGTAGCTAGTCTTTTCATCATGACTTTGCATAACATTGTTCCAGCTAGATCAACAAATTGATTATTATATTTTACTATATCATAAATAATGCCCAAAGGCTTAGTAATATGAGTGAAACTTACTGGGGGTGATATTTTATTTAAGCTGCTATATTTAAAGGTGCTGCAATTTAGCTATTCCATTGAATCTACATATAGTGCATACTTGACATAGTTAAGAAAAGGTTTTGTTACTTTTCTTTATATTGAATATTTGAGTAATACACAGTTCTGTTTTACGTTAGGATTTGAGTCCCTTATGTACAAAAATATTTACTACCTTCTTTGTTTCATTTCAGAATGACCTTATTTAAAAATGTATGAGGCTATTTATAATCAACTCTGTGGAAGTGATTAAAGAGGTGTGAATAATAGGTTATTGGAACTTGACAGCTCATGGTTTGCTAAACTAGTGTTAGATCATTTATGCTGCTCAGATGTACCTTATTTTCCTTAGGTGAGAATTTCTGTTTTGACATGTGGTTTGTTGGTATAATATATTGCATAGGTTTTTCTCTTTTAAGTGGTTTACCAAATCTTGATATTTTATTGCCTTATTTTACATTTTCAGCCTGATGAATCAACATTTTATGCTTAATAAGAATAACCTTAGTATAGGCTATAAACAAAACAGTCAGTGTAGACAGAGTACGGTCCTTATGTGGAGCATCAGCCTTCCATTTCAAGCTGTCCTATAAGATAAATACAATCAAGTTTTTTTTTTAAATGGGAAAAAAACTCTTACAGAACACTGGAAAATATTTGGCGGGTTAACACTCAGCAGTTGTTACTCTGGGAGGAATGTTAGAACTCCTGAAGAAATTTGGGCTAGCCAATATATCCATAAAAAGAAGAGGTGTGTATTTGGTATTTCATTAAATCTTCACTAATTTTAAATACAAACACCAGAAAACCATGAATTTGAATCAATTGAATTTGAGTTAGACAACCTTTTCACTTGAGAATAAAAAGAAATTTAGGAAAGCATTTTTAAAATTTTGAGTAAACCATTACTTAATGAGTTTCCACTGCTAGTTCTCATGGATTCAGAGCATTGTCATTTGGTAGTTTTCTCAAGTATTCTCAAGATTTACTAAAATGCATTTTAATAATCGCAATTCAATTTTCCCTAACCAGCCAGCAGGTAATGTTTCTAAAAAGAATGTGGTTGAAAACTGTGGCAGAGAAAATCAGGCCTCATAGACAACAAAGTTTAGAGAAATAAAAGTAAAAATTACTATGTATATGTTCTACAATAAATCTGATAAATTCTTTATAAAAAATCCAAAATTAACCACATTTCTCAACATGAAACACTTCCTACACTAATTCATCACTGGACCCATTTATTCAGTTGTGATCTGTAGCATTAGTCACCCATAAATTTTGAATTATGTAAATTACACCCATTTTAAAGTTTTTAAACTATCTGGCTTGAAACCTAATTTTTGTCTTGATTTTCCCCTGAAAATCAAGTCTGAGAAATTCTTGTGTAGCAGTCTATATTTTGGTGGTACTTAAGGGTATATTTTTCTAGACCTGACCTTCTCATTTATTAAAAAATTGGAGTACAAATGTTTATGAAAGGATGGTATAATTGTTTGAAAGTATCAGTTGTATATGCATACGTATAAATAGCCCAAAGGTTTTATAAAAATAAAGTGTGATGATATATTCAAAGAAGGCTGCAATAATTTATTTCTGGAGTACCATGGTACTTTGGAGAGAACTCTAGAGACCTGTTTTTAATCCTTTTCTTCCAGTTACTCTCTGTGTGAGTTTGAATAGTTTGCTTAACTTTACTCAACTTCCTATATCTTTTCCTTAAAAGGTGATGATAATATCAACTCTACCAATGTCACAGTATATTGTTCTGAGGATGTTCTGGTGAAAGTGCTTTGTAACGTGTGAATTGCAAAGGAATTATAAGATTTGCCGATGTTGCACTTGTTGCCAATCTGAAGATTCAAGCTATAAGTTGAACACAAAGTATGTGACTAGAGAAAACATTACTCTGCCCCCTACCCTCACCCCATCCCCATGACTCAGGTTGACAGCTATTCTTAGTTAAGAGATACTTGGAGAAAAGAAGACAGTTTAGAGAGCTTCCTGTAGATATTCATTGACTTCTAGTTCATTTTGGTCTTCTCAGACACTTTTCTTAAAGGACAGTTTTATATCAGTAACTTCACTCTGAAGTCTGTAGAATAATAGGACATTCAGATTATAGAGTCAGTCTAACTTTATGACCCTAGAGTAGTACAGAGAACTCTAATGTTGTTTAGGTTTTCCAACTGGGGACATCCTGTGATCTAACTGTTCCTAGTGCACAAGCTAATCCCACCCATATCCTGTTTGTGAGTAATTGGATGGATGCCTGGAAAATCTAGTGCCAGATTGTATAGTGCCTTCTACAACAGAAATCTCTAGTTTGAGTTGATTTACCCTCTACCTAAACAAACACCTCTCATAGGTGAGCCTCTATTCTCAAAAAGGCAAGATTATGTAACATAGATCCATAGTTCTGTTTCCATAGTCATGCTTTGGATGGTACTTCCCATTGATCTGGATCGGAGACATACGTAAAATACAATTTCAGGGTGTTGTTTTTCTGTATAACTGAAGCAGTAGATTTTGAGTTGTATACCTCTTCCCATGAATATTGAAGACAGCTTTGTAGGAAAAGAAATAATTTCTTCTTAAATTATCTTTTTTATCTAAATTATTAAGAATAGGAAAATACCATTTGCATCATTGTAGTCTCTCTTACTTCTTGGGTTCTCTTTACAGGATATCAAAATTATGTTTAAAGAAAAAACCGGATGCATATAGGTGTGTGCAAGCTTGTCATAATTCAGAACAAAATTCCATTGTTAAATTTCAAAGATATGTAATAGTGCTGGCATTTACTACAGCATTGTGATAAAGGGCACAAGCTCTAGAGTCAGTATCCTGGGTATAAATGGTAAATCCACCACTTACCAAAGAATTCTACCAGGCATGGTGGAAGTAAAACCTTTCTTCTAATTGCCATATTCTTACCCATAATTTGTGAATTATTCAAAATTAATAATTTGTTTTGGAACCCCAATTCAGCAGGTATAAGCCAAAAAAGGGAAGGATGGAAAAGTATAAAAAGTGATAGCTTCAGTGACCCCTGGTTGATACCAGGGCTCAAACTATATTATGTCTGTCTCTCTTTGTCTCCCTGCCACCTCCCTTGTATTTCTTCCTCCCCTTCCTCCGTCTAAGACATATAGGGCTTGAACTGATTGATTTAAAAGGCAATGAATCTCAGCCAGGCGCGGTGGCTCATGCATGTAATCCCAGCACTTGGGAGGCCGAGGCAGGTTGGTTACGAGGTCAGGAGATTGAGACCATCCTGGCTAACACGGTGAAACCCCATCTCTACTAAAAATACAAAAAAAAAAAAATTAGCCAGGCATGGTGGCGGGCGCCTGGAGTCCCAGCTACTCAGGAGTCTGAGGCAGGAGAATGGTGTGAACCCGGGAGGCAGAGCTTGCAGCGAGCGGAGATTGCACCACTGCACTCCAGCCTGGGCGACTGAGCAAGACTCCGTCTCAAAAACAACAACAACAAAAAAGGCAATGAATCTCTAATGGTTGGTTGTATTTCTGTGAGGTCAGTGGTAATATCCCCCTTGTTGTTGTTTCCGATTGTGTTTATTTGAATTTTTGGTCTTTTCTTCTTTATTTGTCTAGCTAGCAGTCTGTTTTATTAATTTTTCTCAAAAAGCTAGCTCCTGGATTTGTTGATCTTTTGAATGGTTTTTCTTGTCTCTGTCTCCTTCAGTTCAGCTCTGATTTTGGTTATTTCTTATCTTTTGCTAGCTTTGGGATTTGTTTGCTCTTGATTATCTAGTTTAGTTGTGATGTCAGGTTGTTAACTTGAGATCTCTCTCTCTTTTTGATCTGGGCATTTGGTGCTATAAATCTCCCTCTTAACACTGCCTTAGCTGCATCCCAGAGATTCTGGTCCATTGTCTCTTTGTTCCCATTAGTTTTAAAGAACTTCTTGATTTCATCCTTAATTTCATTATTTACCCAAAAGTCATTCAGGAGTAGGTTATTCAATTTCCATGTAATTGTATGAGTGAGTGAATTTCTTAGTCTTGATTTTGAATTTGATTGCAGTGTGGTCCAAGAGACTGTTATGATTTCAGTTCTTTTACATTTGCTGAGGAGGGTTTTACTTCCAATTATGTGAGCAGTTTTAGAGAGAAAGTGCTACGTGGCAATGAAAAGAATGTACATTCTGTTGTTTTTGGGTGGAGAGTTCTGTAAATATCTATCAGGTCCATTTGACCCAGTGCTTAGTTCAGGTCCTGAATATCTTTTTTAATTTTCTGTCTCAGTGATCTCATATTGTGAGTAGAGTGTTAAGTTTCCCACTGTGATTTTGTTAGAGTCACAGTCTCTTTGAAGGTCTCTTAAGAAGTTACTTTATGAGTCTGGGTGCTCCTGTGTTGGGCACATACATATTTAGGATAGTTTGATCGTGTTGAATTTAACCCTTTACCATTATGTAATGCCCTTCTTTGTCTTTTTTAAATCTTTGTTTGGTTTAAAGTCTGTTTTGTTAGAAACTAGAATTGCAACCCCTGCTTTTTTTTTTTTTTTTTTCCATTTGCTTGGTAGATTTTCCTTATTCCCTTTACTTTGAGCCTATGTGTGTCATTGCATGTGAGATGGATCTCTTGAATACAGCATACCAATGGGTCTTGGTTCTTTATCCAGCTTGCCATCCTGTGTCTTTTAATTGGGGCATTGAGCCTATTTACATTTAAGGTTAATAGTGATATGTATGGATTTGATGCTGTCCTGATGATGTTAGCTAGTTACTTTGCAGACTTGTTTATGTGGTTGACTTTATAGTGCCACTGGTCTGTGTACTTCAGTATGGTTTTGTAGTATCTGGTAACGGCCTTTCCTTTCCCTATTTAATGTTTCCTTTAGGAGCTCTTGTAAGGCAGATGTGGTGGTAACAAATTCTCTCAGCATTTGCTTGTCTGAAAAGGATCTTACTTCTCCTTCACTTACGAAGCTTAGTTTGGCTAAATGTGAAATTCTGGGTTAGAATTTCTTTAAGAATGTTGAATATTGACTCCCAATCTCTTCTGGCTTGTAGGGTTTCAGAGGCCATTATCCTTAGCAAACTAACACAGGCATGCTGCATGTTCTCACATGTAAGTAGGAACTAAAGGATGAAAGCATGGGCACATAGAGGGGAACAACAGACACTGGGGCTTAACAGTGGGTGGAGGGTGGAAGGAGAAGATCAGAAAAAATAACTAATGGGTACTAGGCTTAATACCTTGGTGATGAAATAATCTGTACAACAAACCCTCATGACCAAGTTTAACTATGTAACATGTACCCCTGAATTTAAAAGTTAAAAAAAAAAAAAGCCAGTGAATCTGTTAGGAATACTTATAGGCAGAACTCTTTTTTTTTTTTTTTTTGGAGATGAAGTCTCACTCTTGTCCCCCAGGCTGGAGTGCAATGGCACAGTCTCTGCTCACTGCAACCTCTGCCTCCTGGGTTCAAGCAATTCTCCTGCCTCAGCCTCCCAAGTAGCTGGGATTACAGATGCCTGCCACCACACCTGGCTAATTTTTATATTTTTAGTAGAGACAAGGTTTCACCATGTTGGCCAGGCTGGTCTTGAACTCCTGACCTCAGGTGATCCATCCGCCTCAGCCTCCCAAAGTGCTGGGATTATAGGCCTGAGCCACCGCGCCCAGCCATAGGCAGAACTCTTACTTGAGGGAAGGATTCATTTAAGATTCTGACATTCTGTTTTTTATGTTCTTTGTATATAATTGCATATGATTTTGAAATATAAGTCTTTTAAATTTATTAAACTTCTAAATGAAGTTTGTAATCGTATGCAATTTAAGATTTCCTACTGGTTAAGGCATAGACTGTTAGAATGAATTCAGGGTAAACTGTGTGTTTGTGTACTGGGGAAACTAGGGGGATGGTTTATAGGGTCATCTCTTAATCAGTTACTGAGATAGGCAGTTTATGTAAATTGCTCATTCCGTCTTTAAAAAAATCTTATGAGTAGTTACTATTCTTTCATTATATGTGGGGAAAATACAAGAAACTGCTTCCTTTTGCAAACCAAGCACTGCCTTTAAACTTTGCATCTTAGACTGCCAGTACCTGCAGACATGACTAGAACTTATTAAAAATTGTCTTTTTTCAGTTTAATAATTACTTAGTAATATGGCTTTTATCTAAATTTCCTAATTTTGCCATGTTAAAATGTAAACCTATTTGAACTAAGAACTTTGAATTTACTTTAATAAAAACAATTTCTACCACTGCTAATACAATGTAAAATTTTTAGGCTTAGCTTAAGATTAATGTTACTTTGGAAATAAATTGCTACACATTTACACACATAATTTATATAGGAAATAAATCAGTCTATGGAAATATATTTAGATTATAAGCCTTTTTAGCTACAGAAACAAAATTGTTTAGAGTGAACTTACATAGCAAGACAAAGCTGAAAACAGGGTTTAGAAGCTAGTATAATATAAAGTTTACAATTTACAAAAATTACTTCATTTAAATGCAGTTATTTTTATTTATTTTCATTGAAGAAATAAAATCCTATGATTCAGCTTACAGTATACAGTCTTTTGCATGGAGGGGTGATTTTGTAAGGCCCAATCAGTACTGCTTAAATCAGTAAAAAGAGTATATTTGTTTTATGTATCATGTTTTTGGTTCTTTCACCCAGAACAAAAATTTAAAAGAAAAAGTTTTCTTCTGTTTCCAAAAGGAATCTGTTGGGGGATGTGGAGGGGTTGATCCACAACCCTAAATTGGCAGAGAGCTTGGGTGTGTATGTAAGCAGCTAATCTCTCACCTAGTTCCAGGTACATTTCTTGGTTGTTGACCAGAAAAGTACCTGACCAGCCCACATACCTCTCCTGTTATTTTCCTTCCTATAAATGTGGCCTTGCCTGCCAGGGAGCATTGCCTTGAACTAAACTGGAAATAAGAAGCAGCATTCATTATACTGTACACTTGATCTTAGCCAAAAGGCCAAGAAGCAATCATTCCTTATACTATAAATCTCTATTGTTTGAGGAGTAATAGAGGGCAGATAGATCACTACAGGACATGCCTAGTATTTTGGCATCCCAAAAAGTTGGAAACCCTACAAGGCCATACAGAAAATAAAATCCTCTGAACCTAGGTGCTACTAATTCATTCAAGATAGATTTAATTATCTTATTATTTATGGATATAATCTAATGGAATAATTTTAATACTTTAATGAAAACATTACTTTCAATCACATGTACGGAACTCATAGGAAAACTTGAAAATTCTTAATTATAACCAAGACCTATGTAGTATAACTAACAGATAAAAGGATTGTCTTTAAATCTTTATGAAAACGTGAAGTGAAGCAACATAAACATTAATTTGTTGACAAAATAGTTTATTTTAAACACATAAGAATGGAAAAGGTGGAGACTCGGTGGTTGTAAATTTGGACAGGAATATATTGAAATAGCATGTGTATGTGGATACAGATATCAATATTCTGGTTCCTGCCCTCAAAAAGCATATGTTCTTTTTAAGGAGTTAACACAGGTATGATAAAATACTGAAAGAATATTACCAGTGATACTTAGTAAATGCTAATAACTACCTTCAGAATATAGTATAGACCAACACTGTCCAGTAGAACTTTCTTGGATGAAAGAAATATTCTCTATTTTACCTAATAGCCACTGGCTACCTGTGGTTATTTGACCACTTGAAATGTATGCTGTATAAATGAGGAATTTAATTTTTTATTTTATTTAGAAATTTAATTAACTAATTTAAGGATAGACATGGTGGCTCACACCTATAATCCCAGCACTTTGGGAGGCCAAAGCAGGTGGATTGCTTAAGCCCAGGAGTTTGAGACTAGCCTGGGCAACATGGCAAAACCCCGTCTCTACAGAAAATTTAAAAATTAGCCAGGTGTGGTGTTGTATGCTTGTGGTCCCAGCTACTCAGGAGGCTGAGGAAGGAGGATCACTTGAGCCTGGAAGGTTGAGGCCGCAGTGAGCTGTGATCATGCCACTGCACTCCATCGTGGGCAACAGAGTGCAATACCCTGTGTCAAATTTTTTTAAAAAAATTCAGGGTGAATAGATACATTTGATTAGTGGCTAACCTTATTAAATTCTGTAATTCTCAAAAGATGCTTGTCTCAGGAACCCTTCATTTAAAAGTCATTTATGGCCCCAAAGTGCTTTTGACTGTGTGGGCTATATTTATTGATATTTACAGCATTAAAAATAGAAAAATTTTAAATATTTATTCATTCTTAATAAAGTTATTATATGTTAACATAAAATATCTTTGAGGCAAAACTGTATTGTTTAAAAAAGAGTGGCATTGTTTTACATGTTTACAAATCTCTTTATGTGTGGGTTAATAGAAGGCAGTTGAATTCTCATATCTGCTTCTGCATTCCAGCTGTTGCAATGTGCTGAACTGCATTAAAACCTAACCTCACATAGATACATAGTTGGAATTAGCCTTTTTAGATAATTGTAGATATTCTGTGATTACTATGCCAAAACTCATCAAGTAGCAGTTTCTTAAAGTTTAGTTGTGATGTAAAATATGAAACCATATCAATGAATTTTATAGTTTGTTACATTAAAAAATCAATGCTCTCGGCCGGGCGCGGTGGCTCAAGCCTGTAATCCCAGCACTTTGGGAGGCCGAGACGGGCGGATCACGAGGTCAGGAGATCGAGACCATCCTGGTTAACACGGTGAAACCCCGTCTCTACTAAAAAATACAAAAAACTAGCCAGGCGAGGTGGCGGGCGCTTGTAGTCCCAGCTACTCGGGAGGCTGAGGCAGGAGAATGGCGTGAACCCGGGAGGCGGAGCTTGCAGTGAGCTGAGATCCGGCCACTGCACTCCAGCCTGGGTGACAGAGCGAGACTCCATCTCAAAAAAAAAAAAAAAAAAAAAAAATCAATGCTCTCTTGAACTTTGAGTGGACCTTTTACCCACTTATTAATTTGCAACATCATGCATTAGTTATTTGGAAGGTATTGGTTCACTGAATTGTCCAGATCTTGCAAATGTTGACACATTCCATTTTGCCCAACCAAAAAATCACTAATAGCAGCACCAATCTCTTCAGAAGGGTCTTCAAAATTAGGAAATTGCAAAACTCAACTCAACTACAGTTAACATGTTTTCCAAAATTCTCATTTACATCTGAAAGCTCAAATTTTATTGGCAACAAATTTGGCCAATTGTTTTCCTTTAAATGACAGGCTTATTTGTTTTATTTTTGAAAAAATATCTGCCAAAGACTCAAACCATTGTTTGTCAGTTCGTTATTCTTTCAAGTTAAATTGATGTACCATGAAAAAAGCAGCTAGTTCGGCTAGCAACTTAATTCCAGGAGTGATTTTCCATAAGACAGCTGTTATACTTTGATGTCCAGCAGAAGTGTTTGGTATATACATCCCATTTTGTTGTACAGAACACTAAAAATGCATATACTAAAACGCCAAAACTTATTAAAGTAATTTTTACTACTACTTCAAGGATGTACTTAAGTGAAACTGGCAAATATTTTAACTGGAAACGAGTGGCAGTGAGGGCTGCAGCGATATAGTTTGTTGCTGCTGCCTTGGTAAGTGCTAAGATGCCAACAGTTTGACCTACCATTGTCTTTGTAGCATCAGTGCAAATGCCACGGAAGTGAAAAGGGCAAGTAATGCCTTAGTATTATTATAAAAATGGTTTTGACCTTGCTGGAAAGACAATAATGGAGGAAAGAAATTGCTTGCAGTTCGAATAAGTTAGGGAAGACTCCATGATAGATATCAATGTAATATTCAGTGTAATATGCATGCCCTTCTTTATTTATTTTTCTTTACTTACTTTTTTCTATAAAAATAAAAGTAGGAAAGCAATTAGCATGTTAAAAATTGTTTAACCATGTTACTTTTAAAATCATTCTTTGATTCAGCAATTATTAACTACTTTGCATAAGTTATTTTTGTTGTTGATAAGTGGGAAATATGTAATGCTTAGAATAATGATCAGGCCAATAAAGCATCTGTGCCCCCACTATAGAGCACTGCTATGTGCTGGGCACTGTGTTTATGTGCTTTTAAATGCATTCACGGAATCTTCATGGTAACCTTAGAAGGTAGGTTTTATAGAGAGTTAACTGGAATTAATGCCGGCTCACAATTTTTGTATAACTAGATAAATTACTTAGCCTCTTTGGGTTTCAGTTTCCTCAAGTATAAAAGACGAAGCTGAGACTTATCTTCAGATCCTTACCAGGCTTAAAATTCATTAAATAAACACATGTTTCACAGCAGGATAACCCTTTATTGACACATTATCTGAATACTCCACATTTGATTAGGAAGCCATAAAAACAATTACCAAATCATTAACATAAACTTTTTGAAACTTTATGTCCCTTTCATTTTAAAATTCATTGAGTCAATACATTTTTCATAGCACTTAATTCTTTACTGACACATGATCAGAACACTGAACACTTGACCGAAGACCTAATGATAGATGTGAACATAATGTAAACATGATGGGATATGGTCACTATTGTAGAGGAATAAAACGTAATACAAAAGCACAAAGAACAAGAGTCGGGAAAGGTCAAGAAGAGCATCACTAAAGTAGCAGTGTTTTAGTTTGTTCATTAGTTCAACAGACATCTTATATGCCTTTGTTATGCCCTATAAAGCTTGGAACTTAGACTACTGGAGGGAACAAAATGATGTCCTTGCTCTCATGGAGCTTACATTTTAGTGGGGGAGTGTGGTAGGTAGAATAATGACCTCCCAAATATGCATGTCTAATCCCTAAAACCTGTGAATATGTTACATTACTTGAGAAAGGAGTATTAAGTAGCAAAGGAATTAAGGTCACTAATTAACTGACCTTAAAATAGGGAGATTACGTCGGGTTACCTGGCTAGGCAAAATGCAATGTTCCTTAAAAGTGGAAGCTGGAGTTTGAAGATGGGTCAGTGTCAGAATAATGCGACATGAGAAAGTTTGAACTGGCCATTTCTGGCTTTGAAGATGGAAGGGGCCATGGGCCAAGGAATGCAGCAGCCTCTACAAGCTGGAAAAGGCAGGAAAGTGGATTCTCCCCTAGAGTCTCCAGAAAACACAGTTCTGCCAACATCTTGATTTTAGTCCAGTGAGACCCGTATTGGGCATCTAATTGTGAAATAATAAATGTATGCTATTTTAAGCCTCTTAGAAATATGTTAATTTGTTACATCAACAATAGAATACTAATACAGAGTAGAAGAAAGTTAAACAAGTAACTAAACAAGATAATTACAGACTGCAATGGATGCTTTGAAGGAAATAAATAGGATGATGTGAAAGAGTAAAGGATAGAGCATGTTAGTTTAGGTGATCATGGAAGTCATCTTTGGAACTATGACACTAGAGTGGAAAATAAATAGCCAGCCATGTGGAGTTGGAAACAATCCCAGGCAGAGGGAAAGGCAAGTGCAAGGGCATGGAGTAGAGAAGGCTTGCCATTTACAAAGAACAAACAGGTCATTAGCGAGAATGAATAGAATAGTGGAAAAGGTGCAGGCCCAAAAATGTGGGGCCTTGCAGGAATAATGGAATAATGGAAAGCCATTGAAAGGTTTTAAGAAGGAGAGTGATACATTTTGCTTTACATTTTTGAAAGATCACCCCGGCTACTGTTTGGTAAATGGAAACAAGGGACCAATGACATGGGTATTGTAGTCCGGAGGAGGAAATTTACAGGCGGAAACAAACTAGTGGCATTGGTGCCTGGAGAGGATTGTTGATGATAGATGGGATATGAGTTCCAAAAGATGAGTAGGAATTTGGCCCTAGAGAAGAGGAAGAATACATAGCAGAAGCATGAAGGTTCAGGATGTCTGGAAAATTGAATATACTTTGCAGAACAGTAGCAAGTGAAGATGAAGAGATTGTTTAAGCGATAATGTATGCAGTCAGGAGACCCTTATTTGCCATGCAAGGGAGTTTGGAATTTATGGCATATGCAGTGGAGATCCATCCGAAATTTCAAATCAAGAGAACAAAACAATCTCTTGACCTGAGGTTTTGTGATTATTATGTATGTCCTTCATTTTCATTCTGAAGTAAAGGAGAATAATAGGGGTACTTTAAATTTTATCGTCTTAGATTCTGAGAAGTTCAGAAAGATTTGTTTAAGTACTTGTCAGTGAAGTCTTTAATAATTCATTGGGAACCAACTTTTATTCTGGTTTTTTTTTTGTTTTTGTTTTTGTTTTGTGAGGCCTTTTTTTTCATTTATGGGCTCTACTCTCCTGCTGTCTTTGGAGAAATAGTACAGTAACATGTTCAGAGCATGTCCAGAGCCACATGGCCTAGGGTACAATCCTGGCTACCAGTACTAACTGGTCAACCTTTGGCAAGGTATGTAATCTAAGTCTTAGTTTCATTGTCTATAAAATAAGGATAATAATAATTCTTCAAGTGGCTCCTGTAAGGATTAATGGATTCAGTGCATATAAAACACTGAATATGTAATAAGCACTTTGTGGATCAGGGTTGGAGCAGGGTGCAGAAGTACATGAGGAGCATTGATTGTAAGCTTTTCTATTTATCAGTAGTAGAAATGTGACAGGTCATAATTTCTTTAAAGTACGTTTAAAATACCTATTTCCCAGTTCATTTTTATATATGGTATTAAATTTGCTATTTATGTGTGTTTTTCCAAGAATGTCCACTTCTTTCATCACAAAGCCCACTTATTCTCCAAGAAAAAAATTTATATAAGAAAATGAGAGTTAGTTTGCATGATCTTCTGGTTTATTGGATGTTATTTATTTTCTGGAATAAGTTATATCCAGAGATTATTATAATTCACACTGCTACTCAGGTAACTTAGGTAAAACAAAACATCAGGATTTTTTTGGTACTACAGTTTAAATTTATTTAACTTCCCAACAATATATTTCAAATCGAAAAGAAACAAAGTACTTAATTTTACCTCTGTGGCTCATTAGCAAGGCATAAAAGAGAGATTAACATAATTAGGTAAGGACTCTTATAGTATTTATTTTCTACATCACTTTTAATTTAGCATTTAATTAAGTACTGTGACATTTATATAATACTTCATGTATGTTACTCATATTTGCAAAGATTACACATATCTTAGAGGTGGAGACTATAGATATTAAGTGTCTTCATTCTCCTATCTTCCGAAAGACTTAAGTCAAAGGAACTAAATTATTCATTCTAATTTGACAACTCACAAGTTTGTAACATATTATAATGCTTAGAAGAGCTCAATAAAACTAAACTCTAGTTACCTATAAATTGTTTGTTTTTAATACTTCATCAGGAAATAAATTCCAATTAAAATTTCATTAATTATCCCCCTTGTTCTTTCATGTCTTTCCAATGAAGGAGAGTAGAAAGACTTTCTTTACAAGACTAGACTCAGGGAATTAGTACCCCGTGTTGAAATCTGGCTCTCAGGAAAGCTTCCTGAAAGGAAGTCTCCTAGTTTGGGACCAATAAGCCTTACTTAGATTACTGTATATTGTCGTTCCCATGGAAGTAAGGGAAGATCCGTCCTCAAACTACATCCTTGGGGTTCATGATCTTTTTCTTTTCACTTTTCCTATGATTTCCCTTCCCATGGTCAGGAGTTTTAAATTACACATACAGCATCACTAGTTTGAAGGAATCTTGGAGAACCAAATGAAATGAATTAGAATATAATTCTTGCCCTCTTCCTTCATCTTATTTTTCACAACCAGTTCTGCTACTAATCGACGAGCCTCAAAGCCGACCAAAGGAAAATTGCCTTCTGGGATTAGTAAATGTCAAAATATTTCTTAAAATTTTTTCATAAAATGAGAAAAACTGAAAATCATGCCAACTCCTGTGGTTGAAACTATTTAAATAATTGACTGTATGTTTGGGTGTATGTGAGATACTATAACCTGTACTTTGGGGACGCTTATTGCCCTTGACAAGTGAAAGCGTGCGCTCTCCACAAGGCCTCCCTCCTGGCGTCTGTGCAATATGAGAGCGGCTTCCCTCAGTGCTAGCTGGAAGGAGAAGTCACTTGTCCTGGGGTTCAGCAAGTATTACCTTCCTTTTCATTTTATATAACATTATGTAGCCATGAGTAGGAAAGGTAAATGTTTTTCATACTTTAAATAGACTGCTATCTTTCAAAATTAAGAAAATAGATCTTCTTATTGTCTCATAAAACGTAAAATAAAAATCATTTTATTTCAAAATCCACAGATATTTATTTACAACATAGTATTCATCAACTAATAAATGTCCATTTTACCTTTCATTATTCTTTACATTTTATTTCAGTATCCTGATTAGTGTTTTTAATTGTACTTCCTATTCACTGTGATACCAAATTCAAATAACATAAAAATGTTAAGAAAGAGAACTGGGTGCAGTGGCACATACCAGTAATCCTAACACTTTGGAAGACCAGGCCGGAGGATTGCTTGAGACCGGGAGCTCAAGACCACCATAGACAATATAGTGAGACCCTGTCTCTATTTAAAAAAAAAAAAATTCTTTAAATTACCTGGGTGTGGTGGCACAGGCCTTTAGTCCCAGCTACTTGAGAGGCTAAGGCAGGAGGATCGCTTGAGCCTAGCAGTACACAGCTGCAGTGAGCTACCATCATGCCGCCACACTCCAGCCTGGGTGACAGAGTGAGACCCTGTGTCTAAAATATGCATACATATATAGAAATATATACACATACATGTGTACGTACATACATACATAGAGAGCCAGCAAATGTTTTGCCCAATCCCAGTTCAGTTTTCTAAAGTTTGCCACTGGCAACATTATGCTGAACATTATTTGGCTTTTTCTTTGCACATTTAAAATATATCTTAACATTTTTTTAAGTAACATAAACATTCAAATAATATCAAAGGAATAAGGCAGAAAAACAGGTCGCTCTTTTGGTACCTGATTTCCTCCTTTGTATGTCCTAGACATTGTGAATTGATGTTAAGGTGCATGTGTAGTGTGGATACTATACTGCATCTACTGTATTTTCTGCAAGAATGGAATGAAACTCTGTTGGAAAACTTTATCAGTACCAAACAATATATCTTAGGTGACTATTAAGGTTTTTTTATAGTTAAAAACAAGCTTTCAGATAAACACATGTATGCGTATTTGCATACATGTGTTAATTTGTAGGGTACCAAGAAATTGTTAGATCAACAAGTTGACATTTTAAATTTTGATAAATATTGCCAAATTAACACAGCATGTAAGAGTGTACTCTTTTATTTAAACCTTGCATATGCCAGGTGTTACTGGGATGTTTTTTGCCAATTTACTAAGCATCATTTATCTAGGGATTAGTATCTACAGCCAGTGTTCTAGATGAGGGGAATAGTTATGATCAAAACAGAAAAAATTCCTGTCCAAATGGAACTTGCATTGTAGTGTATTATAGTGACAAGTATTTTTAAAAGAAATAAATTGAGGGAGAGAGTAGGGAGTGCAATGGGGTGGGGTGGTGGTATTTAAATAGGGCAGTCATAGGAGGAGACCTCCCTGAGGAGGTGGAATTGGGCAGTGCATAAAGAATATTACAGGTAGAGTGATATGAAGCACAAAAGCCTAGAAACAAGAGGCCAGTGTACCTGGAATGCAGTGAACCAGGGGTAAAGTAGAAGACAAAGTCTGAGAGAGACAGGTGAGGAGAGTCAGCCCATGAAGGGCCTTGGATTACAGTGAACAGGATGGGAAGCCATTAGATGGTTCGACAAGATTCCACTGATGTTTTAGAAGGTTTTCTTTGTCTGCTGTGTTGAGAACTGACTCCAGGAAGAGAAAGGTGGCAGCAGGGAGACAAGATAGGAGCCAGTGACAGTATTCGAAGTAAGAGATGATGGTACCACCAGGTAGTTAGTGGCAGGGAATTGGTAGTGAGTAAGTGGTCAGATCTTGAATATATTTTTGTAAGTATTTCCTTCCAGATTAGATGCATGGAATATGAGAGAAAAAGAGGAGTCAAAACTCTCAGTGAGACTTTTGGCCTGAACAACTGGAAGAATGGAGTTGCCATTTACTGAAATAGAGAAGACTGAGAGACCAGGAATTGGATTTGGCTATGGTAAAAAAAATTCCCATTAGAAATCCAAGTGGAGATATCAAGTAGACAATTTGGTATGTAAGTCTGGGATTCATAGGAGAAGTCGGGCTGGGATATAAAACTGGGAGTCAACAAGTGGTATTTGGAGCCATGAGACAGATTGAGGAAATGGAGGAAAGAAACGGAAAAGAAGCAGTTGGTGAGTTAAGAGGAAAACTGATAGAGTCAAGAGAAGAGATTGTTTTGAAAAGGAGAGAGTAATGAATTATGTCAAATGCTGCTAGAAGGTCAAGTCAAATGAGGACTGATAATTGTCATTGGGTTTAGCAGTGCTCACAGTCATGACAAGAACAGTTTTGGTGGAGTGTTGTAATTGGACTAATTTAAGATAAAATAGGAAGAAACAAATTAGAGACACATGTAGGCAACTTTTTCAAAAAACTTTGAAGTATAGAGGGACTGAGGTATAGAATTAGGAATGGTGGAGTTTAATCAAGGTAAGAGGTTAGCCAGAATAGAGATTTTGAAGCCAGAGAGAGCAAGAAAGTTGAGAGTGCATGCGAGAAGTGATTATAAAAATATAGGATTAAGATGGATATTTCTTCTGTTACTGAGGTTGAGCATCTTTTTACATGTTTATTGGGCATTCATCTTTGTGTGTGTGAATTGCCTATGCATATTCTTACTGGGTGGTTCATCTTTTTCTTATGAGTGTTTAAGAATTCTGTAATAAAGATGTCAGCCTTTAGTCATATGTGTTGCACATATTTTTCACAATTTGTCGTTTGTCTTTTCACTTGATTTTTTTTCTGTGTGTAGTTGTGGGTTTCATGTCATGCTTTTAACAGCCTTCCTTATTCTAGGTTTGTAAAAGGATTTGCCTATATTTTCTTCTAATACTTTTATGGTTTCAGTTTTTTTCTGAGTTAAAGTCTGATTCATGTGCGTTTCATTTTGATGAAAGTCATGGGGATCTGATTTTTTTCCAAATGATTTTTATTAAATAATGCATCTTTCCCCCCACTAATTTGCAAGACTCCTATTTGTTTAGGGTCTATTTTGTATCATGTTCAAATCCATTGATTGTCTGCCCATCCCTGTAACAGGACAAATCTGTTTCCATTTCTGTAGCTTCAAGATAAAGTTTATACTCTGTTATATCTAGTTCATGTTTTCCTACCACCACCATTACTATTATTTTTCTGAATTTTCCTGAATATTTTAATGTGTTTATTTTCTCAGATAATAATACCAACAGTATGTATCAAGAATATATGTGCCGTATTACTAGGTGTTTTGCCTATATACTTACTTTCATCATTGTGAGAACCATGTCAGGGATATACTATTATTATTTCAATCTTGGCAATGAGGAAACTGACACATTAGAAGAATATATAACATCCCCAAGGTGACAAGGCTAGTAAGCAGTGAAGCTGTGATTTGAGCCAGGCAGTTGGGTTCCAGAGACAGTGCTCCTACTTCTCTATATAAACTGTAGACGTGTTGATCTAAGTCATTTAGATTTAGAATCCAAGATACCGTGTGTAGCATTTGGATCAAAATTGCATTGAATTTATAGAAAATTTTAGGTAGAATTGACATATTTATTATACAAAATCATTCTGTCCATAACTAAGATATAGCTTTTCATTTCTTCAAATATTTGATGACTTTTACGTAGAATGCTAGTTTTTTTCATGTAGGTCCTCCATGTTTTGTTTTAAGCTTTTTCTTCATGTGTTTCATTTGCGTTGCTAGTAATAGAATTTTTTCCTCTTTCATGTTTTTAGCTGGTTACTGTTGATACATTGGAAAGCTGTTGATTTTTTTCTGTTGGAAAGATACTGATTTTTTTCTTTTAAATTTGTAAGTAACCATTTACCAAATGTTCTTACTGCTAATAGCTTTTTCATTGATTTTTCCTGAATTTTCTATAAATGTTATTCTGCAAATAATTTTGCTTCTCCTTTCTAATATTTATACTTTATTCTTTTTAAAAATTGGTTTATTCTTTTAAAATATTGTTAACTAATAATGATGAAACTAAACATCTTTATCTTACAAATGCCTCTGATTCATAATAATTTATTATTATGTTTTTTATGTTTATATTTATTATACTAACTTCAGTTTTCATGCAAAAGTATCCACAAGGGAATGGTGAATTTTTTTCAAATGCCTTTCTGTATCTCTAAATGTCGTTTCTCCTTTATGTTAATATAGTAAATGCTCATATTTTCTCATGTTAAGTAATGTATGCTTCATTCTTTTAATATTTTATTTAAGACCATTGCATATTTTATTTAGGACTGAGCGTGTGTGTGCGCGCGTGCATATGTGCCTCTGTGTGTGTGTGCACATGCATGTGTATCCTTTCTCAGATTTTAATTATTATTATGTTAACTTCCTAGAATTTAGACTTTTCATTTCCCTCTCTCTTTAAAAAGTTACAAAATTAACAGTCCTTTAAAGATCTGGAGACATTTACCTGTGAAAACACCTGGCAGTTTGGGGTGGTTAACTAGTATCTTCCTAAATTTATTCTATGATGTGTCTGTCTATGTCTCTTAAATAATTTTCCAAGTTCTATAATATAGTGATAATTATTTACATTATCCTAGAAAGGGTTTTCATCTAGGTGGCTTAGGTTTGTACAAAATATTTATAAAGTAAGTTTCCTAAATTTCTTTATAGTTGTAGTTAACTCCATTTGCATTTTAATATTGAACATTCATGCCACTTAATTTTTTCTCTAGGATTAATGTAGGCTGGTGATTTATCTGTTTTCTTGATTCTTTAAAGTTTGGGCTTTTGGACTGATATATCAATTACGTGGCTTCTCTGTTTTTTGATTAAGTATTTTTCGCATTTGTATTTTTGATTTTGTCTTCATATTTTTCTTAGATTTTGTCATACTTCCTATCTTCCATAAGTAACAGTTACTATGAATTAAAAAGCATCCTTTTATAAAAGCAGACTTTACTTATGAAGGAAATATTAGTTATAGGTAATTTAGTGTGAAATATTTTAATCCAAATACTTTCCTCAACGTAAAAAGGTATCATCTTTTTTGGGACTGAATTTAATTTAATCTCCTGAGGACTTTGCTTTTTCAGTGTTTCATCTGTCTGTGAGTTGTATTAACACTGGCTGAAATTAGCTCATTGAGTGGATAGGAGTTTAGATAAGGCAAGAAAAGGGAAAGGTAATTGGGGAGGATGGCTCTTGTTGGGGGCAGATAGATACAGGATCTGGGGAGGAAGGGAGAGAGGCCAGAACAAAAACTGAGAGAGTATCAAAGACAAATCCTGTGAATCCTTATTAACGTTTATATAATGAGAGACAGGAGATAATAAGAACTAGGCTTCTGTGAGCAGTGACAGCCCTTTCCCTGCCTTTGCCTATCAGTTTTCATTCTATTAATAGCGTGTATCTGAAGATATTAAAAACCACCAACCCTTTTGCAGGGGTAAAATTTAGAATAATTGACTTTTATTGGAGTTATGTTTTAAAAGATATTTTGAAAATATAAAAAGAGTTTATGAATATTTACCTAGAGAGGGATTTTAAAATTTCACCCAAAATTTACTGAATCATTAGAATTACTAAAATCTAACATGTTCATGGTACTTGCGGTACTCTAAAACCATTATGATACCTATTTTTAGAGTATTTAAAATTAGATAATATACACATTGTACATTATTATATAACATGTTACATTTGTATATTACATTATATCCTTCATTATACAGTAAAAAATATATATAGACTGTAATCTTACATTATCAGTTTGGTCAAAAGCCAGATTAACAAAAATTTACAGTACATGCTTAGTATTTATAGTCACCTTAAGCTCCTCTTTCCTGGAGTAGTATTATATGTAGAAGTTTTCTCTGATCCTATGAATTATCACATGACCTCTCCTTTCCATTTTGTGTGCCTATTTGCCTGGTCTGGTTATAACTGCAGTTTTGTTTTCATTTTCCTGAATTATTGCTAACACTTAAGCGTATTGACTTGTTTCTTCACTGAGAAAAGAAAGAAGTGTGGTCCCATGTTCAGTTCAGCAAATAATTCTATACCTACTATGTAGAAGGCAGTATGCCAGTGACTGTGTTCAGGATAAAATATTTGTGTGTGTGTGTGTGATGTTATTTAGTCCCAATCAATGTTAAAGAATAATAGATGGAAACACTTGGTCAGTGTCTCCACCCATATCTTCGCATTGCTCAGCATTCATGCCTGAATTTGTGGTGTTCTCAGCATTGTGGTAGCGTGTAAAATATTCTAATACTCAATATGAGTACAGTCTTTGGCTCTGTAGAACACAAGTCAAAGTGTATGTATTTTTCTGGTGTTTCTTAAATTATGACAATATGCTAATCTGTTATATGTGGAACCAGTTTGTTAAAAGTAGTCTTTTAGTTTTTAAGGATTAGTCTTCTTTTCTAAGAAAGATTTTCTCTTTCTTTTCTAACATGCAAATGAGTGTGTGCTTAGTGGCTTGATGGCAATGAGTGGGATATAGTTAAGCATATATTAATGGCGTAACATAATAAGAGTGTCCTCTGGAAAGAAATGCCTTTGCAGAACCAAAAATAGGTAAAAATGTGGCCTTAGCCCGTGGCTTTAACCAACACATGCCAGTTATCATTGGACAAGAATTGAAGACCTCAAAGTTAATCTTTTCCATCCTCCTTCCCCACTTCCCTAAGTTTCTTCCTCTACATGGGCCTATCCTGCTATTCCAAGTTACAGTAAATGATTATAGCGAGATTCTTTTTGAAGCATTTAGGTGATCTTGCTTTCATCCCAATGAATAATAAATTGAGAATGTATTGGTTTGTTTTGGAACCATACTCATATAAGTTATCTAATGCTTTTTATGATTATACATTACTTAAGAAACAGATATTTATATGAGACTTTAATTACTATAGTTGATACAGTACTGCATACAATCATGTGCTAAAGATAAATATGTGACCGTTCTTGTAAAGATGTATTGACCTTGCAAATAAACTAGAAAATCTAGAAGAAATGGATAAATTCCTGGACACATACACCCTCCCAAGTCTAAACCCAGAAGAAGTCAAATCCCTGAATAGACCAATAACAAGTTCTAAAATTGAGGCAGTAATTAATAGCCTCCCAGAAAAAAAAAAAAAAAAAATCCAGGGCCAGACAGATTCACGGCCGAATTCTACCAGAGGTACAAAGAGGAGCTGGTACCATTCCTTCTGAAACTATTCCAAACAATAGAAAAAGAGGGAATCCCCCCTAACTCATTTTATGAGTCCTGCATCATCCTGATACCAAAACCTGGCAGAGACACAACAAAAAAAAGAAAATTTCGAGCCGGTATCCCTAACATTGATGCGAAAATCCTCAATAAAATACTAGCAAACCAAATCCAGCAGGACATCAAAAAACTTATCCACCATGATCAAGTCGGCTTCATACCTGGGATGCAAGACTGGTTCAACATACACAAATCAATAAACATAATCCATCATATAAACAGAACCAATCACAAGAACCACATTATTATCTCAATAGGTGCAGAAAAAGTCTTCAATAAAATTCAACACCACTTCATTATAAAAACTCTCCACAAGCTAGGTATTGGTGGAATATATCTCAAAATAATAAGAGCTATTTATGACAAACCCACAGCCAATATCTTACTGAATGGGCAAAAACTGCAAGCATTCCCTTTGAAAACTGGCACAAGACAAGGATGCCCTCTCTCTCACCACTCCTATTTAACATCGTATTGGAAGTTCTGGCCAGGGCAGGCAGACAAGAGAAAGAAATAAAAGGTATTCAAGTAGGAAGAGAGGAATTCAAACTGTCTCTCTTTGCAGATGACATGACTGTGTATTTAGAAGACCCCATTGTCTCAGCCCAAGATCTCCTTAAGCTGGTAAACAACTTCAGCAAAGTCTCAGGATACAAAATCAAAGTGCAAAAATCACAAGTATTCCTATACACCAATAACAGACAAACAGCCAAATCATGAGTGAACTCCCCTTCACAATTGCTATGAAGAGAATAAAGTACCTAGGAATACAACTTACAAGGGATGTGAAGGACCTCTTCAAAGAGAACTACAAACCACTTCTCAAGGAAATAAGAGAGGACACAACAAATGGAAAAACATCCCATGCTCATGGATAGGAAGAATCAATATCATGAAAATGGCCATACTGCCCAAAGTAATTTATAGATTCAATGCTATCCCCATCAAGCTACCACTGACTTTCTTCACAGAATTGGAAAAAACTACTTTAAACATATGGAACCAAAAAAGAGCCCACATAGCCAAGACAATCCTGGGCAAGAAGAACAAAGCTGGAGGCGTCACACTACCTGACTTCAAACTATACTACCAGGCTACAGTAACCAAAACAGTATGGTACTGGTATCAAAATAGATATATAGACCAATGGAACAGAACAGAGGCCTCAGAAATAACACCATACATCTACAAGCATCTGATCTGTGACAAACCTGACACAAACAAGAAATGGGGAAAAGATTCCCTGTTTAATAAATGTTGTTGGGAAAACTGGCTAGCCATATGCAGAAAACTGAAACTGGACCCATTTCTTACACTTTATACAAAAATCAACTCAAGATGGATCAAAGACTGAAACATAAGACCTAAAACCATAAAAATCCTAGAAGAAAACCTGGGCAATACCATTCAGGTCGTAGGCATGGGCAAAGACTTCATATCTAAAACACCAAAAGCAATGACAACAAAAGCCAAAATTGATAAATGGGATCTAATTAAACTAAAGAGCTTCTGCACAGCAGAAGAAACTATCATCAGAGTGAGCAGGCAACCTACAGAATGGGAGAAAATTTTTGCAGTCTATCCATCTGACAAAGGGCTAATATCCAGAATCTACAAAGAACTTAAACAAATTTACAAGAAAAAGAAACCCCATCAAAAAGTGGGCAAAGGATATGAACAGACACTTTTCAAAAGAAGACATTTATGCAGCCAACAGATATATGAAAAAATGCTCATCATCACTGGTCATTAGAGAAATGCAAATCAAAACCACAATGAGATACCATCTCACGCCAGTTAGAATGGTGGTCATTAAAATGTCAGGAAACAACAGATGCTGGAGAGGATGTGCAGAACTAGGAAAGCTTTTACACTGTTGGTGGGAGTCTAAATTAGTTCAACCATTGTGGAAGACAGTGTGGTGATTCCTTAAGGATCTAGAACTAGAAATACCATTTGACCCAGCAATCCCATTACTGGGTATATACTCAAAGGATTATAAATCATTCTACTATAAAGACACATGCACACATAGGTTTATTGCAGCACTATTTACAATAGCAAAGACTTGGAACCAACCCAAATGTCCATCAGTAATAGACTGGATAAAGAAAATGTGGC
The DNA here is from genome assembly GCF_037993035.2 of Macaca fascicularis. Taxonomy (NCBI): domain Eukaryota; kingdom Metazoa; phylum Chordata; class Mammalia; order Primates; family Cercopithecidae; genus Macaca; species Macaca fascicularis. Next base: position 32,198,701 of record NC_088383.1, read on the forward strand.
ACATACACACCATGGAATACTATGCAGCCCTAAAAAAGGATGAGTTCATGTCCTTTGCAGGGACATGGGTGAAGCTGGAAACCATCATTCTCAGCAAACTATCACAAGAACAGAAAACCAAACACCACATGTTCTCACTCATAAGTGGGAGCTGAACAATGAGAACACATGGACATAGGGGAACATCACATACCAGCGCATGTTGGTGGGATGGGGGGCTAGGGGAGGATAGCATTAGGAGAAATACCTAATGTAGGTGACGGGTTGATGGGTGCAGCAAACCACCATGGCATGTGTATACCTATGTAACCTGCATGTTCTGCACATGTACCCCAGAACTTAAAGTATAATTAAAAAAAGATTTATTGACTATAAGGAGGATATTATGCTGTAATATACTGTTCACATATTATGAGATTCTAATGGTTAGCATTGTTTAGTCATTTGTAAATATCTGCAGTGGTAAATTGTTAAGTATGGAATTTCAGTACCCCAAAATAGGTATACACACAAAAATTTAAGAATATTTATCATCAGTGCAACAATTTTCAGTCAGGAGCCTTTGCCCATGATAAAGTATGTAGGCTGTGGAATCTAGCCAACCTGGCTTTCACTCTTCTACTTAGTAGCTACATAACCTCAGACAGGCTACTTAGGTACTCTATTTTTCTTTGTCTATCAGAGGGATATATAATAATACTTACTTCTTAGGAGCTGCTGTAAAGATTTACCAAGATAATAGTAGTAGCAGAAAACACTTCTCTAGTCCTTACTGTGTACCGGACACTGATTTAAGCATAATACATTTAAAAATCATAATATCTCCACAACCACTGTATGCAGTGGGTACTGTTGTGTCTGACATTAAATATTAGCAAATAATACCAACAACTACCACCATCAAGAAGTCAACTACATTCTGATGACAATAAGAATGCATTGAAAATGTTACCATGTTCTATTGAAGTTTAAATTCATATTATCTAAAGTCATGTTTAAAGATTTTTAAAACTCTGTTTACTATATTTTTTACCCTTGCTTTCTTGATACTTTAATTAAAATCAGAATTAAGATGTGATGATCACCTGTCTTCAGATAAGCTATACTGTATTTTCAGCCACAGGTTAAACAGTTCAGGGGTATAGAGATAATTGGACAGAACATTTAGATAACTGAAGCCCTCACTGGCTACTAGAATTTATCAAGGGCCTGCATTACTCTGTATGCTTTTGGTGGTGGGTCATTTTTTAAATAAGCTGTGTAGATCCACAAACAAAATGATAGATTCAGAAATACAAGTAAGCTTGACTATTAATTTAAGTTTCAGTCATCAGTATCAGCAGTTTTTACTGTTTTTTTTCCTCAGCTGAGTGACAGAAGCAAAAGACACATATCAAACATGCTCTGGGAAAATTCACGAGACAGTTATAAAATATATACAATCTCTGTGTTTTGGATATATGACATAATCTTCCATCTTACAATGGCAGCTTATACAGGGGACAGGAAGGAGTTTTGCTAGAGTCTCAGAAAGTGATAGGCAATCTTTAACAGTGCTTTGAGCTATGGTTGACTCAGGGAGAATAGAACACCCAGTATCTCTGGTTCAAAAGAACTCAGTAGAAAAATATGAACCATGCAAGCAAGCATTTGAACCAGAATGCATATATGTCTTAAAGCCTAATTTGGGGGAAATTTTCAAGCCCAAAATACTCTAGATATAAATGTGTTAAATGTGCAATCCAAGGTCAACCAGAGAACCTACAGCTAACAAAATTCATAATATAATGCTAAACTGCAATATTGCATCATTAAAAGGTAAGAATGGCACCAGCATAAAACCATGGCTAACTCAAGATACCAAAGATGTCCGGAAGCCTCCCTTCGCAAAACAGCAGGAATGTCAGCTATCTAGGCATGCAGTTTCACTGGTCAAGCATATTTGAGAGCCTTGCAGTAAGCCAGACCTTACATGATAGCCAGCTCTTAGTGGAGTATAGAATTGAGTAATCCTCGGCAAATACTTACCGTGTTCTAATTTTAGCTTGTCATATATAAATGCCAACTTAAAATGACTTTAACAAGTAGGTTGCTAATAAGTCCTGAAAGTAAAAATGAAAGTTAATAACATTGTGCATCATTTGCCAGTAAGCATCTCCATTCCAAGTGTATGTGTGTGTATTTGCCTCCTACTATGAGTTAGAGGCCCATGAGGAAACTCTTATAGTCAGGAAGCTCTTATAATCAGCTGTGAACCAGGCTTTTAAAATCATTTCCCTTACCCACACACAGACTTCACTCTGCTTATAGTGTGGCTGCGCATAGTATGACTGTTTCCATCTTGACACTTATTTTCCCATTACTATATTAAAGTGACTTTTTTCTTTATTATATTGATATACTGAATAGACCTTCTCAGGTAATATTTATGGAAACATAAAACCATTCCGGAAGGCAGTTTAATAATAACTACTTCATAAGTCTTCCCTTTGACTTAATAGTTTCACCCCTACAAATCTGATAAGTATATTTAAGGAATGGCCAAAATTATACATATTTACAAGAAAAAATATGGCATTTTTGCTAGTGCTTAACGCAGGCAAAAAATTTATCAATAGATCATAGGTTAAAGTATATCTGTACAATAGAATGCTGTGTAGCTATCCAGAGGGAGATAAGAAAGTTTTATATACACAGATGCCCCTCGGCTTATGAATTATGATGGTGTTATGTCCTGATAAATTCATCGTAAGTTGAAAATACTGTGAAATTGGAAATGCATTTAATATACGTAACCTATCGAACATCATAGCTAAGCTTAGCCTGCCTTAAATATGCCTGGAACACTTATAGCTTACGGTTGGGCAAATCATCTAACATGAAACCTATGTTTTAATGTGATGTTGAATATCTCATGTCATTTATTGAATGTTGTACCGAGGGTGGAAAACAGAATAGTGTTGCACCATCATAAAGTCAAAACATTGTAAATCAAACCATAATTAGTCAGGGACTGTCTGTACTGACATAGAAAGTCTTCCAAGACATGTTATAAAGTGGCAAAATATAAGCGGCAAAGCAGTGTGATGTGATCATGTGTATTTTGAATTATATATACACAAATTTGTATATAGGTGATGCTGGATTTATATTAAATATAAGATAAGATGAGGTTTGTGTTACAACTAAGTAAGAAAAGGTATATAAAATGATTTACATCATGCCTACTTAGTGCATTGAAATAATTAATAAAATTTGCCATTGTTTTTACCTTTATGGAGTGGATAGAGGAAGGAAAAATAGGGCTGCCTTTACTTATTTTACATGTTTTGCATTGAATGATTTTACATGTATTATTTTAGTACAATAAGAGAGAAAACCATTTACTCTTGGGAGAAGATCTGGAAAAGCATATTCATACTAAAATATTAATGACATAACAAAACTTGACATTTTTCTTCTGATACAGGATACTGAAGAACTCCTAATATGTGAGCACAGTGGTGACCTCTGATACTCTTTTGGACAAGGAGTCTTCCTAAAGTCTATAAAAGCAGTTTTGGAGTTTTGGTTATTTGTTTTCACCTTTAAATACCTACCCGTATTTGTAATTGTATTTCTTCCTTTGTGTTATCAGGAGTGTGGGAGGGGCGCGGGGGGGAGAGGGATATGTATACATATTATTTAAGCATTTAGGTGATTATTTTTCAAGAATTGTTGGAAAATTTAAGAAAGCAATGGAAAGAATAATGATGATAATTACTGCTTAGTTATCTAAATAAGCTTCTTTTTCTCCCTTCTTCCGAATCTTTTCTTAGCAAATAAGAATCACCCTGAAAGTAGTTTAAAAGAGACATTCTAGTGACCATACCCAATGAAGTACTAAATATTCATCCTGTTAGAGTGATTATTATAAGGACTCTAAAGGAAAACATTGATTATGCTAGATTATTTATTTTAGAGAATTTTATTCTCAGCTTATAGTCCTGGTTCTGTGAACTGGAGAACTCATTCAGAATAATTATATATCTTTAAAATGCTGATGTTATATTTTATTGAAATTCATTAAAAATTGTAGAAAAAAGTGCTCATTTGAAAACTTCCAAATGTCAGTTTTTCAGAATGACAAACTTAATTACGTAGAAATTGACTAAATTGGTTGATTCTTTCTAAAGTCAGTGTGGGATTAATAATGTCATGCATGGATCTATTGAGGACTTAAAAATACTTGTGGTAAACTTGATGATGTAATGCTATTTTGTTAGGAAAGATGGCCTCTTTTCTTAAGTTGCAATCCTTTAAGGATTCAAAGCCCTAATGGTACATAAGCAATATTGTATGCTGTAAGCTCATTATCATTGGAGGGGAGGTTTAATATAGAGTTTAAGAGCACAAAATATGGAATCAGACCGTTGGTGTTAAAATCCTGGCTCTGCCACTTCCTGGCTGTGAACTTGGACAAGTTACTCTCTCTCTCTGCCTTGATTTTCTTACCTGTAAAACAAGGATATAAATAGTAAGTGGTAGAACTCTTATTTCATAAGGCTGTTGTAAGATTGTTGTAAGAATTTAATGGGTTAGTATTTATAAAGCAGGTCTACATATAGTAAGTGTTCAATAAGGGTTGCTACTATTCATCAGTTTGGTCATGTAATATCTAGTGTTATATATATGTGTTGTCAAATAAACTAGTTGTTTACATATTATTGTTTAAAAGAACATTATTGAATTACAATCTGTTTTAAGTATCTTTTATACTTTTATTTTTGTGAGATGTAAAAACTGATTTTTTTACTAGTTGGTTTTGATTATTTGTTTCTTGTTTGTATTACAGTTACAAATTATAATACTGTGGTAGAAACAAATTCAGATTCAGATGATGAAGACAAACTCCATATTGTGGAAGAAGAAAGTGTTACAGATGCAGCTGATTGTGAAGGTGTACCAGAGGATGACCTGCCAACAGACCAGACAGTGTTACCAGGGAGGAGCAGTGAAAGAGAAGGGAATGCTAAGAACTGCTGGGAGGATGACAGTAAGTCTGATTTTTTTTGTAATATTGTATTCTCATGATTAGTTTTTAAAATATATATTAATGGAAAAGATAAATTGGATGAAAAGTTTGAAATCAATAGTAAATTTGGCTATCAATAAATATTAGGTGTCCTACTTACTAAAACGTAGATTACGAAGCAGAGTAAGAAAGTTATTTTGACCATATTTACAATGCATATAATTTATTGAAATTTAGTAGAATTTACTAACCAGGATCAAGCTTTCCAAATATTGTTGATATAATTGAACCTACCTTTAATTTTTTATTGTAACCCCAAATGAATACTGTACTTAGAAACCAATAAATATTATATTGATATAGTGAAATTATAATTCAATGTGCAAAAATCCCAAACAATATAAATCATGGAGGTATTTTTAGTGCTTTTAAGCCTCTCTATACATACATCAGAATCCTTTAAGTAAGGTGGGTTTTTTTTTCACTTTATATGTTTACTTTTACTCAAAGCATGGCTGAGTGGAAGGAGCAGTGAAAGTAAGGAGGCCCTCTACTTGCTGCACTTTTAATGAATAAACAATGAAAGTTTAATCTTCTTCCTCATCTATCAAATGGAGAAATTGGACTTAGTCTTTTATTCTAGCTCTAAAATTTCTTCTTTCTACTTTTCCTAATAAACTAATTAAATTATTTAGCCTGTCTTGCCAGGGTAAGCACCAGTGATATAAAAATAGGATATGGAAGTGGCATAGTATTAATTCGAGAGGTTGGGGATCAGGAACAAGGACATCAGAAAAGGTAAACAAGTGCATGCAATAACTCAAATCCAAGACCAGTCAAAGGAGAAGCTTCCTAACAAGAGTTCAAGTTCAAAGAGGTCATCTAGATAAGATATCAAAACTAAAATCTGGAAAAGTGGGTCAGGCATGCAGGTCAGGATATCATCTGGATAATGAAATGTGGAAGTATAGATAAAAGCTCAGATAATAGGCACAGATTGGCAGAAGTTAAGATTTCTACAATATGACAAATCTAATGGTTAACAAGGGACTTTGAAAATAATGTAGATCAGCCCTCTCATTTTATAGTGTTCATTTGTCCATTCAGCAACCTCTGTAGAAATTGGTTGCAACTGTGGATAAGACACTCTGCATGAATGATGCATATAGGGCTTAATGGAAAAGAGAGATAAATAAGTCACACATACATTGTAGTTTTATTTAGGTATACATTATGTGGCAGCATCAAGGAGGAGCATCCAAATTAGAAAAGGAAGGGGAAGTCCTAGAAGAGTTCTCAGTGAAACAGAATTGGTCTTTAGTTCTTAAGGACCAATGGAGGTTAATTAGGCAAAGTAGAGTGAATATAAGGTGTTTCAGGCAAAAGAGGCAACACACATGAAACCACAGACACTTGAGCAAAGTGGTCACAGAAAATGAGATCAGAGAAGTAAACAAGGGAAAAAATATGAAGTGATTTGTGTACTGTGTCAAGGAATTTGAACCTTATCATGGAAGTTATGAGAAGAACATCATTAATGTAATTTATAAATAAGTCTGGTGCAATATGGAAAAAGAATTTTACAGGGAGGGAGGCCCAAGCAGCTACATCTGCTGTCTGCCAGGCCGGGATAGAGTGGGGCCCATGTATGCTCACATGCCCAATTCAGGATCCACCACCATTCCTGCAGGACTGAGGTGAATCTAAACCACACATGACCATGCCTGCCAGTCCCTCCTAAGATTGCCTGCCTGGCCATTGCTGTGGAGTAGGATCCACAGCATAGCCTCCATTGCCCCACCTGAGTGGTTTATTGCTACCTGGGAACACTTCACTCCTCCCATCACTGCCAGTGGTTGATCCTAAGGAGCCAGAGGACAGATCCACTGGCTTGGTCTCAGTTTGCCAGGACTCAAGCATACCACCCAAGAATATGGGGATGAGATCTGTGGCCTGATCTCAAGCAGGGGAGGAACCCCCACTGTCAGAACACAGAGAAGAGTGTGGTGCGGGTTTTTCAGGTGGTACAGAAGCTGGGCACCCCTCCCTTCATGAGAACAGACTAGGAAGGGTGTAAGCTCATAGCCTTGGTTTCTGCTGCAGGGAGTCTTGCATTCTGGAATGCCTGGAATGGCATGGCAGTCTGGACACAGGTGGTTTGGGATTTGCATAACTAATTGGGCCGGCTGCCAGGGTGGACACTGAAGGGAGACCCACCAGTCAGGGGTGTAGAAGCTGGGTGGGCCCCATGGCCATCTGCTGGAATGAAAACCCAGGGCCAGCCCTCTTACCCTGAACCAGCTCTTATGGCACAGGAGAGATGCCTCCACCCCTCCCTAGAGTGTTGTTCCAGCTGCCTGAGAACTGCCCCAACAGCCCTACCAAGGTCCCATCTGCCTCAGAGAGCCTGATCACAGGCTTACCGGACACAGTTCCACCCAGCTTTGCCCCCTCTAGCCAGCCTTGGGAGCGGAGCATGGAATGGGACCACTGAGAGCTCCACACCCCCACCCATCACCAGGGACACCCTCGTATTTCCTATCAACAAAGGCCAAGTAAAAATCCCACTGTCATCACTCCAGCTGCCTCTCACCTGCCAGCATCACCTACTGTCCAGGAGGTCAAACTTCATGGCCTGTCACAACAACTGTTGATATCATTGCACAGCACTTAGACAGCTCTTCCCTGCAGGCATCACCTGCTGGCCTGTAGGGTGAACTGCACAACCCAGTATAATTCCTGCTGACAAGTACACAGTGCTAAGGAAAGAGATAATCTTCCCCCAAAAGACCTCCAACTTTGCGTCTCTTTAGGAGACAGTGAACCTTTCTACACATACAGCGCTCCACTACTACAAACTACAAACAATTAAAATTTGAGAAAACGACTACACTAAGGCTATCTATAACCAAGGAATTTATACAGAGCCTTGGCCCCCTAAAAGCACATAAGCAAAGCCAAAGGACACAACCCAACATACGCAAGAGTCACACCCTCAAGAGGCAAAGAAAAATAATCCCACCCAAATTAAGATCAATCTAAAAATAAGTGCTTCTACACATGAGAAAGAACCAGCACAAGAAGTCCAGCACCATGAAGAAATAGAATGTTGTGACATCCCTGAAGGACCACATTGGCTCTCTAGCAGTGAATCCTAATGAAAATGAAAACTTTGAAGTGACAGATAAAGAATTTAAGATATGGACTGTAAAGAAGCCCAGTGAGATCCAAGAGAAAGTTGAAAACCAAAGCAACTAGAGAAACAATCTAAGAAATGAAAGATAACATAGATATATATTTTTAAAAAGCAACTGGAACATCTGAAAATGATAAATTTGCTGAAGGAACATCAAAACACTGTTGAAAACCTTAACAATAGACTAGACCAACCAGAAGAAAGATTTCAGAGCTTGAAGACTAGTCTTCAAATTAACCCAATCAGACAAAGAAAAAAATAATTTTTTAATGAACAAAGCCTTCAAGAAATGTGGGATAATGTAAAGCTACCAAACCTACGACTTACAGGCATTCTTGATGGAGAAGAGGAAAAAGTAAAAAGCTTGGAAAAATATTTGAGGGAATAATATAGGAAAATCTCCCAATCTTCCAGGGATGTAGACATCAAGATACAAGAAATTCAGAGAGTACCTGAAAAATACTGTACAACATTAACATGTCCAAGGCATATAGTCATTAGGCTATTCAAGGTCAATGTGAAAGAAAAATCTTAAATACAGCTAGAGACAAGTGTCACATCACCTATGAAGGAAGCTCATCATCCTGATGGTAGACTTCTCAGCAGAAATGTTGTAAAACAGAAGAGATTAGAGGCCTGTTTTTGGCCACCTCAAAAAAATGTCAGCCGAGAATTTTATATCCTGCCAAACTAAGCTTCATAAATGAAGGAGAAATAGTCTTTCCCAGATAAGCACACATAGAGAGAATTCATCGCCACTACACCATCTTAGAAGAAATGCTCAAAGGAATTCTGAACATGGCAGTAAAAGGATAATACTTGCCATCATAAAAGCACAGGTAAGTAGAAACCTCAAAGATCCAATAAAGCAATTACACAACTGAGACTCCAAGGCAACTAGCTAACAAAACTATGATGGGAAAAAAACACACACATTAATATTAACCTTGAACATAAATGGCCTAAATATTCCATTTAAAAGATAAAGACTAGAAAATTGGATAAAAGAAGAAGGACTCAACCATCTGCTGCCTACCAGAGACCCACCTAATGGCAAAAGACAACTACAGACTCAAAGGGGCTAGCAGAAGAAATAACAAAGAGAATAACTAAATGAGATTGAGACCAAAAAAAGTGATAAAAAGCATCAACATAGTGAAGAGTTTGTTCTTTGAATGGATAAACAAAATTGGTAGACCACTAGCTAGTTTAATGAAGAAAAAAGAGAAAATTCAAATAAGCACAATCAGAAATGATAAAGGTGGCAATATTGCTGATACAACAGAAATACAAAAGCTCATCAGGGGTTACTATGAGCATCTCTATGTGCACAAATTAGATAACCTAGAAGAAATAGGTAAATTCCTGGAACACACAACCTCCCAAGATTGAATCAGGAAGAAATAGAAATCCTGAACAGACCAATTATGAGTAAGGAAATTGAATCAATAGTAAAAAACCTTCCAACAACAAAAAAGCCCAGGACCAGAGAGATTTACAGGACTGTTTTGCCATATCTACAAAGGAGAGCAGGTTACCAGTCTTACAGAAGCTATTCCAAAATACCAAGGAGGGAGGGATACCTCCCTAACTCATTCTGTGATACTGGTTATCTCCCTGGTGAATATAAATGTAAAAATCATCAACAAAATACTGGCAAACCAGATTTATCAGCGCATCAAAAACAAAATGTATCACAATCAAGTGTATTTTATTCCAGGGATGCAAAGATGGTTCAACATTTGCAAGTCAGTAAATGTGATTCACTACATATTCAGAATTAAAAAGAAAAACGATATGATCATGTCAATCAATAGATGCAGAAGAGGCTGTTGGTAAAATTCAACATCCCTTTATGTGTAAAACCCTCAAAAACTAGGCACTGAAGGAACATACCTAAAAATAATAAGAGTCATATATGACAAACTCAGAGCCAACATCATATTGAATGGGGGAAGGCTGAAAGCATTCATCCTAAGAACTGGAACAAGGCAAGAATGCCTACTCACACCACTTCTATTCAACATAGTACTGGAAGTCCTAGACAGAGCAGTTGGGCAAGAGAAAGAAACAAAAGACATCCAAATTGGAAAAGAGAAAATCAAATTATCTCTGGTCACTAATGACAAGCCCCCATACCTAGAAAATCCTAAAGACTTGTAGACTTGATAAACAACTTCAGTAAAGTTTTAGGATACAGAATGAATGTACATAAACCAGTAGCATTTTCTGTATACTGTTACTGAATCCGAGAACCAAATCATGAACTCCATCCCATTTACAATAGTCACACACAAAAATAAAATAGCTAGGAACACATTGAACCAAAGAGGTGAAAGATCTACAGGAAGATTACACAAATGGAAAAGCATCTCATGCTTATGGATTGGAAGACTCAATATTATTAAAAATGACCATAATGCCCAAAGGAATCTGCAGATTCAAAGCAATCCCTAATTACCAATGTCATTCTTCACAGAATTAGTAAAAACAATCCTGAAGTTCATATGGACCAAAAAAAGAGCCTGAATAGCCAAAGCAATCTTAAGCATAAAGAACAAAGCCAGAAACATCACATTACCTGACTTCAAATTATACCACAAGGCCGAACAGCATGATACTGATATCATGATACCATGATAAAGATGGACACATAGATCAGAGGAATAGAATAAAGAACTCATAAAGTGACATACCTACAACCAACTGACTTTCAACAGATTCAACAAAAATAAACAATGAGGAAAGGACATCCTATTCAGTAAGTGGTGCTGGGAAATTGACTAACCACATGCAGAAGAATGAAACTGGACCTCTGTGTCTCATCATATTCAAAAATTAACTCAAGATGAATTAAAGACCCGTAAATGTAAGATGTGAAACTCAAAATCCTGAAAGAAGACCTAGGAAAAACTATTCTGGACGTTGGCATAGGCAAAGAATTTATGACTAAGACCCCAAAAGAAAATAAAACAAGAACAAAAATACACAAGTGGTACTTAGTTAAACCAAAAAGCTTTTTCACAGCAAAAGAAATAACAGAGTAAGCAGACAACCTACAGAATGAGAGAAAACATTTGCAAGTCATACCTCCGACAGAGAACTAATACCCAGAATCTACAATGAACCCAAATAACTCAGCAAGAGAAAAACAACCCCATTAAATACTGGTCAAAGGACATGTATAGACATTTCTTAAAAGAAGACATAAAATTGCCAACAAACATTTTAAAAATGCTTAATATCACTAATCTTCAGAGAAGTGCAAATTGAAGCCACAATGAGATACCATCTTATACCAGTCAGAATGGCTATGATTAAAAGTCAGAAAATAGATGTTGGCGTGGATGCAGAGAGAAGGGTATTCTTATACTCTGTTGGTGGGAATGCAAATTAATACAACCCCTGTGGAAAACAGTTCGGAGATTCCTGAAAGAACTGAAAAGGGAACTACCATTCTATTCAGCAATGCCACTACTGGGCATCTACCCAAAGGGAAAGAAATCATTATATAAGAAAGACACCTTTTCGTATGTTTGTCACAGAACTACTCACAATAGCAGAGTCATGGAATCAACCTAAGTGTATATCAGTGGATAATGGCATAAAGAAAATGTGGTCCATATATACCATGAAATACTATTCAGTCATAAAAACAAATGAAATTATGTCCTTTGTAGAAACATGGATGGAGCTGGAGGCCATTATACTAAGTGAAATAACTCGGTAACAGAAAATCAAATACTGCACATTCTCACTTGTAAGTAGGAGCTAAACAGTGGGTACATATAGATGTAAAGACATAAATATCAGATGTTGGGGACTCCAAAAGGGGGGAAGGTAAAAGGGGAATTAGGATTTTTACAATTACCTGTTGGGTACAGCTGTTCAGTTTGGATTATGGGTACACTAGAAGCCCAAACCTCACTATTATATACTATATCCATGTGATAAACCTGCACATGTGCCCCCCAAATCTAAAATTTAAAAAATATAAGGAAAAGGGTACACTACAACTGATACTAAACAAAGACAGAGGATGATAGGAGACTATTATGGACAGTTACACACTAACAAATTGGATAATCCTAAATAAATGGATAAATGAATAGAAACATACAACCTACCAAGATATACCATGAAGAAATAGAAAATATTAATAGACCAAGTAAGGAGATTGAATCTGTAATCAAAAGTCTCCCAACAAAGAAAAATTGAGATGAGATGGCTTCACTGGTTAATTGTACTAATCATTTAAGGAAGAATTAATGACAAGTGGTCAACTTGTAGAATCAGTTCTTCTCAAATTTTTCTAGAAATTTGAAGATGGAGGAATACTGCCAAACTCATTCCATAAGACCAGGATTGTTATGATATCAAATTCAAATAAGAACACAGGAAAATTATAGGCCAGTATATATCTCTGTTGAAGGTAGATGCAAAAATCCTCAACAAGATAATAGTAAACTGAATTCAGTAGGAAATTTAAAATATCATACACCATGATCAACTGGGACTTATTCCTGGGATGCAAGAATGGTTTAACCTATGCAGATAAAAAATGTGACATAACACATTAATATTCTGATATTCATAGATCTGTAACATAATGTCAAAGATCTAAATTATATTAGGAAATATAATATGCTATTGAAATTTTAAGTATGTAGTAAGTACCTTCAAAAAGCTATTATCTGTGAATGAAACTCCAAATTAGGATTAAGTTCTTAAAAGAAGAATTATATGGGAAAAAAGAGTATTTTATTGTAAATATTAAACTAGGATATGTTTGTTATCAAAAATAAACAAAATTTATACAGTAAGTGTTATTGTCTTAAAATATTATCATATTTTAAATACTATCAACTTTATTTTCTGTAGAGAAGAAAGTGTAAGTTGGCAATGTCCCAACATGTCTGTATTAATCTTACAAGATCTTGTGGTTCAGCCAGAAACTCTCATGCTTGTGTCAGTTAAACTTTTTAAGTATAACTTTTGAAACACCTGTCTTAAAGGCTTCCTTGTGCTTTCAGTTTTTAAAACATATATAAAACTAATCTGATAATGTGAAATGTTGTTTAATATGTTATTTCTTAGTATTTTGAAATTGATGAATATGCTTTCAGTTTTTAAAACATATATAAAACTAATCTGATAATGTGAGATATTGTTTAGTATGTTAGCTATTTCTGACTATTTTGAAATTGGTGAGTTTTAAAACTGTCCCAAGTTAACAGCGATTTAAAAACATTTTTCTCACATGTAGTTTTTAAAACTCTCTGGAAATTTACATGTTTACAAAACTGCCAAGACAATTAAACTTCTTTATGTTAAAAATGTTTAAAACTCTGATCATATAGCACATAGTAATAATGCTTTCTTGGGCATAAATTATAATAAAATACTATAAGTAATACATGTAAAGAATATATCAATCACTAAGCCTTGAAGCAAATTGCATTCATCCTTCAAGATTCAGTTGAACCTACTCTTTGGAATCATTTTCAGCCAGAGGTGGTGTATGATTTAGAAAAAGTTAAGCACATGGCTTCTAGTCTTCGCTGTACCATCTCTTGAGTTCCACTTGTACATATGTAAAATGAAGACAATGGGCCAGATGACCCCTGAGTGTTGTTTTATTTTTTAGCTCTATTTATAAGGGAACACTTCCATTTGCACTAAACATACTGTATGAATATTTAAGTATTTCTGAGTATCTGAGTGTTCAGAGGTGGCACTCAAGACGGAGTTTAGGCTTTCCCTACAGTGTTGAACCTTGGTGTATATTCTGTCGTCTTTAAAAAACCAATCAAACAAATTTGCTACCTAGAGTACAGTGTGTATAGGTCTTTTGGTCATTAGCCTTATAATATGTAGTCATTTAAAATATTTTCCAAAGTTACTTAGGTAAATTCTTTTTTCCATACTTCATTCATAATAGTTTTATTACTGTTGGTATTGTATTTTTCATTCTCCCTATCTGCTGATGATTTAAATTATTTTTGGGGGGAATAGGAAGCATTGCCATAGTTATATAAATAAGCTCTACAAAAAGGTGTACTCAGGGAAGTGTCACTCCCTATGCCTACTACCCTGTTTCCATTCTCCTTCCAGTTGTTAAATTTGTTTGTCATAGAGATTTGGGTTGTTCTGAAACTACTTAAGTGTATACTGAGATATAACAAGTAAGTAAATATGTTTCAGACAATAAGACCCAGGTTTCTCACTGTAAGAGAAAAGGCTAGTGTAAAGGCTATGGTGTTCAATTGGAATTGGAGGTATCAGTATGAACTCATGGTTCTGAATATATATAAAAACAGATAAATATGAAAATATAGAATGGTTGTTAGTGTACATACATGTGTTTCCAAGCCCTGCCTACTAACAAGACATGAAAGCAGTGACACCCAGTAGTAGTGAACATATATAATACCCAGACCTAGGATTCAAACACCATTCTCCAGTAGAAAGTACTAAGCCTCCTTGGAGAAATGGCTGATTCTATATCTAGGGCAGGGAAAATAGAAGATGAGCCTGGAATAGTAAGTACCCATAAATAAATAAATTTCAGGTGCAGTGGCATGCACCTGCAATCCCTGCTACTCAGGAGGCTTTGTAATCCCAACTACTCGGGAGGCTGAGGCAGGAGGATCGCTTGAGACCAGGAGTTTGAGACCAGCCTGGGCAACTTAGCAAGACTCTATCTCAAAAAATGACTAAATGAATGAATGATGAGAGCATGTCAAAAAAACACAGGAGCCAACTTGAAGGAGTTCCCAATAGCCAATTCTGGAACAATTTTAGCAGCAAAATAAATAATGATAGCATTATTAAAATCAAGAAAATAAAAGAAATATCCATCCATCTGTACTGATATAAATACTTAAACACCTGGGAGGGAAAGGACAGGTCTTCCTTATAGTAGAAATCCAATTATAAATTAGTAAGTAAATATGGAGCTGGAGACTCACCATTAGGCAAATATTGTGGTAATAATTGTTTAAAAGAACCATCAGTGGATATTAAAATAAGTGGGTGAAAGTATAATGGGAAAAAAGAGCTTTTGCATAATTTTGAAGTATTTTCCCAGAAGATAATTAATAACTGCTAAGAGAAATATCGTAACTGGTGTGAAAAAAAAACCTGGCAGGCACCACCTTAACCAGATGATCAATTACAGATGAGAATATCACCAGTAATAACATAGTGACATACCATGTGCCCCTAATGTGGTATACTGGGCACCTATTGCCTTGGTCGTATTTTGGCTCAAAATACATCACCTCAATCTAATAATTAGAAAACATCAGAGAAATCCAAGTTGAGGGGCATACGACACAATAAGTGCCCAGTACTCTTCAAAAAAAGTGTCAATGTCAAGGTCATAACATACAAATAAAGACAGAAGCAACTTGTCAAAGACAAACAGATTGGATTATCAAATTTTGGTAGAGGTTACAGGAGGTTATGGACACATGATACAGTGTAGCATACTAAATTGGCTTCTGGGCCAGGAAAAAAAAAAGGATTATTAGTGGGGAAACTGGCAAAGGGCAAATAATGTCCCTAGATAAGTTAATAGCATTGCATAATGTTAATTTTATATCTTTCATAATACTGCTGTGATTATGTCATGTTCTCTTTAGGGGAGACTGGTTAAAGGGTATACAAGAACTCTATTTTTTACAGCTTTTCTGTAAGTCTAAAATTTTTGAAATTGAGATATTTTGAAAATTTCTGATCAAAATGAAGTAAAATCCTTTCCTTGGGCTTTGTTAGTATATATTATCTGAAAAAAGTTGGAATTTTCAAAAATATTTTAATAAGCAGTAATAGAACAAAAGGAAAAATATTGGAATATAATAATAATTCAGCTTACAAAATGCATAGTAGGTCAGAGGATCATTCCTAGATCTCTGACTCTTGTCCCATTCCTTAGCCTAATAGAATGTCAGATATCTTGGCCCAAAGGACTCGGGAAAGTTTTTTATACTTTTCCTGATCTGTCTCCATGTTGCAGAGTGCCAGCTTACTTCTGCCCATTTCAGACCTGGTCACGATACCTTGAACTTCAGGGGCAAGGATAAATCAGGCTAATTCTGCTTTCATTAGGCTTTTCTGTTCAGGCCTGGTTGGGGTTTGAGAGAATATGCCTCTCTAAAACACTAGATGACTGGGAAGGCTGACACAACAGTCAGTGGCAATCCCACATTTCACATATTTGGTAAGGAGAATATTACTGAGTGTACCTGTATAGACCTAATGTTAATTGCTTTCCCATACATTATTTATTTTCATACTTAGAATAGCTCTGTGAGATAGATGTTGGCTCCTTTTTAAAAATAAGGAAAATGAGGCTCAGAAAGATTAAATATGTTGCCAACATGGTACATTAAGTAATGGAAAAGCCAAGATTCAAACCCAGGTCTATTTGATTCCAAAGCATGCTATTCTTTTTTTTCTTATAGGTCCAACAGAAAAATATATATACGTTAAATATATCCATACATAAAATAGAGCAGTGCAGAGGTAATTCTGTCAGTATCAATGCCCATCCATATAGAAACATCTCAAGAGAAGTTATCATTTCATATATTATTTATAATTTCCCATGGCTTCCAATAAGGCTAGAATCCAGTAATTACATTATTGGTGATTTTCAGATTCATAGTGTCTGATGAAACTAAAACAGCAAAAAGAAACAATATTGACCTCAACAGGGCAATCTGATTACTGTTATCTTCATTCTTCTATCTGCTGTAAAAATATTTAACCACTTGTATTAGTTTTCTGTTGCTGTCATAACAAATGACAACACACTTAAGATTTAAACGACACAAATTTATTTTCTTTCATCTCTGTGGGTCATGAGTCCATCCCAGGTCTCACTGGGCTAAAATCTAAGTGTTGTATTCCTTTCTGTAAGTTCATGGGGAAGTTTCATTTTCTTCCTCAGATGGTGGCATAGTCAGATCCTTTTGGTAATACAAGGACCCCATTTCCTTGCTGGCTGAAGGCCATTCCCAGCTTCTAGAGGGTACCTGCATTCCTTGGCTTGTGACTTCTTTTCTCTATCTTTAAAGCCAGGAAAACAGGTCAAGTCTTATTTCTTTCATATGGTGTCTCCACTCCTGCCTCCCTCTCTTTCACTTTTAAGAGCTCATGTGATTAACTGGCCCACCCAGATAATCCAGGATAATCTCCCCACCTTGGGGTCCATAATTTTAATCATATCTGCAAAGTTCATTTCACCATTTAAAGTAATATAGTCACAGGGTCACAGGGTCTCAGAGTACTAGGATGTGGACATCTTCATGGATCCCTTGTTCTGCAGACCACTACATGAAAAAAATCACACAAGTTCATAAACCACTGGCTAATATTAATAATCATAACTTTGCTGAGCAGTTTATTTGTGTCAAGTAATGTTCTAAATTGTGTTTTATATATTAATCTAATCATTGCAGTACTGTAATGCAGCAGGTTACTTAGCCCCATTTTATAGATGAGAAAAAAATAAGTACAAAAGACATTAGGTATTTACCAAAGTCACTGATAGTAAGTATCGTCTGTAATTTCAACCAGGCGGTCTGAGTCTGTAAGCTATGCCATTAACTTCTGTACTATCATAAGTCACTCAGATGATTCAGGACTTTGGATATTTTACTTAACTAGGGTCAAAATGTTTAGCAAATCTATACTGTATGTGGGCTGGTTATTCTTAGTATTTTAGGTAAATGAATATTTTTTTCTTGCTGGCTGAGAGAAAAGGAATGATAATGAGGGTACACGGATGACTGAAAATGAATGTTATTTCCTTAGATTATTTTACTCATTATCACTGTTGTATAAGAAATGTCACTGTTAGTTAAATAAGTTCCTTCAGAACAACGTAGAGAAAAAAAAAGACGGTAATTAGGTTATCATGTAATCCAATGACATACATCTCTGTTGCAGCACTTGCAATGATGTTGTAATTCTCTGTGTCTCTCTCCCTCTAAGCTTTGTTCTTTGGTATTAGTGGTCTTTCCAATTTTGTATTTCAGCATCTGCAGAATTTCTGGCTCATGGATCCTCAAATAGTGAATTGGATGAATGGATTAGTTAATTAATTAAATCATTCCTGTAATTGTCAATCCACTTATACCCTGCTCTTAAAATGTAATGAATTAATTTGAGGTCAAAATGTTTCAGACAAGATGATCTTCAAATTCTGCATGTAATAAAGATAATTTTAAGAGTCTCAAACAATTTGTATATTTATAGAATCCCTAATAATGGCCATTACTTATTGAGCATTTGCACTCTGCTAGGCATTGGGCTAAACGAGAGTTCAGTATTCACAACAATCCTGTGATGTAATGTTCTAGTTGTATACATGTGGAAACTAAGGACAAACTGAGTTGTATCACTCCCCCAAGTCTACTCACGGACCCAGTAGAGCCAGTGTCTTTACCTAGGAATAATTGACTCTAAAGCTTTTGCCCTTATCCACTGCCTCCTTATTTCTTTTTATTCCTAAAGTAAAACTACTCATAAGATTTCTGGATCTGATTTCTGTACTACTTGTGGATTGATTGATTACAAAAACATTATTGTGTATTATTACCAGTTTGTCTCTCAAATAATTGAGACCAAAACATTAAAACAGTTTTAAAAATCTGTAAACGCTCCTATTCTTCTGGATTTCTACTTACAAAATTAGCACCTAGAACTAGAAAAGTAAATTTCTTTTTTTCTGAGTGTTAAGATCTCAGAAAATCTTTTTTAATTAACATACTATAAAATTGACTTGATGTTCATTTATTTGAGCTTTAATACACACACACACACACACACACACACACAAGTGTATTCATGTAGCAACCATGACAGGGCACAGAACAGAGCACTATCATGCTACCCCTTTTTAGTCACATTTTCCTACTACCACAAACCCTGGCAACCGTGATCTTTTGCTGTCATTTTCTCTTCTTGAGAATGTTATAAAAATGAAATCATACAACATGAAACATATTCTGTTTCACTCAGCATACAATATGAAACATTTCTATTTCACTCAGATGTATTCAGGTTGTTGCATGTATCAGCAGGTTGATCCTTTTTATTAATAAGTAGTATTTCATTGTATGGGCGTGCCACAGTTTATCCATTCACT
Organism: Macaca fascicularis; assembly: GCF_037993035.2. Taxonomy (NCBI): domain Eukaryota; kingdom Metazoa; phylum Chordata; class Mammalia; order Primates; family Cercopithecidae; genus Macaca; species Macaca fascicularis. The sequence goes on from NC_088383.1 coordinate 32,218,069, forward strand.
AGTGGAAGGACATTTGGGTTGTTTCCAACTTACAGAGATTATGAATAAAGTTGCTATAAACATTAGTATACAGGTTTTGGGGATGAAGTTAAGTTTTCATTTCTCTAGGGTAAATATGTAGAAGTGTGATTGTTGCATAATATATTGTATATATTTAATGTTTTAAGAAACAGCCAAACTTTTCCAGAGTGGTTGTACCATCCCACCAATAATAAATAAGAGATGATCCACTTTCTCTACATGGCCACAGGCATTTGGTTTTATCAGATTTTTTTTTTACTTTAGCCATTCTAATAGGTGTGTTTTCATAATAGGTTTGGTTTTCATTTGCATTCCCCTAATGGCTAATGAAGTTAAACATTTTATCATGTGTTTGTTATATTATGTCCTCTTCAGTGAAGTGTCTGCTTTGTGTATTTTCTAGTTACTTATTTTATTAAGTTTTGAGAGTTCCTTAGAGTTGTAGTAAAAACTACTGTAGCTTGTCTTTTCATTCTCTTATCCTAGTCTTTCACAGAATGAAAGTTTTAAATGAGATTTAGTTTATCACTTTTTCTTTTTATGGATCATGATTTTCATCATACTTGGTGTCATGTGCAAGAACTCTGCTTAACTCCAGATCATCAAGATTTTCTCTTTGTTTTCTTCACCTTTTTATTAGGGCTTGTTCTATTTTTACCTAATTTTTTTGTAAGATGTTATATTGAGGTGGTTTCATTTCTTCAATCTGGATGTCCAATAGTACCAATACTGCTTGTTGAAAAGACTGTTCTTTCTCTATTGAATATATTTTGCATTTTTGTCAGAAATTAATTGTCTATTATGTGGGTCAGTTTATGGACTTTGTTCTGTTGATCAGTACATCCATCCTTTTGCCAATACCATGTAATCCTGATTACTGTAGCTTGATAGTCTTAAAATTGGGGAATGTTATTTCTCTAATTTTATTTTTCAAAATCATTTTGGCTATTGTAGTTCCTTTGCTTTTTCATATAAATTTTAGATAATCTTATTTATATTAAAAAATAATCATGCTGAAATTTTGATTTGATTTGTGTTAAATATGCAGATCAATTTGGAGAGAACTGACATCTTCCTTAAAATGTTGAGGAGTCTTCCAATTAATGAACATGGTGTGTGTTTACATTTATTTAGATTTTCTTTTTCTTACATCAGTGTTTGATAATTTCAGAATACAGATAGTGTACATAGTTCGTTAAATTTACACCTACGTATTTCTTTTTTGGAAATAAGGACTGTGAATGGCTTGAAGTTTTTTTCTTTTAATTTGGTTTCCAGTTCATTGCCTATGTAGACAGTCTTGGTTTTTGCAAATAGGGCCATTTTTATTTCTTCCTTTCTAATGTGTATGCCTATAATTCTTTTATTGACTTATTGCAAGACATCAAGAGTGGTAATAATGGACATTCTTGGCTTTTTTTAATCTTGAGGAGAAAAAAGCATAGTCTTTCTCCTTTTAATATAATGTTAACTGTAGGTTTCGTGCAGATACGCTTTATCAAATTGAGTAACTTCCCTTCTATTCCTGGTTCGCTGCAAGTTTTCATCGTGAATAAATGTTGATTTTTTTCAAATGCTTTTTATGCATCAATTGAAATGATCATATGGTTTTACCTCTTTAATATGTGAATATGGAGGAATGCACTAATCAATTTCAAATATTGAATCAGGCTTTATTCTCTGAAAAGCCCCACTTGATCATTTTCTTTTTGTATATTGCTAATATTTTGTTGAAGATTTTTGTGTCAATGTTCATAAGTGATGTTAGTCTATAATTTTTTTTCTTTTTCTTTTACTTTCTTTGTACTATTGTCCTATGGTTTTGGTATTAGAGTAATCCTAGCCTTGAAAAAAATATTTAAATTGGTGTTACTTCTTTAAATATATGGTAAAATTTGCAAGTGAAACAAGTTGGGCCTGGAGTTTTGTTTTGTTTCGGAGGAAGATTTTTTTAATTCAACTTTAAAATATTTACAGGAATATTCAGGTTTTGTATTCATCTTGGATGTGTTTAGTGTCTGATTTTCAAGGAATTTACTTATTTCAGTTATTTAGGTTTATGTTTGCACAATTGTTCCTTTATACCCTTTATACCCTTCTAAAAGGAATATACATTCCTTTATACTCTTCTAATATCTGCTGGTTCTACAGTGGTATTGTCTTTTCATTCCTGGTAGTAGCAATTTGTGGCTTCTTTTTTTTGCTTACCAGTCCTACTAAAGTTTTGTCCATTGCATTGATCTTTACAAAGAACTAGCTTTTTGTCTCATTTTTTTTCTTTTTAATTTTATTGATTTCTGATTTGTATTACTTCTTTCTGCTAGCTTTGGGTTTATTTTGCTCCTTGTTTACTGTTCTTTTAATACACAATTTAGAATTTTGATCTGAGACCTTCTTTTATAGCACAAGCATTTAATGCTATAAATTCCCCTCTATACAATGTTTTAGGAACATTCCACAAATTTTGACGTGTTTTTTAATTCCCTTTTGGATCCGTAGATTCTCTCTAAATGGTTTTATTAATTTCCAAGTGTTTGGAGATTTTCTTATCTTTTTCCTGTTGACATCTGGTCATTATGATCATAGAACATACTTTATAGAATTTCAATCCTTTAACATTTGTTCTGTTTTATAATCTTGGAAGTGGTGTATCTACATGAATATTCTGTGTACATTTGAAAAGAATGTGAATTCCGTCATTGGGGTGAGTGTTAATTATTTGGATCTAGTTGTTAATGTTGCCTAGTTCTTCTGTATCCTTGCTAATTTTTTGTCTACTTGTTCTGTCAGTTAATGCAAGAGGAGTACAGAAGTCTGCAAGAATATTGTAGATTTGTCTCTACTTTTTGTTCTGTTCATTTTTGCTTTGCTTATTTTAAAGCTCTGTTGTTAAATACATCCACATTTAAGATCACTCTGTTTTCTTGGCAAATTGACCCTCTTATCATTATGCAATGTTTTTCTTGATCTCTGATAATTTTCTTATCGCTGAAGTCTACTTTGTCTGATATTAATGTAATCACGCTAGCTTTCTTCTGGTTAATGATATAATATTTCATGATAGAATTTTTTATCCTTTTACTTTTAAACTATGTCATTATATTTGAAGTAATTTTTATAGAGAGGATATTAGTGGAGATTGTTTTTATTATTTTTGGTCTATTCTGATAATCTCTGCCCTTAATTTTTGTTTAGGCCATTTATATTTCGTAAAATGTTTGATGTTTGGATTTGGGTTTATCATTTTATTATTTGTTTTCTGTTTTTCTGTCTGTATTTTCACTCTTCTGGTCCTCTTTTTTTGCCTTGTTTTGGATCATTTGAATGTTTTTTAGTATTCCATTTTAATTTATTTTAGTTTTGACTGTGTATCTCTGTATAGATTTCTTTTAGTGGTTGCTCTATGGATTAGAATGTACATACTAACTTTTCACAGTCTGTTTAGAATCAGTCTTTTACCATGCCAAGTGGAATGTATAACTCTTTCATGTAAGTTTTGTTATTCTCCCTCCTTTATTTTATAGATGTTATATGCACTACATCATTTCTCTTCTTCTTTTATTCCTGACATTCCAAGTGTTCCTCATTTCACCTTCTTTATGACAGTTTTCCTAGAACAGATCTGCTGGCAATGAACTATACTTGTTATCTGAGAATGTCTTCATATATTACCTTCATTTTTTAAGAATATTCTCATTGGATTTAGAATTTTGAGCTGACAGATATTTTTTGTTTTAAACATGTTCCACTTATGAAATCTATGATTTCTGATTATAACTCTAGTCTTTTAAATAATTGATCCCCTATAATTATATATTATTTCATCGGGCTCTTTTTAATATTTTTTAAAACTAGTTTGATTGATGGGTTTGAGTCTAGTGTTTGATTGATGGGTTCGAGCCTAGATTTGGGGGGTTAGGAGGTTACTATTTGAGGTTCAGTTCTTAAATCTGTTGGTTTATGTCTTTCACTAAATTTGGGAAATTTTTAAACATTACTCAGTTTTTTTCTGCACTACAACTTTCTTTTCCTTCTGGGACTCCAGTGACATCAAAGTTAGATATTTTATTATTGTCCTGCATATCCTGAGACTCTTTATTTTTTAAGAAATATTTTTACTCTGTCTTATTCAAAGTGGATAGTTTCCATTGATGTACTGTCAAATTCACCAGTCTTTGCTCTCTCATCTCCATTTTACTATGAAGCCCATCAAGTGATTTTTAAATTTTGTTACTTTATGTTAATAGTTCTAAAATTTTCTTTTAGTTTTTATTTAAATATCTTCCATTTGCTGAGACAGTCTGTCTTTTCATTCTTTTCAACAGTGTTTACCCTTACTTCTTGGAGCATTTTTATAATTGTTGTCTTAATGTCTTAGTTTAATAATTCCAACATCTTTTTCTTCCCAATGTTGCCATTTTCTGATCATCTTTTCCTGTGTGACTTGAGACTTTTTCTGATTCTTCACATGCCAAGTAATTTGAGATTGTATCCTGGATATTTCGAGTATTATATTATGAGACTAATAAGTTAAATAAGACTAATACTTGGTCTTATTTAAATCCTATAGAGAATTTTGATATTTTTTGCTTAACAGGCAATTTATCCAGTTGTATTCAGGATGCAATCTCCAGCCAGTATATAGGTTGTGATTCCACAACTGGTTCACTTTTCAAAGCCTTTGAAATGCTGTTCAGATCTGTCCTTCATGTACCACCTAGGGTCCAATCTAGAACATGGATTGTAATTGTCTGTCCATACTTAGTTTCTCACAATCTGTGATCAGATTCACATATGAGAAGTTTGAGCATAAACCCAAGAGTTCATAAACAGCCTTATGAGGTCACTTTCCTGAGCCTCTCTCTTTCGTAATCTCAGTACTTTGAGTTCCTAGAGACTCTGCTTTTCAGTCCTCTAGCCAAAACTTTGGGACTTCATTTAACCCTACTTTGCCACATACTTCCTGTATCTGTGCCTGTGGAAGAGCTGAAAGAAGACAGAGAAAGAGCTCAGTGGAGGTTATATTATACTCTTAGGGCCACAGCTCCTCCTACTGGAGAGGAAGTTTTCCCTCCCTCAAAGTTTTAAATTCTTGCAGTCATCATTATTTCTGCTACTACCTTGAAGGTTAGGATGCAAGAGAATAAAGGAGAAAAGGGCAGTTTTTCTCTTCTTTAAGCCTTTTCCTGCTCCTTGAGCCTAAACTAGAAGGATTCTCCTAGAGCCTTCACTGCCATGCCCCAGGGCCCACTTTCAGGTTTTAAGCTCCCTTGCATCCAGGCCAGGGGTACCTTTTGAAAAAGGAAGAAAGAAAAAGGTAAGGGGAATCACCCTGTGCTACTCTGAATTCTTGTCATGTCATCTTCTCCAGTCCACCTGCTGTGACTTACCCTTTAGAGTCTTTAAATAACTGTTCCCTTCGTTATCCCCAGGTTTTATTAGCTAGATTCAGTAGCGGACATAAACGGTTTGTACATTCTCCATCTTAGCTGGATCTGACCTCAGGTATACATTTTTAATCGTTATCTAAGGTAATGGGTATTCATGGAGATTGTGAGTTATATTCATTTTAACTTTGCTAGACAGTTATACCACAAATATTCACATACATATTATAAATTAGAAGATACAGGAGTGGGAAAATGAAACTATCTAGAAAAGTATACAGTGAAACATTTCATCTCTAAAGTTTGAACACATTTAGATTTGAATTCAGGAATCTGTTGGCATTCTCTTTTTTGATAGTTTTCCCTTAGCAGGAACAGTAGGATGGGAATAGAAGAAAGCTGGCCCAGCAACGACTTACAGAATGAGAGAGATGTGAATTGGCCTTTAAAAAATCTGTGGAAGTTACTCATTTGGACTGGGTAATGGCTTTCTAGGCAGAGGGAACAACTTGAGAAAAGGTATAGAGAAGGTCCCCAACTTACAACTTCGACTTAAGACTTTTCACTTTACAGTGATGTGAAAGAAATGTGTATTCAGTAGAAACCACACTCCAAGGACCTATGAAATCATTTCTCATTTTCAATATACTGTTCAATAAATTATATGAGATTTTAATACTTTATTATAAAATGGGCTTCATGTTAGATGATTTTGCCCAACTGTAGGATACCGTAATTGTCCTGAGTACCTTTAAGTTAGACTAGGCTGGACTATGTTGTTCAGTAGGACCAGTGTATTAAATGCATTTTGACATGATATTTTCCATTTATAATGGGTTTATCAAGATGTAACCTCATCATAAGTCAAGGAGTATCTATACAGGTAAAATGTGCCTGGCATGTGTGAATGTGTATCAAAGAGGAGTAGGCAAACCAGGAAAGGGAAATCTGATTCAGTTAGGTAATTACTGTGCCGCCTTAGAGGTTGCTATAAGATATTCCCATGAACACATTTGAAATGGTTAGAAACACATGGGTATGAATTTCAAAAAACACAAGCTTTTTAATTTAACACATATGCTAAATAACCAGTCCTTTAGCTTAAACTATGCTATCCTGCAAATGATAGAAAGTCTTCTGGATTTTTATTAGAATTAATCACATTTTCCATTCTTGTTTTTATTTACTAGGAATTTCATCTTATGACTAAAAAGAACAAGCCATAAGTTCTTTTGGTCTGAATTTGCAATATTTGCCTTTGACTTATTTTTTAATTAAACTTTTTATTTTGACCTAATGATAGATTCACAATAATACAGAGAAATCCTGTGTAGCCTTTACCCAGTTTCCTCCAATGGTAACATAATATAATGTCACAACAAGCATATTGACATTGATACACTCAAGATACAAAGCAGTTCTGTCACTACCAGGCTCTCATTTCCCGTTACATATTCACCCCGTCCCTCTACCTTGCCCCATTCCTTACCCCTGGCAACCACTAATCTCCATCTTTACAATCGTATTATTTGAAGAAAGTTACATAAATGAAATCATACAGTATGTAACCTTTTAGACTGGCTTTTTTTCAATTCTTGGAAATTCATCTGAGCTGTTGCTTGTATCAATAGTTCGTTCTTTTTTATTGCTGAGTAGTTATTTCATGACTTATTTTTTAGGCCAACTTTTTCCATTATTTTCCATTTTGTAAAAACAAAGTCTTATTACTCAGGCATTTTTCTGACTTATATATTTGCTTTAGAATTTATACTAAAAACAAAAACCTTAGGAGCATTCTAGTGTTCTTTTTAAAATTGCATATAGGTTAACCAGTCATAATCTGTTGACATTATTAAGTCTTACAGGAAAAAAATACGTACAAGTTGATTTTGTTACTTTACACCCCTTGTAATTCCTACACAGAAGTAAGATGAGAACACATGAGAGATACTGCTGCTTGAAAAATACTTAGCACAGCCTGTTTGCAGACACACTCATGCTAGTCCACGGATGATGCAGAAAGGAGCCTATACCGAGGCAGCACTTTTTTGCAGTGCTGAAGGCCAACATTAGAATGTTTTCTGTTTTCATTAGGCACCATGGTCTTAGTTGTTCAACCAAAACTCCAGCCTCAATAATGAGGGGAAAAAATAGACTTCTAGTTTTTAAATTGTGGAAAATAGGTCTTGGAGTAGATTCTGAAGTATGTTAAATACTCATCTAAAGAGCCTAGAATTTATCCCAAGGGGAGATGAAGAAATGAAGAAACAAATAAATTAATCAAATTGCAGTTCCTAAAATAGTTATAAGTAGAAAAATTAGCAACGTCTAAAAATGTCATTTTAACCTTTAATATCAATGTCATATTCCATCTTATCAGGTAGTAACTCTGGCTGTTTTGATTTTCATTTTAGAAGAATAAGGAACATAAGTATACAGTAATCAATAACTATATTACCATCATATAATTACCCAGTTGGCATACTGTTTATTATTTTAGTTTAAGGAGACACATTGAAGCGAGAAAAAGGGGGTGCTAGAGGTTTGCAGACACTTAGCAAACATTAATGTTTATCCTACAGCTTTGTAAGCACTTTACCAAGAATCTTTAAACTGTCATTTTGCTGATGGAAAGTATAAAATGAGACTTCAGCAGAAGTTAATCTCATCATTATCTACTTAAAACAGTGCTTTTTACATTGATCTAAAGAGGTTTGTGCATATTTTGACTGTTTTTCCTATATGATCATCTTTAAGTACTAGTATGAAAGTTAATGAGTAAAGAAAATCTGCTGAATAAATCCACCTGATAACCCAAGGCACTTAAAGGAAATACATGCTATAATGCGATGCAAAGATTTTACTTGATTAGTGCTCTATTTCTCAATTTAACAACCAAACCTAAAAGAAATTTAAATCAAGACTTTTGACGGACATATTCAGTGCAATTTGATTAGGGTACAGATAACAACACTATTTTGGTGTGACCGTATAAGTATTCTGATCATAATTATGACATATACTCTGCTACTAGTTAGAAAAAGAACAGTTTTTAACTTCTTCATGCCTTTCATATATGCATGTGTTCTTAATACACTATTATAATAAATAAAATGTGCCTGAAAATATAAAACATACTTCTTGTCCAGAAAGTATGCATTTGTTTATCATACAAAATGTTTATTCTGAACCTATGCTGTATGAAATGCTACAGATAGCCCACTGTAAATGTAGAAGTAGCAAGGGAAGATGACAGATATCTAAAAATATTTGTTAGTAGCACTATATTGTTGATTACTACATATCAACATATGTAGTAGAATAATGAATAAACTGAAAGAAAAAGCATAATGCCTTAGGTGTTTACTTTGGGCACAGTAACGTTTGGTCCAGTCTTCTTTCTAGTTTTCTGGTACCCTAGTTAAATGAGCAAGAGTGTGATGGAAAGTGGGCTTTGAAGTCAATCAGACCTGCATTTATATTTCATTTCTACCACCTAATAGTTGTGTGTCTATGGGCAAGTTATTTAACTTCTCCAAGCCTCAAGTTTTTTAACTTATAAAATATATTGTTACAAAGCTTAAAAGAAGTAAGTTACTAGCACAGTGCCTAGAACATAGAATTTGTGCTTTAGAGAAGAAATAAAAATATATAATTCTACCATCTATAGGTAGAGCTCTTTTACCAAAATAATACTAAAATTCCAATTTGCTTATAATCCTAAAATATGTATAATTCCAGAATATCTAAATCTGTACTGCTTTTACTTCTCTAAGATATTTTTGTGATAAGACTATCCACTTAATTTATTTAAACAGCTTTACTTTTCAAGGACACATTACCATATTCATAAAAGGAAAAAATTCAAATTAAATATAATCCGTACTGAAAGTTTCCTTTTCAGATTTTCGGAAGTTAAAATGTTTGTGATACCTGGATTTTTTTAATTTTTTATTGATATATAATAGCTGTATATATTTGGGGAGTACATGTGATATTTTGATACATGTATACAATGTGTAATGATCAGATCAGAGTAATTGGGATATCCAAAACTTTAAACATGTGTCTTTCATTTGTATTAGGAACACTATAGATCTATTTTAATTTCTTCTTCTTTGATTTCAGCAGGAAAGGAAGGGCAAGAAATCCTGGGGCCTGAAGCTCAGGCAGATGAAGCAGGATGTACAGGTACTCTGCTGCAGCTTACTTTCATACCATAGCCTTTAAAAGAAGGTCTTTTGTGTCACTGATTTCGCATTTGTGAGTCCTGAATTTAGTCCGTTTCCTTCTCTTTTATCTTACCTTCCTTAAATGTTTAAGTACTTAGGCGTGTGATGCACTACATAAAAAGAAGTAAATATTCCTTAAATACAGAGTAACTTACAGATTCATATTACGTAGCAGATTTTTCTGTTCTATAAGAATGACGAGTATAACCTACAGATAGTCCAAAAAATAAGTGTTTGAAAGATGATTTGAACTTCTGTCAAGTTTTTGACCAAAGTTAGAGGTTTCATTATTAGTTACCTGGATCTGCTTTGAATTGCCCACAAGACAAAAAGCAGAAGAAAATAGAAAAAGCAAATATGGATTATCTATAAATCAGATGAGAATCATGAATATTAATGAGTTGAGTGAACATGTTGCAGCAAACGAGAATCAAAAATGTTTCTTAAATTTTCGGTGATTGAAAAAGGGTAAAATGAAGTTGAATTATAGTAAACAAGGAAATTTGCTTTTAGGTGACTAAAAAGTACATACTCCCTGAGACTTAAGGTTATTCCTCTGTAATGGATTCAGATCAGATTTAAGAAGCAAAAGAGTAAGTGGAAAAATTAAATCAGATCTTATGTATAATAATACCAGTCACTTTTTATTGTGTTCCCTAGTAGAGCCAGAACTGTTAAAATGTAAACTTCAAAAATGAATTCCAGATTATTAAAACATTTCCTCACAATATTATACTTAAACGTAGTATAACTGTACTTTGTATATTCAACCATAAATTAGATATTTCTGTCATATAGTTTTCATTACATTTTCTTTTTCCTTCTCTTCTATGAGTTATCATCTATAGATTTGTTTTTTACTTTGCTGTGCATTTTAGGAATATTCCATAAAGGCTTACAAATTTTATCTTTCATTAGGTAAGATGAGGTACGGTTCATGGCCTAAAAGTGTCAAGATTAGATTTTTATTCATAATATAAACAATAGCACTCCTATACTTGTCAGTCATTTCTGTAAAACAGAGTAAATCTTTGTGCTGTTATTAAAAGTGAATTCCAGGTTAATTAAATAATAATGGAGTATGTGATAATTTGTGATGCCTATAGCCTACGATTTTATGTTTTGCCCCTAACTTGGTTCTGTGTAACTTGCATGAATAATTTTTTCAGATATGCTTGTTATATATTTGCAATGCTAAACTATAGAATATGTAAAATATTTAAGCTGGACATTTGTTAGTAGTAATACAGTAATGTTAATAAACATAAGAGTACACTATTTACTTTTACCTAGTGTTGTTAAACTTTGATGACTTATATTACCAGAGTTACAGAAGACTACTTGCCCTTCTAGGTAAAATGCTATCCAAAAAGATACTCACCGGTTTACAGTATTTTATCTGTCAGGCTGTTCTTCACTATAAAAATAAATTAATTCTTTCAGTTTGAAGTACTGAATAGTATGTAAATTTCCTCAAAAAAAATTGCATCTGAAAGGCAGAGTAACCTTCTCAAATTTGTGTTTAACAAAAGTTGCTGCTGGAATGTAAAATCTCCCCCATGTACACAGTGATGATCCCTGCTGCATTATTCACCTGGAACATGGGGAGTTAGGAGTAAGCAAACTTCCATTAAAGCTCCAGTGAGTGTAGCTTTAAAAGGAAATTTAACTTTTGAGACTTTTGAGCAGTTAAACTGTAAAATTACATCATGACTTTGCTTTTGTTACTTTCTTGACTTCTAGGGAATAATATGCTGACAAAATGAGTAAAAGCATTGTACAGCGGTCGCCATCATTAGTTCAGAACGTTGTCGGATCTTTGTTATAGCAGACTTCATTTTGCAGCTCATGAAGTTAAGGAACTATAGTCTGAAGTTAGTATTCAGAGTAAAAAATTCATTTAAAACATCCTTTGTTCCTTCTGAGCATCCCTTTTTTTGTTTATATAGTTGATAATTTTAGAAAGTTTCAAACATGGAGGATAAAGATAAGAGGAAGCCTGAGGACACTTTATTCAGGATGGAAAAATTGATTGATTGATTGATTTAAAAATATTTAGTGTTTATATTAAATATTTGCTCTCTCAAATACACGTATATAGTCATTTAATTCTATACTTTGATTGTCAATTTTGAGTTTTGTCATATTTAAAGAAAACCCAATTACCCTCTTATGCTCTGTATATTTGCTCATCTCCCTAATATTTAAATATATACGTTTATCATCTAAAGACCAGGACATTTATAATTGACCTTTTCAAGATGTGCATTTCCCAACACTTTAAATTTTAAAAAGCTGCAGAAATTCTGGTCTCAGTTTGAAATTGGGCCTGGTAAATGTGGGTTCATGGAGATAGAGTGTAGTTTAATAGAGCTCAGATTTTATACCTGACACCTAATACCAACTTGTCTGCTCTAACAGTAATACATTTTCTCTCTGTGATCTCAGAAAACTTTTTCTGACCCTAATTTTTTTATTGAGAAAAATTTTAATTGCAAAATTATGTTCACCTTGCAAGACTTCTTTAAGGCGTAAAGAGCTAACAATTCCATAGTACTTACTACATACCAGGTACCCTCCTAATAAGTACATTAATGTATTAATTAGTTTAATTCTTACAACAACCTAAGAGGTACTGTATATAAATTTTATAGGATATAAACTGATTATATACTGCCTCACAAATTTCTTAATGGACATATAAAATTTTTCATTTTAAATGTCAGTAGTTACAATTTAATTTCTGGCATCGTAAAACATTGACATTTTAACATCACTATTACATATGAAACCCATAGTATATTAATACCTATTATCGTTTTTTTAAAAATATGAAAATGCTCTTTAAGAGTAAGAAATGTTAGGTCATAATGTTTACTTTTTGAGCTCATATTTCCATTCTATATACAGTAATAGAATTTTATGCCAATATATATTTCCTGTTTGAAGGTATTTTTGATCAACTATCATATTTCTTTACAAGAAAAATATGTGTATAAATTAAAATTTCTTTTTAATTTCCAGGGACCACAAGGATCTTAGTTTTTTAGAAAATTCAGGGATTTATCATTTAATTGTTAGTAGTTCATAGTTGATCACAACATAAGTATATTTTAAATTTTAATTATTAAAGAAAAACATTACTAGAAATGAGATTAAAGGAGCTAATTTTTAAAATTACTTCATAAATAGTAATTAATTGTAATAGCTTAATATTATTTCTAGAAGGAAAAGTGTTCATCATTTGGTTTCTATTTTTTTAGCATTGAGGTACCTTTATTCTCAAATTAGATGAAATAAAATTTTGTTATAACTAAGTTGCTCAGTTTTTATATGTCTTCAGACATAATGTCAAAAGTTATTTGTCAATGAAAATATTTTAATGTCCTGTCAGCTTATACTTTGATTAACTATTTCTTCAATTTTGTTGAAAACCAAAATTTAAAGCCATCTAATTTGCAAAAAGATTTATTTCCCAGTCATTACAATCATCTATTCCCTCATTTTCTGGGACATATACCAGAAAGACTTTACCAATAGTTATTTATCAAAGGACTAATGATATCTGTTTTGGGCTTTAAAAATTTTTTTTTCTCACAGTCACTTTGTTTAATGTATTCAGAAATGATTGAGGAAACTGAAATATGGTTAATTTAAGTATCTTTTACCAGTATATTTTTCATGAAAAACACTTTTATTATGTGAACTGTATTTTGAGTAATACCTTATTAGTTCACCCAATTTCTGGAAAATTTCCAATAATCTACCCAGCAAAGCCAGTTATCAACATCACACCAGCCAGACAATTCAGACTTACTTTCAGTCAGGAAAAAAAGCATTTTTTCATTTTTTGAACTCAGTGTGACAATACATATTTTGAGGAATTTTATAAAAATCTCATCAATAAGGAAGTGTATGAAGGATATATTTAAAATACAAAAATTAGCCAGGTGTGGTGGTGCACGCTTGTAATCCCAGTTACTTGGGAGGCTGAGGCAGGAGAATCGCTTGGACCCAGGAGGTGGAGGTTGCAGTGAGCCAAGATTGCGCCATTGCACTCCAGCCTGGGCGACAAGAGTGAAACTCAGTCTCAAAAAAAAAAAAAAAAAGAAATTATCAATAATGAAGAAAACATAAAGTATAAGTAAATACATCTTATACTAATACTAAGTAGTAAAGTCAAGATTAAGATTATATAGATCTAATCTAATTTGTATGTTAAAAAAATCTTCATCTCCAACTGTGTACCTTTAGACCTAATCAATGTATAGGAAAGCTAGAATTTATTGAAGTAGCAAAATTCATATATAAAATACAGATCATGCAGTTCTGAAAAGTGTATACTCTTTAAAAACTAATTCCAACAGCTAGCACACTTATAATTTTTATTAGGATGTAGAAAATATAAGATGGAGATTGCTTAATTGAGATAAATATTTTATATAATTTGATAAAAATAATTTTAACTCTTAGCAACTCAACATGGAATCTGTAAGAAATCACATAATATGTTCATTTCATTTATGACTTTTATCTAGTTTAAATTTAAGAAATTGAAGTTGCTTTGAAAAGAATGCCACTGATTTGTTCTGCTTTAGCTCTTCAGAACTGCTTATTGTTCTACCTAATGACAAATCCTAGGAATGATGTTTGAGAATATTATTTGCTTTGCTCTTATCAGTCTCCTGAAGAGCAATGAATTTTTAAATAATAGTTAGGGTCATTAAGGGAAGATTACCCTCACTCCCTCTGGTCATATTATATAGTTAATTTCGGCGTCCCAACCAGGACCAGTATACCCCCATTTCAGTTGTGCTTTATGCCTAATAGAAATTCATGTAAACAGGGAAGACCAGAAAACCTATAGTGATTCTATGTTGCTCTTATTTGTCAGTAAAGAAGGCTTTCCCTAATCAGTATTTTGAACTTTACTCCTTTGGCACCCAGAAGGACTTGACACTCCAAGCAGTGTACCATAATCATGTCATGGATGGATAGAGGAATATGCCTTTTCTCTTTTTTTCTTTTAAGAAAGAACAAGGGATACTGTGAAAAAGGGAGAGCAGGGAGAAGAACTTTCAAGGATGCTAGAAAAGAGTTTACATGGAAGTTGAGGATCTGGGAGTTGATTCCTTTAAAACCAACAGTCCAGCTTACCTTTTAAAAGTCTTCACTTACCTCTGGATCCAGTAATCCCAGTTTGGTAACTACTGACATGAACTAAATAATGCAGTTCTTGGTATGTAGCAAATGTTAAATAATTGATAGCTATTGAGAAGTAGGGAAAAAAATTACAGTCACCATTTGTTACTGTCATTGGTTCTCAGGTTTTAAACAGCAGTCACCCTGATGAGTTCAGTTACCACTACAGTGCAGGAGATTTAGCAAGATTGTTTTAATAACCATCAAACAAACAGATGCCCATACATCCCCATTTTAATTTGGCCAAATGTCAGCCTGCTGGGAAGTGCTGTTTTACAAATTTAGACCTGACAGTTCAGTCAGAGTCTATAAAGAAGTCATCCCTGCGGCATTTGGGAGCCATACTAAGGCATTGCAGTTACCAGCATGGAGTAGAGGCCCTCCTCTGGAGCCAGTGGAGGAAATGGAGGAAACCGTAGCACAGCAATACTGCTTTAGAAACTTGGCAGCACTCTGGGCTACCTTCTCAAAGCATAAGCCTTTCTAATTCAAGAAAAGTTGCCTCTGCCTTAATCCCACAGTTAAACATTTACTGTGGCAGAAATAAAGAAAGAATAGCCTTGTTTTATATGAATACTAGTTTAGCTAAGAAACAGTTTTCATAGATTTGATACCCTTTGATGCTTATTAGAAATCCTTCTAACTATAGGTAATTATTAAAAACTATGTTCTAAGAAATCATATAACTGAACTGAATGTCAGAATGGTTTATGTGAGAATGATTCAGATTTAAAGTACAGTCCCCCCCCTACCATTATCTATGGGGGATAAATTCCAAGACCCCCCATCAAGTGTCTGAAATAAATACTTACATATACTATACTGTTTCCTATACATACATACCTATGATAAAGTTTAATTTATAAATTTTATACAGAGATTGCAACAAACTAATAATAAAATATGGTTATAACAATATGCTGTAATAAAAGGTATATGAATGTGGTCTCTCTCGCTCTCTCTCAGATTATTATTCTTGTACTGTGTTCACCTGATTTCAGATTGCAGCTGATCACAGGTAACTGAAATCATGGAAAATGAAGCCACAGATAAGGGGCTGTCTATTGTCCAACTTTAAATAAATATTGTGATATGATAGGTTGCTAAGAAGGTGACCTTTGAGAACTAAAGTTTTTTTCCTGCTTTATCATTTTGAGAAATAATTCAGTCAACTATATTGCCTTCTCTGTGTTTTATTAGTAAAATGCAATAGAAGTATGACTTTAACATTTAAAAGGGATACTGTGAGAATTTCACACATTTATAACACTTTAAACTTACAAAGCAAAGAGATATCTTAGTAGATTACAAAATGAGTGGAATTCATTTTTAATTTTCAAGAAATATTTTCTGCAGATTCAAGAACAATCACATGTTCTCTCAACATAAATAATTTCTTATTTAGAAAACCTTTGTAATAACTTAGTGGTGAGATTGCTTTCTTAAAAGTACGCTTTTTTTTTTAGTAAAAGATGATGAATGCGAGTCAGATGCAGAAAATGAGCAAAACCATGATCCTAATGTTGAAGAGTTTCTGCAACAACAAGACACTGCTGTCATTTTTCCTGAGGCACCTGAAGAGGACCAGAGGCAGGGTACACCAGAAGCCAGTGGTCATGATGAAAATGGTAAATGGATCTTAACAACTGTGTTTCTTTCGCTGTTTAAAGGATTGTTGTTTCTACCATTCTACTATGGGAACTTGCTCTACTATTGGGAACATTCTTGAGGACCAGACTTTATTACAGGTGCCTATAGAGAGCAGTCCGTTTCATTAATGGAACACTATGGTGACCACACAGTAATAAATTATTAGCTGCTCATGTATTGTGGTAGTAATGCCAGTGCATATGAAATGCTTAGAACAGTGTCTGGACATCAAATTCCATTTACTTACATGGCAGTAGGCAGTAGAAGCGAGAACTAGAATAACCCTTACTGCCCTTTGATTCTTTCCCACTCTTCTTGTAGCAAATAAAAATATGGTTGCCTGCTTTGTACAAGAACATACTAATTTGGAGACAGTGGTTTTTCTGAATCTGCCTTATTCCACTCTGATATGAATAGTCAGTGTACAGAGTGTGGAAAATGCAATAAAAATGTGTTCAGACTCTCCTGAGAAGAAATAGGCTGTGTTACAGTTTTGGAGGAAAAGACTATGTTATTGTTCACCAGAAGAAAGTAGGTTATCAAAGAAATGAAAGGGAAATACAAAATTTAAAAATATATATGTATTTATGTAAAATTTTTATGTGACTAAAGGCTTTCAAAAAGCCTCACTGAAAGGAAACAATGAAATCTAAAGAAATGATCCATTATGTAGTTCTAATAAAGGTTAAACCTGTTAAAGTTCGTCAAGTCCACACAGTACAATCTAAAAATTGAGGAACTACCATTCTGAATTAGTAAACAGTTTGAATTATAGAATTAGTTGTTGATTTTGTTATTCATTACTTTCAGATATTTAGTGTAATCTAATTAAATGCTAATAAAGCATTTTGAAGTATTCTGTCATATCCACAACATTTGTTTACATATTTCCTTTTTATAACCAAATAGTATTAAATTGTGCATATATGCCACATTTTCTTCATCCATTGATGGACACTGAGGTTAATTCCATATCTTTGCCATTGTGAATAGTACTGTAATAAGCATGGAGATCCAGGCATCTCTTTGATATACTGACTTCCCTTGGATAAATACCCAGTAGCGGAATTGCTGGATCATATAATAGTTCTATTTTTAGTTTTTTTGTGAAATCTCCATACTGTTTTCACAGTGACTGTCCTAATTTTCATTCCCACCAATAATATATAAAAGTTCCCTTTTCTCCACATCTTCACTGGCATTCATTAGTTTTTGTCTTTAATAGCAATTCTAACTGGGATGAAATGATATATTATTGTGGTTTTGATTTGCATTTCTCTAATGATTAGTGATGGTGAGCATTTTTTCATATATCTGTGGCCATTTGTATGTCTTCCTTTGAGAAATGTTTATTCATGTCCTTTGCCTGCTTTTCAATAGGATTATTTGAGTTTTCTTAATCTGTTGAGTAGTTTATATATTCTTCATATTAGTCCCTTGTCAGATGAGTAGTTTGCAGATATTCACTCTGTTGTTTCCTTTGCTGTGCAAAAGCTTTTTAGTTTAATATAGTCCCATTTGTCAAATGTTTTTGTTGCCTGTGCTTTGGAGATCTTAGCAATAAAATCTTTGCCTACCCCAATGTCCTGAGTGTTTTCTGTGTGTTTTCTTCTAGTAGTTTTATGGTGTTGTGTCTTATGTTTAAGTCTTTCATTGGTCTTGAGTTGATTTTTGTATGTGGTGGAGATGGGAGTCCAGTTTCATTCTTCACATGTTAATATTCAGTTTTCCCAGCACCATTTATTGGAGAGTATGTCCTTTTCCCGGTGTAAGTTTTTGGTGCCTTTGTCGGAATCAAATGGCTGTTAATAATGTGGATTTAATTCTGGGTTCTCTATTCTCTTCCACTGGTCTGTGTATCTGTTTTATACTAATGCCATGCTGTTTTGGTTACTGTACCTTGTATTATATTTTGAAGTCAGGTAGTGCAATGTCTCCAGCTTTGTTCTTTTTGCTCAGGATTGCTTTGGCTATATTGTTCTTTTGTGGTTACATAAAAATTTTAGGTTTGTTTTTTCTACTTCTGTGACAAATGACATAGATATTTTGATAGGGATTGGATTGAATCTGTAGATTGCTCAGGGCAATATGATCATTTTAATTAATTCTGATCCATGAGATCAGAATTTTAATTAATTCTGATCTTTCCATTTACTTGTGTCTTCTTCAGTTTCTTTCATCAATATTTTGTAGTTTTCGTTGAAGAGGTCTTTCACCTCCTTGGGTAAATTTATCTCTAGGTATTTTACTTTTTTGTAGCTACTATAAATGAGATGGTCTTCTTGATTTATTTCTCGTCTAGTTCATTGTTGGTGTACGGAAACACTGCTGATTTTTTATGTTGATTTTTGTATCCTGCAACTTTCAATTTATTTAGCAGATTGCAGAGTTTTTTGGTCATGTCTTTAGGTTTTTCTAGATATTAGATCATATAGTCTGCAAAGAGAGACTGTTAGACATCTTTTCCAAATTGGATGCCTTTTATTTCTTTCTCTTGCCCAATTGCTTTGGCTAAGACTTCCAATACTGTATTGAGTAGGAGTGGTGAAGGAATGGAAATCCTTTTCTGATTACACTTCTTAGAGGGAAGTCTGTCAGCTTGTTCCATGCAGTATGAAGTTAGCTGCGGTTCTGTCATATATGGCCTTTAGTATATGCAGGTGAACCATCTTTGCATCCATGGGATAAATCCCACTTGATCATATTGCATTATCTTTTTGAGGTGCTGTTAGATTTAGTTCGTGAATATTTTGTTGAGGATTTTGTGTCTATTGTCATCAGGGATATTAACCTGGATAGTTTTCCTTTTTTGTTTCATCTTTTTCTGGTTTTGGTATCAAGATAGTGCTGGACTTACAGAATGAATTAGGGGGAATTCCCTCCTCTTCAATTTTTTGGAATAGTTTGAGGAGAACTAGTGTTAGTTCTTCTTTGATAGTTTGGTAGAATTCAGCAGCGAACCCCTCCAGTCCTGGACTTTACTTTGTTGGGAGATATTCATTATGGATTCAATCTCATTACTCATTATTGGTCTGTTCAGGTTTTCTGTTTCTTTTGAATTTAATCTTGGTAGCTGTCTGTGTCCAGAATATCCATATCCTCTAGGTTTTTTTGTTCTTTCATGTATAGTTGTTCATAATTGTCTCTTTTGTATTTCTGTGGTTTCATTTGTAAGTCTTCTTTTTCATTTTTTATTTGCATCTTCTGTGTTCTTTTCTAGTCTAGCTAGTGGTTTATCAGTTTTGTTACCTTTTCAAAAAACCAACTTTTTGTTTTGTTCTTTGTGTTGTTTTTTAGTCTCCATTTCATTTATTTTGTTCTGATTGTTATTATTTCTTTCCTTCTACTAACTTAAGGTTTGCTTTGTTCTTGCTTTTCTAGGTTCTTGAGGCACATTGTTAGATTATTTATGTGAAATGTTTCTATTTTTTGATGTAGGTATTTATTGCTATATACTTCCTCTTAGTAGTGCTTTTGCTATATTTCATAGGTTTTGGTATGTTCTGTTTTGATTTTCATTTTCATTTAAATAAATTTTAATTTTAATTTCATTTAAAGAAATTTTAAAATTTCCTCCTTATTTCTTCCTTGACCCAGTGGTTATTCAGAAGCATGTTGTTTAATTTTCATGTGTGTGTAGAGTTTCCAAAGTTCCTCTTATTATTAAAATCTATAGTTGTTTTACTTTGTGGTCTAAAGCTACTTGATATGATTTTGGTTTTTAAAAATTTGTTTGAGACTTGTCATGTGTCCCAACATACAGTCTAGAGTATGTTCTGTATGTTGATGAGAAGAATGTGTATCCTTTAGTTGGTTGAAATGTTCTGTAAATGTCTCAGGTCCATTTGGTATAAAATGCAGTTTAAATTCAGTGTTTCTTTGTTAAGTGTCTTTCTACATGATCTGTCTAATGCTGATAGGGGTGTTGAAGTCCCTAACTATTATTGTATTAGAGTCTCTCTCCCTTTAGATCTAATAATATTTTCTTTATATAAGCAGGTGCTTCAGTGTTGGGTGCATATATGTTAAGAATTGTTATATCTTCTTACTGAATTGACTCTTGTCATTATTTAATGACCTTCTTTGTCCCCTTATACTGTTTTGTTTACTGGATTTAGGAGTTTATCTCATTATGGCTACTATTGCTCACTATGGTTTCCATTTGCATGGACATCTTTTTCTGTCCCTTTACTTTCACTCTATATGTAGCTTTACAGGTGAGATGAATTTCTTGTAGGCAGCATATAGCTGGGTTATAGTTTTTATCCATTCAGCCAATCTGTATCTTTTAAGTGGAAAATTTAATCCATTTAGGTTATTATTATTGATATGTTAGAGCCTATTTCTGTCATTTTATTTTTATTTCTGGTTGTTTTGTATATCATTTGTTCCTTTCTTACTGATTATTATTGTGGTTTGGTAGTTTTCTGTAGTGGTAACATTTGAGTTCTTTCTCTTTCTTATTTGTACTTGCTCTACCAGTGGGTTTTATATTTTCATGTGTTTTCATTATGGTAGATATTTTCCTGTCACTTCCAGGGATAAGACTCCCTTAAACATTTCTTGTAGGGCCAGTCTAGTGGTCATGAATTCTCTCAGCTTTTACTTGTTTAGGAAAGACTTTATTTCTCTTTCATTTATGAAGGATAATTTTTCTGAGTATGAGATTCTTGGCTGGCAGGGTTTTTTTCTTTCAATACTTTGAACAAATATATCATTTCTTTCTCTTCTAGCCTATAAAGTTTCTGCTGCTAAACTGCTGTTAGTCATATGGAGGTTCCCTTACAAGTGATCGGACACTTTTCTCTTGTTTTTAGAATCTCTCTTTGTCTTTTACTTTTGACAGTGAATATAATGTGCCATGGAGAAAATCTTTTTGAATTGTATCTGTTTGGGGATTCACTGAGCTTTCTGTATCTGGATGTCTAAATCCTTTGCTAGACTTGGGAAGTTTTTGGCTATTATTTCATTAAATAGGTTTTCTATCCCTTTTGTTTCCTCTTTGCCTTATAACACATCAAAAATTGGAGTATTTGGTTGCTTTATAGTTTCTTACTGTCATGCAGGCTTTGTTCATTTTTTTAATTCTCTTTTTCTCTTACTAGGTTATTTTAAAAGACCTGTCTTCAAGTTCTAAAATTCTTCTTCTGCCTGACCTAGTCTATTGCTGAAGCTTTCAGATATCTTTTGTCTTTCATTTAATGAATTCTTCTATTCCAGAATTTGTTTAGTTCTTTTTTATGAAACTTACCTCTTTGGTAAATTTCTCATTCATATCCTGATTTGTTTTTCTGGTTACTTTGTGTTGCTTTTCTGTGTTTTCTTGTATCTCACTTAGCTTTTATAAGATCATTATTTTGAATCTTTTACCAGGATTTCATAAATTTATTTTGATTAGAATCTGTTGCTGGATAATTACTGTATTTTTAGAGCTGTCATTTTCTTTCCTTTTTCATGTTTCTTATGTTCTTACCTTGATATCTACACATCTGGTATAATAGTCAGTTATTCTAGTTTTTTGGATTTGCTTTCGTTGGTTGAGTAGGGCACTTTGGCTTTGATTCTGGGTATATGTGGTAGTGTATTTCTGTGTGATATATCTGATTATAAGTAGTGTGAGTAGGGTCTGTGATTTCCTTGTTGGCTTATGGTGCAATTGTTAGTGGAGGCTGAGGTGAAGTTTGGCTGGGACAGGGATGCCAGGTGGAACATTCCTTGGGTCCTAGTCGTGGTAGTAACGGGCCTATGGTACCTGTCCTTAGACCACAGGGTGGCTCACTGACACCTTGTGTTAGCAAGTCCAGGTGGGCTGATCCTTGGACCTCCAGGTGGCTTGCTTGGGTGCTGCTAGTGGCAGTGCTAAGCAGGGCAGGTAGGCAGGTTCTCAGGCTCCTGGGCAGTGCATGTCACTTGGTCAATGGCAGTAGCAGTGGCAGGACAACCCCCTGGTTCCCTAGTGATTCACGCTGGTGTTGGCAGTGACTGCAATGGGCTGGGTGAGTCAGTTCCCAAGCCTACTGGTGGTGCATGCAGGAGGATGCCAGCTGTGGTGATAGTAGCAAGTTGGGTGGACCCAACCTCAGGCCTCCAGGAGGAGTGTTCAGGTGGCAACAGTGTTGGATTGGGCTGGGTGATCCCCCAGGTCCCTGAATAGCCTCGGAAACTGGGGAGGAGGTAAGCTGGGCCAGATGGACCTGTCGTCAGGCCCCTTGGTGGTGTGTGTAGGCACTGGCTATCATGGCAGGGGCAGGATGATCCCAGGCCACCAGCAGAGTGCTCAGGTAAGGACATCAGTGTTTGCACTGTAGCCTTCCTACTGGGGAGGGCAAGGTTGCTCTCAGTGGCAGCAGCCATAGGGAGGGAGCTGGGAAATGTGTGCTTTAGCCCCAGACAGCAGCTGTGATGGGGTAGCCTGTCCTCAGGTCCCTTATAAATGCATGGCAGCTCAACTGCTGAGGAAATTGGGGTCACTGCCAGTGGCTAGCACTTTGTCCCCAGTGGTGGAAGCTCACAGTGGCAGCAGTCTGTTGGGAAGTCTGTCCTCAGGGCATGTAAAAATGTCTGCAGCTCCTCTGCTGGGGGGAAATATGGTCACTTTCAATGGTTCGCACTTCAGCCTTAGCAGCCGCAACCAGCGTCAGTGGTGGCTGTGAAGGGAGGTATGTCAGAGGGGCTCCAGGCATGTGAAGATGAAGGAGCTGTTGGGTCCCAGAACAGGATGTAGTCTGCTGGGGGTTGGGCTCTCAAAATAGTGCTGTGCTGTAGCTACTTAGAACTCAGGGGATATACAGATTCAGCATAAGCTCCCTCTCCGGAGCAGCATTGTCATGTGGCCTCCAGGTACCTCCCTGTGTTAGTCTCAGAGCCCACAATGGTCAAGGGGTCTCCCATGGCTAGGACTGCAGGAGTCCATGGTGGGAATGTGGACCCCTGGGGGTCTCTCACTTACTCTTTCCCTGCATTGGAGAGCCTTTGCAGGTTGCTTCACTTCCTTCTTCCTTACTTGAGGTGTTTCCTATCACTTTTCTGTTGAATTCCAGTGTTCTCTCTTAGATGATCTATGTGAAGTGTGATTATCTACTCATTATTTTGGTTTTTCCTTGTAGAGAAGGTGAGTACTAGATGCCTCTATTGAGCCATCTTGAAGCCCCTCTCTCAACATGTTTGACCAACTGTTTAACATTCAGGTGCTCAGTCTATTATTTGCTAGCTGGTCCTTGAGCAAGACATTTGATTTATATGGACTTAATAAAGGAGTATATGTTTAGAAAGCACTTGGAGATTTTATGAAATTATCTTTGGTGGTTTGTTTTTCTATAGTGAATTCAAAATGAAAATAGAGATGAATTTACAAAAAGATATCACTTAGTAACTTATTTCATTGAAGAAATATCAAATATGGAAAACTACTCTTAGTTTAATAGTATTAATTGGCAAAACACTACATTTTAGGATTGTCAGGCTTAGACAGCTCCAAGTGTAAAAATAAAGTTCATTCAGTAAACTATATTCAGAATGCTTTTGTTTTCTAAAAGCTATATATATTCATACATACACAGTTATATAGCAGATTTGCCAATGTATTTCAATAGGGGAAATTATAAGCAGGGTCATGCATGGGATGTGTTTATGTAGCAGGCCTAGATCTGGCCCCCATCAGTCTTTCCTTCCCCACCTTACACACTTCCTTTTTGGTCTGAACTCAGTCCTGTGGCCACACCTACCTGCAAGGGGCTCTTGGAAACAGTCTGTGTACTGTTTCCTCTTTGATGATAATGACTTGGTAGTTTCATTTTCAAAATCAGAGGAATAAACCTTAAATAAATAATGATACATACCATTGTTACCAGTAGACCCTGTTGTAGAGCACAATTCCCCTTTAATCTGTATACACTTACAAAGGCAACCTACATTCTAATTTTACTTTTGTTTTCTTTTCTGGCTAATCACATGACAAAAGGGAAGAATTATGGTTCAGGGAAAAATATGGGACTTGAAGGTCAGACAGCCCGTATCTGAACCCTGACTTCATCATTTTCTGGCTCTGTGACTTTTCTTTTAAGTTATTTAGCCTTCCTGGGCACCAGTGTTCTCTCTCTTATAAAATAGAGGTGAGTATCATTGTATTGTTTTGAGGATCAAATATGAAATGGGTAGCACAATATCTGGAACATAGCATAGGGAGTCAGTGGAAACTTTGGTAATATATTCTGAATGTTTTAAGTTTAAAATATATGATCTTTCTTTTACAGGAACACCAGATGCATTTTCACAGTTACTCACCTGTCCATATTGTGATAGAGGCTATAAACGCTTTACCTCTCTGAAAGAACACATTAAATATCGTCATGAAAAGAACGAAGATAACTTTAGTTGCTCCCTGTGCAGTTACACCTTTGCATACAGAACCCAACTTGAACGTCACATGACATCACATAAATCAGGAAGAGATCAAGTAAGTGCAATGACTGAGAGTTCACTAACTTTCCAGATTTTGACAACTCAGCCCTCAATGGAAGGCAAGGATTTTAATATATTTAAACGTTAAAAGAATGTACTAAACAGTGCTATATCTGCAGCCTTATAAAAGTGAAAGTGATTATTTATTTGAGTTATCCGGTCATTCCTGAGATTAAAAACCACATATGAACGTTATTTTAGAGGTAACTCAGCATTTTTTTCAGATAAGACCCTTTCCATCTTGACTTAATTATTTTGCTTATGCCATAACAGATAATTCTTCAAGTTTAGAAGATTTTAAATTGCATTCTATTAAAATGTTCAGTGTAGGAAAAATAAATGCTGACTATATAAACCACATTTTACTAACCAAATTAACAAGAAAGTCAAATTTAAAAGTTTAATTTTCTTTGAACCAGTTACTATTTATTCTCAGTATAAACTACTGTGGGTTTTTGTTTTGTTTTGTTTTGTTTTTTCTGCCATAGTAAAGGGAGTTGCCTCCTCTAAAAATCTGAAGCTTAGATTTTTTTATTCTGAAAACTCAATTTTTATATGGTTTATTCTATTTCTATGTCACTGTGCCACAGTTTTTAGAGCATAAACCAAGACTGTTTTTTAACTGTAAGTTACATTTAAATTGCTGGTTCTATATTTAGGATTAAAGTCAAGAAAGCTTTTATCAGTTGTTCTTTTACAAGGTCCTCATAACTATCAACCATCAACAATGAAATTAATATTGCCTTAATTGTAACTTTAAAAATTAAATAAATTTTCAACCACACAGGGTTTGTGAGCGTATATGTTAGGGTTAGGGCATATTTCCAGTTTCTTACATCAAAGAATGATGTATATCTACATACCTGAACTCTGTCCTATGGATGTACCTAATATGTGTCACATATCCCATAGAGAACAAGTTAGACCATTTGCTAAGGTGATGGCTAGGCCAAACAAACAACAACAAAAAATTGTAACAGAAAAAGAATGACTGAGCAGAGTCAACCTATTTCCTTAGTACTTTGGCAACAGTACTCATGATAACAAGATAAGAAGAAGAGGGTGGCAATCAGGGAGAATAGAACCAAGATTTTATAGGTTAATGGTCCATAAGCCCATGAAGGAGCACTTGAAACAGGTAAAAGCTCCAAGAGAAGGATGAAATTAATACAGAGAAGGGATGACTGAAGGCAAACACCGTCTCCTTCTAAGTGCCCCTATTAATGAGTCTTATCAGACACAGACCAGCAGAAGAGTATGTTTTATACCTTAGCGCTCTGATGTGGCCACGGTGTAGACAAGGCTTGGGAAAGAGCCTACTCACGTGACATTCAGGAAGCAGACCCATCCTGAGCTGCTGCCACCGTATTCCCTCTACTCCAAGGGCCATCGTAAAAGGAGAGGACAGATTGAACTGGTGGTGAAAGCAGAAGATGCCATTATAAAAACAAACTCCAAAATATTTAATGAGCATGAAAACCAATTCTATGATGATTTTTCCAGTGGGTGCAAACGTGGTAGGATTTACATATAAACTGTGGGTCAGACTAAGGTCAGGAAGGAGCTGTGATAAATATGGGGACCAGTAATGTGAGGAAATATAACAGGTGTTGGAAACAATTTAGTTTGCAAGGTAGCAAACTAAAAGGTAGAATGTGTATTTTGTTGGCCCTTGAGAATCATACTGTGACTAACAAGCATTTTCAAGCCTTACTAACTTATTTATTCAACAAACATTTGCATTTCTTTTATATGTGAGGCCCTCTTCTGGGTGTTAAAGGCACAGTAGTGAAAAAAAAAGTCCCTGATAGTAGGGACCATACATTAGTAGATTATATAAAACAGAAATAAAATAATATGTACTATGAAGAAAAATACAGCAGGATAAGAGGATAGAAAATGATGAAAGCTGCTAGGTTTCACAGAGAAGGGAGACTTTTCTGAGAATGGGACATCTGAATACAGTTAAGAAGCCAGTCATGGAATATTGGAGAAGGGCATTCCAGTCAGAGGAAACAGTGAAACGTAAGAAAGCCTTGAGGCCAGAACCTGCCGGGCACACCCTGAGAACAGCAGAGGCCAGTGTGAAAGGGAGAAAGGTAAGGCCAGAGAGGCGCTGGGGGCTACATATTATAGGCCGATTTGTAGGCTAAGATAAAGACTTTGGATTGTATTCTCAAGTGCAGTGGGGAAGCCTGCCAAGGATCCTGGAATTTTTAATTTTTATTTTTAGGGGAACACTGACTGTTGGATGATAGATAAGAGAGACAAGAACGGAAGCAGGGAGAACATTTAGAGGCTTTTGCTGTAATCTAGGCCAGAGAGTTTGGTGGCAGACAGATAAATAAGATTGTTGGCTTCAGAATATGTTCATATGCTTGCTGATGGATTGGGTGAGGGTATATGAGTAAGAGGGTAATCAAGAATAACTCCAAAGTTTAAGGCCTAAGCTATAACCAAATAAATGAGAGTGCTATTCACAGAGATGGGAAATACTAGAGAAGGGGCTGGCTTGTAGGAGGGAAATTAAGAGTTTGGTGTTAATCATGTAAAGTTTCATATCTCTATCACCTTCCAACTGGCAATATCAAAGAAGCAGTAGGTTGTAAAAGTCTGGAGTTAAGGGGAGAGGTTTAGAGATAAAAATTTGGGAGTTGTCACCATATATTTGGTATTTTAAGTCATGGGTTTTAATGAAGTGGGACCTGATTCAAAGTAAGTACTAATTCTCTTTCCTTCCTGTATAAAAGGCAAAGGAAGGGAGATTCCAGTTGGGAGAGCATGAAGCAGTAGTTGAGTTAAGCCGTTAAAGGATGGGTAGAATCTTAGTAGTCAAAATTATGGGAAAACACAGTGAAGGAGTAAGGAATTACGTAAGCCAAAGCCAAAAGATAAAGAGGAGCAATATGTGTGCAGGAAACCATGGCTCGCAAATGACTGAGACATGGACTTGTCATAAAAAACTGGTGAAAAATCATCTTGGAAACTCAGGGACTAAAATCTTGGAATCTATAGACTCAGAATCTTTATTGAGGGATTAGTGGAGATCCTTCAGCGGTTTATGAGCAGGAGTTGATAGAATTCAATTCAAGCAGTGCTTTTGTAAGATTAATCTAGGTGTGAAGAATACATTTGAAATATGTGAAAATGGGAATTTGATAAACCAGACAGAAAGCTATTATAATAATCCCCATTTGGCTGAAAAAAACTAGAAGTATCTTTTTAATCATCAAAGTACATTTTTGGAAATATCAAATGGAAAAGACAGGATAAAGTACAGGGAAAAGCCTGTCTTCTCTTCAGGACCTTGTTCTATTGAGTGAGTTTTAAACAGGTTATTCAGTATTTGTGGATGTGATTTCTATATCTATAAATTGGAATGCAAACAAATTAACCTCTAGTTCCTAGCAAAGTATATATTACTTTATTTTTGCTAATTTTGAATATTGCTTAATAAAGGATGAACTCTTTAGATACTTTAGATACTTTAGATACTTTAGAAAGTTGATATTTTTCTGTATCAAATTCTGTCCCCACTGTCACTATCCTTTTTGGTAATAATTTCAAGAGTTACATTTTTGTGACTGCTACAACTGCTAGTAATTTCAAGAGGTAGATTTTTGTGACTGCTGCAATTTGAGGTCTTTAAGGAACAAAACAACCATCAGGCTCACAAAAATGTTACTCTTAGCAGATTGGATGTTCTTTAGTCTAAAAATCTTTTGCTTTACAAATAAAATACCAATTCTTTTCTTACAGAGACATGTGACGCAGTCTGGGTGTAATCGTAAATTCAAGTGCACTGAGTGTGGAAAAGCTTTCAAATACAAACACCACCTAAAAGAGCACTTAAGAATTCACAGTGGTAAATATTTTTTTTCTTTCTACACCCTGAATATCAGCATATGTGGTAATAAATAAATATCGTAACATGTGATCTACGTACATGATCAGAAACTCCTTGCATTTCTTTTGGCATACACTAATAGGGAGAAATTGTATGTTTATTTTCTGTTTTATTAGAGTCTTAACCTTTGATTAAAGTATATCAAATTAATATAGTATGACATACTCCACATTTCCTAATGAGAAGATAATATAGCATGTTTTAGTAAGTACAACCTGAAAACACGTTAACTTTCTGATGAATGTAAATGTCATTGCCTCCTTTGCACAATTAACAGGGGAATGGAAAAGAGTATAGAGATACGATTTGCACAAGAAAATAGGGAAGTGAAGGATGTCCTTTATTTGAGAGAAGTAGAAATGGAACTCAAGATTAGAAAATATTGGAGAGATGATATGGAGGCAATGAGAGGGGGTGAAAGGATTACAGCATTAATGAGAATCTAAAAGAAAAATGTGCTCACCCACCATCTTCACCTGTCTATTCCATGTCATTCTCTATATTACTTACAAGGTTAATACTATTATGTGATGAAAGTGTTGTGTCTATTTTAGGAACTCAGAGTAAACAGAGAGCTATGTTTACATTTCTTTGGAGACTCTACTTGAACAAAAGCACAAAAGGAAAACTCTCTAGCATCCCATGATGCGCTATGAAATCTGTTCATCTAATAAATTTTGATATGTTATTTTAGATTTAAATAATTTTAATGCAAAAATTATTAACCATGAATGGGAAATTATGGGTGCTCACACATTGCTTATTTTGTGAAAATTATGTATTGACATTTACATTTTACAAACATCTTCTTACAAAAAAAGTATAGTTGGATAGCTTTGTGAAGCGTAGTTGGTGATATGTATGTTTTATTTTGGAACTGCATTTCTAAAAGTTTTACTGTATTGCTCATTAAAGCTAACCCTCAGTGTTAAATGTGCTGAAGTTACCACTTGAAAATGCTCAAACCAAGATCCTTACCAAAACATTTATTTTCACACATTGATTAATGTTTCTAAAAAGTAGAGGTTGTCTTTTGCAGCCTGCCACAATATCCTATTTCTTAGCTCCTATGCTATTGAACAGTTTTTATCAATAATAATATATTTTAACAACCTACCTTCTTACCAGAGATGATTTAAAGTTGTTAATAGAGATATAGCTAATTTCAAGAGGGATTTTTAAATGTTGAAATCAGGGCAGAGGAAGGAAGATAAAGCTAACAGTAAGATTCATGTATATAATGAGTCATATTCATTTTGTCATAGTGCAGTCGTAGAGGAAAATTTATCAGATCTATAAATAATACAAAGTTGGGAAGTATAAATCAGAACAAGGATTGAAATACTGGTCTAGAAGTAAGAAGTTGAAAGTTAAGCATTGGTATTTAAAAATCAGTCTCAATCAAGTAGTAAATTTGAATGGCCCAGAGCTTAATATGAGCTGAATGTATGCTGCTACTGCTCAAAAGCTAATGCAAATTTAGGCCAGATCATGGAACACAAAGCTCCCACTGTACTCTGCACTGTCCACTCATTATGTACTTATTTCTGTCTTGTTTTTGAAACATCGAATGTGAAGCTTGTATACCTTTACCATAGCAAGTAATTTTAATTTAAAAATATGTAAGAAAAATTAAGAAAGACTAACATGAAGTAAATGGTGGGGGAAAAAATGAATGCTGAGAAATGCCATACGTATGCTGGAAGTAGACCACAAATTAAGCTCTAAGGTTTAGGAAGTAAGAAAACGACAATCAGTAACCAAGACCCAGGGTGTCTGTAAGTAAAAAAAAAGATCAGTTGCTAGAAAAAGGACTACTCCTTCCTGATACCAAGTCCATAGAAAATGTTATTCCTTGGAACAACATAAAGAGAAAAGAACAAAACAGAAGTTATGTAATCCTCAGAAATATTCTTAAAATAACACAGCAGAGAATTTGATAGGGTTTCTTTTTTAAATCAGATTATTCAATAGAAGCCAGTCATAGATCACCAAAGTGCGATTTAGGAAAAGCATTGCTCCAGGGTGACCACGTAGATACAGTTCAAGTACACAGCTCTCTGATGGTCTGGTTTATTCCAAGAGAAGATTTTTGAGCAAAGGCTACCCAAAGTGTCAGCTCAGGGTTGGTACCAGTCGCAAACCATGTGTTACTCATTCTTGAAGAGATAAGTACAGAAAATGAGAGTAAGCATTTAGCATTTATTATACCAAGACTTTGAGACATTTTACTATATTTTATAAAATATTCGTCCACAGTAGATTGGAAACTTAAAAAAGAACCAAACAAAACCAATCGGTCGTTCACCACAATTAGTTTGAAAAGTTCTGCTTGGAGTATCTAATAATGGATGAGCTGAATATCCTTTAGGAAACCTCCATAACTTTCTTTTCACATGACTTTTAAAAGATGTTAAGAATCAGGATCCAAAATTATACCCCCTAAAATTTCCTATATTGTTGCTAAATACTGGTACCCAAAAAATTTTGATCATGACCCTATGCCGAACCATGTGTGTTGATAATTAGTTGATTCTTCACGTAGGAATTGAGCTCTCATGAGGAAAAGGCCACCAGACCTCCACTCAGATTAGAGACAAAAGAACACCTGCACATGGCTGTGATCCACCCCCAAAAATAATTTTCCGTGGTCTTAGTAATTTTTGCCTGGAAAATTTTTATATCAGATGCAGCCAAACACCCACCTCAGCCATTAAAAAAAAAAAAAAAAAAAGTCATTATACATAGCATACCAAACGTTGAGTAGTAAAACTTCCTGATGTAACCTTCAGGCTAAACTATTTGTAAACCCTAACCTCGATAGATAAATTAGGTGATATGCCTAAGCTATAAACTATAAAGCTATGAAGCTAGAAACAAGGAGTTTTATAACAAATATAGTGACTTTAGCTTTAGAATAATTGTTGTGTAAACTTCTTTCTGGCAATGATAAAATATCAAGATAATTTTTAACAATAATAATGATAACTAGCACTTATTGGACCCTTAGCTATGTACAGCCACATGTTAGTTATTTGTATGCATTCATTCATATAGTCCACAGGATAAACCTATGCAGTAGATTTTATTATTTTCTTCTTTTTACTAATGAGAAAATTGAGGCTCAGAGGACTTAATTAACTTGTCCAGGGTCACTCAGGTAGTACATGGCAAAGCTAGGGCTGTGATGTAGTCATCCTGACCCATAGTCATTCCCTCACCTACCATTCTTCTCTGTCTCCCTGTTTTAAAAAATGAAATAGTCTGTATTATCTAGAAGTCTGTGTCTCTAGAAGGAAAATAAGCATGTAGTTCATGTAAAAATGTTATCAAGTAATTAAAAGTGTTAAAATAGAGATATACTAGAGTATATTCCTTGTTTTACCCCCACTGGAAACTTTTGTCTGATATATTTTGAGAATTGAATCCTATTCCAGGCATCGCATTGGAAAAATATTGATAAATTGGAGAATCTCCAGAGGTGGGTTAACAAGCAGGTAAGGGTTCTAAAAACCACATCCTGTGCAGAATGTTTGAAGGACCTAGCTATATTTAACCTACATAAGAGAAGTTTAAGAATACATAAAGCAGCTCTTGATCCATTTGAAGGTTTGACTTGAGAAGAAAAGTTACACTTGTTCTGTGTGGCATCAGAAGGACAAACTAGGATAGGGAACTAGGCATCATAGCAAGCCGACTTTGGCTGAAACTCAGCCTGTCTCTTAGTAGAATTGCCTTTTTAAAAAGTGACTAGCATTTGTTGAGAGCATACTAAGAGTTTTGCTATATAATCTCATATGACCCCTATGACAGTCCAATGAGAATGTATCTGCATTTGCACATTGAAAAACTAAGGCTTGGAAAGCTTAAGAAAATAGTATGTGATAGAGCCAGGATTGGAACCCAAATCCATGGACCTCAGCAGAACCAGACAGGACCCTCTTGTGCAGGGCTGTCCAGCAGGACCTAACTCCCCTTTTATTAAAGAAGCTCAAGCAGAGATGAGCTAGTGTCAAGAATGATATGAAATGAACTCTTCATTGAAAAGGAGGCTGTACTACAGGGCTTCTTAAATCTCTTCCAATTCTTATTTTTGATTCTTCAAATAATCATATTTATTAGAAAATATAACTCACATTTTAAACACATTTTAGCATTGAAGTTACTATTGAAGCTATTGTTAGTAGGGCTTAAGTTGACTTCCTCACTGCTTTCATTTTAATTCTTAAAAAGAACACGAGGTGGAGAGTTTTATTTTCATACTTAGTAGACATCACATCTCATCACATCTCATCATTCAACAATTAGGCATTCATTCATCCAAAAAAGGTTTAATGAGCATCTTTGCAACCTGTGCTTTGATGGGTGCAAGGGATAAATGGCAAACAAGCCTCAGAGGCTTCTGCCTTACTGGAGAAGTCTGTAACCTTTAAATTATAAATTAGCGAACTATAACTATAACTTAAAACTCAAAGGAAATATTAGGTTTGTAGGAAAATATTCCATTTAGCTCAGTGCTTTCAAAATTTTCTACCAAAGTGTCCCTAACAGCCAAGGAGAATAAATGCCTTGTACCCCACAGAGTCTAGTGAAGCAGCTTGAGGGAAGCCTCTGCAAGCCAAGGCTACTTTGACAGTGCATGGCTTTTCCTAGCAAGTCACACAAATGTGTTTTTCTCTGTTTTAGTATAAAAATAATGTTTTATCATACCCACTGTCACTAAAATTGAAACTCCAAGATGCTTTGATACCCACTACAGTGTTTATCCTGGGGGTATATACATTCCAGTTTAATAAGCCAATGCTTATAGAATATCTTATATTTAAAGTTTTCCTCCCATTAGGGAAAAACTATTTTCAAGGAAGCCCTATGGGTACAGGAATTTTTATTAATCAAAGATAGATATTCATACTTGTTAAGTCATAAGGAACATTTTACTTATTTTTCTTTAATGTTTCTCCTACAGATTGTTGAATAAAGTAAAATATAGAAAATGATATAGGTTGGTGAAACGGAATAAGAAAAAACATACTTGAAAGAGTAGAATGTAATTACCTTTGGTACTTGAGAATTATTTGAAGTTACAAAGGTTGGCAGAAATATTATACACATGTGCTGCGAAGATTCCATGATTGGTTAGCAGGACATGTACCTGAGACTAAGTTACTAGCGTTCATCACATTTATATAGGTTTTGAAGCTAAAAGGATGATTCTAAATAAAATTCTCTCACAAGCATGCATGGCAGTCTTCTTTTTAAAATCGATATCGCTTGTTTTAGGGAAATGAGGATACATAAAAATTTATATGTAATAATTCAGTGAATATAATTTTTTTGTTTGTTTAGGAGAGAAGCCATATGAATGCCCAAACTGCAAGAAACGCTTTTCCCATTCTGGCTCCTATAGCTCACACATAAGCAGTAAGAAATGTATCAGCTTGATACCTGTGAATGGGCGACCAAGAACAGGACTCAAGACATCTCAGTGCTCTTCACCGTCTCTTTCAGCATCACCAGGCAGTCCCACACGACCACAGATACGGCAAAAGATAGAGAATAAACCCCTCCAGGAACAGCTTGCTGTTAACCAAATTAAAACTGAACCTGTGGATTATGAATTCAAACCCATAGTGGTTGCTTCAGGAATCAACTGTTCAACCCCTTTACAAAATGGGGTTTTCACTGGTGGTGGCCCATTACAGGCAACCAGTTCTCCTCAGGGCGTGGTGCAAGCTGTTGTTCTGCCAACAGTTGGTTTGGTGTCTCCCATAAGTATCAATTTAAGTGATATTCAGAATGTACTTAAAGTGGCAGTAGATGGTAATGTAATACGACAAGTGTTGGAGAATAATCAAGCCAGTCTTGCATCCAAAGAACAAGAAACAATCAATGCTTCACCCATACAACAAGGTGGCCATTCTGTTATTTCAGCCATCAGTCTTCCTTTGGTTGATCAAGATGGAACAACCAAAATTATCATCAACTATAGTCTTGAGCAGCCTAGCCAACTTCAAGTTGTTCCTCAAAATTTAAAAAAAGAAAATCCAGTTGCTACAAACAGTTGTAAAAGTGAAAAGTTACCAGAAGATCTTACTGTTAAGTCTGAGAAGGACAAAAGCTTTGAAGGGGGGGTGAATGATAGCACTTGTCTTCTGTGTGATGATTGTCCAGGAGATATTAATGCACTTCCAGAATTAAAGCACTATGACCTAAAGCAGCCTACTCAGCCTCCTCCACTCCCTGCAGCAGAAGCTGAGAAACCTGAGTCCTCTGTTTCATCAGCTACTGGAGATGGCAATTTATCTCCCAGTCAGCCACCTTTAAAGAACCTCTTGTCTCTCCTAAAAGCATATTATGCTTTGAATGCACAACCAAGTGCAGAAGAGCTCTCAAAAATTGCTGATTCAGTAAACCTACCACTGGATGTAGTAAAAAAGTGGTTTGAAAAGATGCAAGCTGGACAGATTTCAGTGCAGTCTTCTGAACCATCTTCTCCTGAACCAGGCAAAGTAAATATCCCTTCCAAGAACAATGATCAGCCTCAATCTGCAAATGCAAATGAACCCCAGGACAGCACAGTAAACCTACAAAGTCCTTTGAAGATGACTAACTCCCCAGTTTTACCAGTGGGATCAACCACCAATGGTTCCAGAAGTAGTACACCATCCCCATCACCTCTAAACCTTTCCTCATCCAGAAATACACAGGGTTACTTGTACACAGCTGAGGGTGCACAAGAAGAGCCACAAGTAGAACCTCTTGATCTTTCACTACCAAAGCAACAGGGAGAATTATTAGAAAGGTCAACTATCACTAGTGTTTACCAGAACAGTGTTTATTCTGTCCAGGAAGAACCCTTGAACTTGTCTTGCGCAAAAAAGGAGCCACAAAAGGACAGTTGTGTTACAGACTCAGAACCAGTTGTAAATGTAATCCCACCAAGTGCCAACCCCATAAATATCGCTATACCTACAGTCACTGCCCAGTTACCCACAATCGTGGCCATTGCTGACCAGAACAGTGTTCCATGCTTACGAGCACTAGCTGCCAATAAGCAAACGATTCTGATTCCCCAGGTGGCATACACATACTCAACTACAGTCAGCCCTGCAGTCCAAGAACCACCCTTGAAAGTGATCCAGCCAAATGGAAATCAGGTAAAAACCCCCAATCCTGAACCTGGCTAGTAAAATGCCATTTGATTAATTTCAATTAAGTTTGTCTAATAAATATCAGTCCTGTAGAGCCAACTAGGTCATTTTTAAAAGGATCAATGTCTGCTTTAACTTTTCTGGTGTGATGTCTTCAGTTGGTTGTTTGCTAATCCAGGGTATTGTTACCAGCTTGAAGTTTGGAATGCTATGCTATTGTGAAAGATGATTTATAAGTCTCAGCTAAAAACCTGTTTGAAGTTAGAAATAAAAAAACAAAATTGAAATACTCACTAATTGGGTTTCTGTTTGTATAGCTAAATTCCTGAATTAGTAATAGTTTCTGCCTTGATTATGGTCATTAATAAATGAAAATATGTTCCCATTCACAGGTTCATACCAGGCAAACTTATCTATCACTTTTATATACTAATACATCTGTTTATAAAAGGTTTTAATTAAACAGGAATGAAGTATACAAAGAACGCATCTTGTGAATTTACTGATCATTTTATGAACTGTGCATAAACAGTGTTCAGTCATAATGTATATGAGGAAGTGTGGCTGTGAACCTAAAAATATGTATGCATTTTCCTCCTTAACTATCACTAGTGTTTACGAGAACAGTGTTTATTCTGTCCAGGAAGAACCCTTGAACTGGTCTTACCCCAAAACCCACAATAGTTTTGGATAGAGCTATTGTATGCCTCATTGTCCAGACTTTTTCCATGTCACTGATGTTGATGTTTTCCCATTTTTTCCATCAATTTCTGATGGAATCAAATGAATACTAGAGACAAATTTGATATTTTATGCAAATATTTTCTGTAAGTATAATAATTTCAATATCCTGCTCAAACGTGTATTTGCTGCTTTTCCCTTAAATATTGCTACTGATTGGGTTTCCTGTATTTGTGATAACTCTTGAAAAAAATTTCTTACATGATCATTGAATTCCTCTAAATTTTTAGTGTACAGAACACTTTGAATGCCTTTGAATAGAAAAAGAGCCATCCTTAGCATTTCATATAGAATCACATGTCACGTGACTAGATCAAATAGCAGTGATAGTCAAGTTACTTCAGCACCGGGGCCACTCACAAGTGACAGGAACAAATGGCTGCACTTCTCTTGCCTCATAAAGCCATAGGAAATATTGTGAAAAACCTTCAACTTTTAGAAAATTTGTGGGTTTGAGGCAATGGCATGGAACACTCTAGATAAGGTAGAAAGATCTTAGGGGACCCAGTTCCACAACAGGCTCCCTGCAGGGTTATTCGGCTTACATAAGAACGTGCTGCCCAAAATTATCTCCATGAGACTGCCTGGAGTTTCTTTTTATCGCCCTGGAATTCTAAAGGTTCATTTTGACTAGCAATTATTTCTGTTAAAAAGACCCTCCTGCATTGTTTTTCCATCTTGCTCCTTAGACAAGTGGTAGAGCACACCTCTCTTTTCAAAGAGACCGTGGAGGTTAAAGAACCCTGAAGTTCTGGAGGATACAATTGAAAGACCAGGTTTTAAAAATAGAATGTTAACTTTTGCTTAGTGAAACCCAGAATGAAAAAATGAAGGCAACTGATGCGGTTAGTAATGAGTGATTAATTAGCAAACTAATAAGTTAAAACCTGCAAATTTCTCGTAAAGTAATGATTTACATGAAACCAGATAAACTCTGTTACTATATATTTTACATGTTTTCTTTTGGGTGTCCTTGCTTTCTTTCCAGTACCAGTTGAGTATATGTCTTTGCTATAGTTTTGACCGTGTTATCCCCAACCTCACTCTTGTCCTTGTCACCTCCACCTGTGATCTGGTCCCACCCTTGGGGCGCATGTGCAGTGAGGATCAGTGTACTTGCTTTGGTCAAGTCCTTGAAAGTATAAAAGTATAAGTTAAAGTAGTTCTTTATCTCATACTTTTATGTATATCTCTTGTTTATCTTTTAATGTTAAATTAAATTTTCTCACACCTTTCTTCCTCTAGGATGAAAGACAAGATACTAGCTCAGAAGGAGTATCAAATGTAGAGGATCAGAATGACTCTGATTCTACACCACCCAAAAAGAAAATGCGGAAGACAGAAAATGGAATGTATGCTTGTGACTTGTGTGATAAGATATTCCAAAAGAGTAGTTCATTATTGAGACATAAATATGAACACACAGGTATGTCAGTGAACACAAACATATTCAAAAGTGTCCATGATATGATATACTGGAAGATGCAAAATTAAAAACTAAAGTTTTAGAATTTTCTTTCTTCTTCTTTTTTTTTTTTTTTTTTTTTATTTTATTTTGAGACAAGGTCTGGCTCTAGTCACCCAGGCTGGAGTGCAGTGGCACGCAGTCTTCATCTCGGCTCACTGCAACCTCCGTCTCCTGGGCTCAAGCCATCCTTTCATCTCAGCCTCCTCAGTAGCTGGGACTATAGGCACATACGACTGCACCCGGCCAATTTTTATATAGACAGGTTTTGCCATGTTGCCCAGGCTAGTCTTGAACTAATGAGCTCAAGCCATCTACCCACCTCGGCCTCCCAAAGTGCTGGGATTACAGGCATGAGCCACCACGCTCAACCCAGAGTTAATTTTCTTATTTTTTACTTCTCTGATCTGGCCATTTTCACCTGTTTGCCCACTTCTACCTAGTACTTAAGGTCTGGGCCTTTTGGTTTTTTGCTTCATCTGTTTTTTGTTGTTTTTTTTTTTTCCATGACTTAATTCCTTTAAGCTGACACAGCATTTATTACGTCCACATTCATTTAATGCAAACTTACGCTATATTAATAAAAACAGTACATAGTATCCATTAATAAAAAATATGAGACCAGTGGACTAAAGTCATAGGAAGACAGGATCTGGCTTCATAAAAGAAAAAGCTGCTTCTTCATAAGTGTGCAGCAAGCTGTCCTGGCAAGTCAAGATCTTTTGTTTTAAGTAAGAAGTTCTGCCTAAGAGGTTGGACTAGAAGATTCTAAGATCCTGTAATTCTTAGATCCTGTAATTCTGCCACAAAATATGCCTCCTTAGATTGACTCAGGGATGGCAACTATAGCACACAGGCCAAAGGCGAGCATACCCATGTTTTTCTAAGGCCTGTGAGGTAAGAATGGTCGTTTTTGTTTTTGTTTTTACATTTTTAAATGATTGAAAAAGATGAAAAGAGTATTTATGACTGACGAAAATTATGTGAAAGTCAAATATCAGCGTCCCTAAATAAAATGAGTTGGAAGACAGCATCGCCCATTCATTTACATTTTGTCTATGTCACCTTTCATGCTGTTCTACAATGGCAGGATTGAGAAGCTGCTACACAGACCATTTGGCCTGCAAAGCCTTTTAATACTCACTACCCTTTACGGAAAATAGTTGCCAACTCCCGGCCTATTTCATTCCTTCCATCAGTGAAGTACTGATAAATTTTAACACCTGGTTCTCTGAAGGGTGAGGAAGCCCTGATTTGTGGTGTTTGCAGCTTTTTGCGGCATAAATACTCCGATCATGGTGGATTTCAAACTTGAATGTGATATCAATCAGCTTGCAGAATTCCTGAAAATTTAGCAGTAGACTCTCCAGCCAGTACAAACTGGCTCCAGCACAGTCCTGTGTCTCTCTAACATGGGTTGCTGTAGAAGGGGCTGGATTCATCCTGAGCTCTTTAATCCCCTACCCGCTCTTCCCTGCCCCCACTACCAGCCATTATGACTATAGTATCCATATTTATCTTTCATATTCTTAAACTGTTTCAGTGTATTTTTTACTCTTGTGAGAAAAGATAAAATTGTTTTTTCCTTCTTCAATCTGTGGATTCATACAGTGACACTTGGGAGGTTCTTGGAGCTAAAAACTAGTGTTACATAACAGAAAGTCACACCTCTCAAAACCAGCCCCTTGTAACTCAGTCCTCTGGTTCTCAGAGATCTAAGAAAAGTTAGAAAATCCCCTTCCTCTTCAGGCAAAGTTAAATATTAGCAATTATCAAAGTGAAAAATATATATGAAAAACTACACTGTTTCTAAAATTAAAAATCATTTCTGCATTTGTTAGTGTTACCTGCTTGATAGCTCTGACATTGGACATTCTCGATCCTGACTGTGATCTGTTGTTGCCAGTCCTTTTCGTGTCTGCGCAGCAATACTCCTCTAGCCCATGCATTCTCAGGAGGGGCAGTATTGCCCTCACGGGCCAAAACTTGTTTCTTAGGGGGCAAAAAAACCTGAGATACTACAATGGCTGTGGTTTTCTAAAGAAGCTCAGCATATACAATGTATATTTATGAGTTTTATCATATATAAAAAGTATATCGTAAACATTAACATTTCATTGGGGGCAGAGCTTGTGACTAGGAAAAAAAAAAATGACTTTTTAGGGACCTTACTGGTAGTGATAATGAAGAACACAAGGTGAGCAGCACGTCTGTCCCTGCCTGCCCTCACCGTGCTCACTCACTACCAGACATCTACTCCCAGCTGCACTTGGCCCATTTTCCACCTCGCCGTCATGATGCTTGTATTTTTGGCATTTCAATCTCATATAGCTCCCATTGACCTAATCAACTGCACAACAGAGTGTAGAGCACTACTTTTTTAATGCAAAGAACAAATTGCAGTATTATATTGCAAAGAGTTTGGGACCTGGAAATATTTTAAAAATGAAACTAACAACCCTCCCCTTTCTACAACCTGAAGTACCCCAAAAACCATGTAAGGATTTTATTTGCTGAATACCACCATTTTATTTAACAGAATTCTTATTTTGCAGGTAAAAGACCTCATGAGTGTGGAATCTGTAAAAAGGCATTTAAACACAAACATCATTTGATTGAACACATGCGATTACATTCTGGAGAAAAGCCCTATCAATGTGACAAATGTGGAAAGCGCTTCTCACACTCTGGGTCTTATTCTCAACACATGAATCATCGCTACTCCTACTGTAAGAGAGAAGCGGAAGAACGTGACAGCACAGAGCAGGAAGAGGCAGGGCCTGAAATCCTCTCGAATGAGCATGTGGGTGCCAGGGCATCTCCCTCACAGGGCGACTCGGACGAGAGAGAGAGTTTGACAAGGGAAGATGATGAAGACAGTGAAAAAGAGGAAGAGGAGGAAGATAAAGAGATGGAAGAATTGCAGGAAGAAAAAGAATGTGAAAAACCACAAGGGGATGAGGAAGAGGAGGAGGAGGAAGAAGAAGCGGAAGAAGAAGAGGTAGAAGATGCAGAGAATGAGGGAGAAGCAGCAAAACCTGAAGGTCTGATGAAGGATGACAGGGCTGAAAGTCAAGCAAGCAGCTTAGGACAAAAAGTAAGCGAGAGTAGTGAGCAAGTGTCTGAAGAAAAGACAAATGAAGCCTGATCGTTTTTCTAGAAGGAAAATAAATTCTAATTGATAATGAATTTTGTTCAATATTATCCTTGCTTTTCATGGAAACACAGTAACCTGTATGCTGTGATTCCTGTTCACTACTGTGTAAAGTAAAAACTAAAAAATACAAAATACAAAAAACACACACACACACACACACACACACACACACACACACAAAATAAATCCGGGTGTGCCTGAACTTCAGACCTAGTAATTTTTCATGCAGTTTTCAAAGTTAGGAACAAGTTTGTAACATGCAGCAGATGAGAAAACCTTAATGACTCAGAGAGCAACGATATGAGAGGTTAAAGGAAGCTGATTAATTAGATATGCATCTGGCATTGTTTTATCAGTATTAATTATCACTCTTATGTTGGTTTATTCTTAAGCTGTACAATTGGGAGAAATTTTATAATTTTTTATTGGTAAACATATGCTAAATCCGCTTCAGTATTTTATTATGTTTTTTAAAATGTGAGAACTTCTGCACTACAAAATTCCCTTCACAGAGAAGTATAATGTAGTTCCAACCCGTGCTAACTACCTTTTATAAATTCAATCTAGAAGGTAGTAATTTCTAATATTTAGATGTCTTAGTAGAGCGTATTATCATTTAAAGTGTATTGTTAGCCTTAAGAAAGCAGCTGATAGAAGAACTGAATTTTCTTACTCATGTGGTTTAAAATGGAGTTCAAAAGATTGCCATTGAGTTCTGATTGCAGGGACTAACAGTGTTAATCTGGTAAGGACAGCAAAATCGTCAGAATCAGTGTTTGTGATTGTGTTTGAATATGTGGTAACATATGAAGGATATGACATGAAGCTTTGTATCTCCTTTGGCCTTAAGCAAGACCTGTGTGCTGTAAGTGCCATTTCTCAGTATTTTCAAGGCTCTAACCCGCCTTCATCCAATGTGTGGCCTACAATAACTAGCATTTGTTGATTTGTTTGTTGTATCAAAATTCCCAAATAAAACTTAAAACCACTGACTCTGTCAGAGAAACTGAAACACTGGGATATTTCATCCCTTCAGTTCCTCAGTATTGATTTTATGTTAATTGACTTTCAGAATTTCTCTACAGAAACGAAAGGGAAATTTTCTAATCTGCTTTATCCATGTACTTGCATTTCAGACATGGACATGCCATTGTTATTTGACTCATAACTGTTTCCAAATGTTAGTTATTATGGACCCAATTTATTAACAACATTAGCTGATTTTTACCTATCAGTATTATTTTATTTCTTTTAGTTTATAGATCTGTGCAACATTTTTGTACTGTATGTCTTCAAACCTGGCAGTATTAATACCCTTCTTACTGACATATGT
Organism: Macaca fascicularis; assembly: GCF_037993035.2. Lineage (NCBI taxonomy): Eukaryota > Metazoa > Chordata > Mammalia > Primates > Cercopithecidae > Macaca > Macaca fascicularis. The sequence continues at coordinate 32,260,775 of NC_088383.1, forward strand.
ACTTTTAGTTTTAGAAAACTTTTATATTTATGTGTCTTATTTTTATATTTCTTTATTTATTACACAGTGTAGTGTATAATACTGTAGTTTGTATTAATACAATAATATATTTTAGTATGAAAATTTGGAAAGTTGATAAGATTTAAAGTAGAGATGCAATTGGTTCTCCTGCATTGAGATTTGATTTAACAGTGTTATGTTAACATTTATACTTGCCTTGGACTGTAGAACAGAACTTAAATGGGAATGTATTAGTTTTACAACTACAATCAAGTCATTTTACCTTTACCCAGTTTTTAATATAAAACTTAAATTTTGAAATTCACTGTGTGACTAATAGCATGATGCTCTGCAGTTTTATTAAGAAATTAGCCTAACCATAAAACTCTCATTTCCTTAGTAAGCCAAATTAGGATTACCTTCTATAAACAGTGTTGGGAACAATGTTTAACATTTTGTGCCAATTTGTTCCTGTATTCATGTATGTAAGTTACAGATCTGACTCTTCATTTTTAAGTTCCTTGTTACATCATGGTCATTTTCTAGTTTTTTACCAGACTCCCCCCATCTCACAATAAAATGCATCAACAAGCCTGAACTGCTGTCATTCTTTTCATCATTATCAGTATTTTCTTTGGAAAATTGTGAAATGGGGTACGTTGTCATCCTGCATTTGATTCATCTTGAGCTGAATTTGGGTAACACTAAATGTTTTAGACAGTCTCCACTAAATTATGGATTTTTCTTGTGGCTAAATGTTTCTGGAGAGGTCAGAGTTGACAAAACCTCTTCACAGGTTGCTCCTTCTTCCTGAAATCCTTAATCCTCCACATCTCATGCTTCAGGTCATTTCAGGGAAGCCTGGGTTTAGATGCCTTTAGGACTCTCGGCTCCTGCACTTCTGTCATCATACCTCTGATACTATTATTTCTATTCCTTCCCCACTAGGAACAGGAACCACGTTTGTCACAGTCACTCTCATTCCTCACTGCCTAACAGGGTGCCTGGCACAAGTTGGGACAACAGATATTTGTTGAATAAAAATATAATTTGCATGTTTTGGGGGCTCAGCTATGTTCTCACTTTTTTTGCTTCTAATTCCAGAATATATATGTTAAATGATCCTAATAATTTTCTTATAAGTCTTATTAAACATTAGTCATAATAGACATAATAAATTATGCCTTCTTTTTCTATTGCCTTACTATTTTGATTTTTTGAAAGTGTATTTCTAAGTGTCTTCCTGGTGCTTAACCTCATGGTATATGGCACAGGTATTTGCTGGCTTGTGGACATGACTACCTCCAATAGGAGTGATAGGACCAATCCTAGTCGGATCTCCTTTTGTAGAATTCACTTCCTTTTCTAGGACCCCACATTCCTAGGTGCTTGTTACCATGTTGCCTGATTTCTCCTGTCACTGAGAGCAGCTACCAACAAACAGATTCACTGAAAAGGATTAGGAACTAAGAATAAACTCTTAGGAGGCATCCACGCTGTAATATAAAGCTCAGTGAGGGCAGTGCTTGATATGTATGGATAAATGGCTAATAAAGGAATTTACGCATTACCAGAAGTTTTCAGAAGGAAAATGTATGTGGACCTTTCCCAGTATTCCCTCATATGACACACAACAAAAATATTAGCAGGGCCATATATTACTTATTCATGCCATGCACAGGTATTTCACTACTATCAAAATGTTCACAAAAGCCTCATAAAAAATACAAATAAGGACCATGTGCCCATGAACACATGCATCTTAAGTAGCAGAATGAGGATATGAACATAGGCTTATCTGACTCCGAAATCCATCATCTTTTTTTTATTTTTTTTGAGACAGGGTCTTGCTCTATTGCCTGGACTGAAGTGCAGTGGTGTGAACATGGCTCACTGCAGCCTCAAACCTCCTGGGCTCAAGTGATTCTCCCACCTCAGCCTCCTGAATAGCTAGGACAACAGGCATACACCCTGTCTTTGTTTGTTTGTTTGTTTGTTTGTTTGTTGGAGAGTTAGGGAGTCTCACTGTTTCCCAGGCTGGTCTTGAACTCCTGGGCTGGAGGAATCTTCCTACCTAGGCCTCCCAAAGTACTGGGATTATAGGCGTGAGCCACCATGTTCAGCCTGAAATTCATGCTCTTATCTAGCCTGGATCACATCCCACATGAGAATAGTTGACAGTATCTCAAGCTTCGCCTTGAAGCATATGACTAGAAAATAAAGACCAATATACATTTCATAGCCTGGTAGAAAAGAATGGATGGGGAATGAGATTTTTCAAATCTGTGCAAACTTAAAAAGAACTTTGAAAAGGATACTATTAAAGTGCAGGATTATGTTGACATGAAAATGTAACCTTAGAACAGATTTCATCTCTTCCTATCAGTGGGAGAATATATTAGGACATTCAATATGTGAACATTGTCCTCTGCTCTAGTTCACATTCTATTCAACAATAGCAGAATACACACCTTTTTCCTAACACGTGGTACGTTCATGAAGAGGGACCATACTATGGGCCATAAGTCAACTCTCAGATGTAAAAGAATTGCAAATATTTTATTTGACTACAAAAGAATTAAACTAGAAATCAGTAAATCAAATGTATCTCAAAAATCCCCCAAATTACTGGAAAGTTGACAATACATTAGCCCAGATGTGGTTAAAACTAAATTATAAAATACGAGCTAAAGGTGAATACAACATATCAAAACTTGTAGCTTGCAGCAAAAGCAGTGAATATAAGAAAATGTATAGTATTAAATGCTTATATTAGAAAAAATAAAGGATTGAATCTTATCTAAGCTTCCATCTTAAGAAATTAAAACAAAATTAAACCCAAACCAAGCAGGAAAGAGGAAATAATAACAATGGCACAGAAAACAAAATAGAGTAAATCAATGCAATCAGAATCTATTTTTTAAAAGATTACTAAAATTGATAAACCTCTACCAAGATAGATCAAGGAAAGGAGAAAAGAGATACAAATTACTAACATCAGGACTGAGAGAGGCACATCATTACAGAGCCTATAAGGAAATATTATGAACTTTATGCCAGTAAATTTGTCAACTTAGATGAAAATGACATATTTCTTGACTCAAACTACCAACACGCACTCAAGAAGAAATAGATAACCTAAATTTCTATTTTCAATGGAAATTACATTTCTAGTTAAAAATCTTCCCAAAAAGAAAATTCCCAGCCCGAACAATTTCACTGGTGAATTCTACCAAACATTTAAGGAAGATAACTGTACCCATTCTACACAAACTCATCTATAAAATTGAAGAGGAGAAAACACTTCCCTCTTCAGCCTGTAAAGCCAGCGTTAACCTGATACCAAAACCAGACAATGATGTTACAAGAAACAAATCTACACATTGATGTTGCTCATAAACACGGATACAAAAATTATTAACAACATGTAGGAAATCAATTTGAACCATGTATCAAAAGGAAAATACATCACGACCCAGTGAGATTTATCCTAGGAGTGCAAGCTTTTTAAGCATTCAAAAATCAGTTACAGATGCTTCTTCCCAGGGGTTACAGCCCAATAAACCCATCACAAGTTTAAAATACCATGTCAAAGATGCATTTAGTATACCTACTGAATGTCATAGCCTAGCCTAACCTAACTTAAACATGCTGAAAACACTTAACTAGCCCACAGTTGGACAAAAACATTGCACATAAATCCTATTTTATAAGGAAGTGTTGAATGCTGGCAACACAGTACACTGTGGAGTATCAGTTGTTTACCCTCGTGATCACGTGGCTGACTGGGAGCTGTGGCTCACTGCTGCTTTGCAACATCACAAGAGTATTGTACTGCATATTGCTAGCCCAAAAATACATCAGAATTATGGTTGATCAAAAAATATTTTGATCAAAATATGGTTGCTATTGAATGTGTATTGCTTTTGCACCATCATAAAGTTGAAAGATTATAAAGTCAAGTCATCATAAGGCAGGGGCCATTTGTAGTGTAATTCACTGTATTTACTGCATAAAAAGAAAAAACAATCATCTCAATAGGTGTGGAAGGAGCATCTGACAAAATTCAACACCAAGCCATAAATGTTCTCAGCAATCCAGGAATAGAAGGGAGTTTTCTCAACCTAATAAAGAGCATCAACAAAAAACCTATAGTTAACATCATACTCAGTGTGTAGGATTTAATGCTCTCCCCCTAAAATTAAGAACAAGGTAAGAATATCTGCTCTCACACTTTTATTGAACATCATACTGGAGATTCCACCCAGGGCAACACGACAAAAATAAATGAAGGAAATACACATTGGGGAAAAAATAAGTAGAACTTTATTTGCAGATAGAGTGGCTGTGTAGAAAACAAGGAATTCGCAAAAAACTAGAAAAGATAAATGTAAGGTTAGAAGATACATGGCCATTATGCAAAAATCAATCATATTCTATCTAGTGATAAGAATGGAAATTTTTTAAATATCAAAAGTATAAAATACTCATATTTAATAAAATATGGGCAAAACCTGTACACTGAAAACTACAAAATGTTGCTGGAAAGAAATTAAAGATGCAACGAAAATTGAGAGATACTCTATGTTCATGAATCAGAAGACTCAATATCATTAAGATGTCAATTCTCCCCCAAGATTTATTGACTCAGTGCAATTGCACTAAAAATCTCAGCAACATATTGTAGAAATTGACAGGCTGGTTCTACACTTATATGGAAATGCAAAGGACATCTAGTAGGCAAAACAATTTTGAAAAAAAAAAAAAGTTGGAGGACTTACATTTACACTACCTGATTTCTGGAGTGATTTTTATAAAGCTACAGTAATCAAGACAAAGTTGCGCTGGGTGTGAGAATAGACATATAGATCAAGAAAACAGAAATAAAAGTAGAAAAAAGACCCACATATACATAGTCAATTGATTTTTGCCAAATGTTTCAAGGTTTAAATGATGACATGATCGTCCTTTCAAAAAGCAATGCTGATATTAGATATTCATATATTAGATATCCATATGAACTTGATTCTTACCTCATAGTATGTACAAAAATTGTTTCAAAATGGATTATAGACTTAAATACAAAAGCTAAAATTATGAAACTTCTAGAGGAAGATAAATTCTTTGTGGTCTTGAGCTAGACAAAAGTTTCCTAGATAAGACACTAAAAGCATGAATCATAGAATTGTTGGACTGGACTTCATCAAAATGTAAATCTGTTAAGAAGATACCATTAAGAAAATCAGAATGGGGGCCGGGCACCGTGGCTCACGCCTGTAATCCCAGAACTTTGGGAGGCCGAGGCAGGTGGATCACGAGGTCAGGAGATCGAGACCATCCTGGCTAACACGGTGAAACCCCGTCTCTACTAAAAATACAAAAAATTGGCCAGGCGTGGTGGCGGGCGCCTGTAGTCCCTGTTACTCAGGAGGCTGAGGCAGGAGAATGGCGAAAACCCGGGAGGCGAAGCTTGCAGTGAGCCGAGATCCCGCCACTGCACTCCAGCCTGGGCGACAGAGCGAGACTCCATCTCAAAAAAAAAAAAAAGAAAAAGAAAAGAAAAGAAAATCAGAATGGGATACACAGGTGGGGAGAAAATATTTGCAAAACGTATGTGCATACACCCAGGAGACATTTAAAACATATCTACAAGTCTATATATGAATGTTCATTGCAGCACTACTTATAATAGCCAAAAAATGTAAATGATCCAAATCCATCAATTGATGAAATAGTTAAAAGGTAATATATCCATACAATGGAATACTATGCAACCTTATACAACATAGATGAATCCTAATAAGTGAAAGAAACCAGTCACAAGAGTACATATTCTATTATTCATTTATATGAAATGTCCAAAATAGGCAAATCGACATAGACAGAAAGTAGATGAGTGGCTGTGTAGTGCTCGAGGTGGGGAGAGAATGGGGAGTGACTGACTACTAATGGGTGTGAGTTTCTTTTGGGGGTGACGAAAATATTCTGAATTAGATTGTGGTGATATTTGCACAACTCTGTGAATATACTAATCCATGTAATTATATATTTTAAGGGGTTAACTATGGTATGTGAACTGTATCTTAATAAAGCTGTTAAAAATATGTGTTTATACATGTCGAATATATAAAGAATGTCTAAAAACTCTTACAACTAAATAAAAAGAAGAAAACACTATTTTTTAATTGGGCAAAATTTTAAACAGACACTTTACAAAAGAAGATATACAAGAGAGAAATAAGCATATGAAGAGATGATCAACACCGTTAGTCACTAGGAAAAGACAAATTAAAACATACACTGGCCCGGGTGCAGTGGCTCACGCCTGTAATCCCAACACTTTGGGAGGCCAAGGTGGGTGGATCACGATGTCAGGAGTTCAAGACCAGCCTGGCAAATATGGTGAAACCCCGTCTCTACTAAAAATACAAAAATTAGCCGGGCGTGGTGGCAGGCACCTGTAATCCCAGCTACTCAGGAAGCTGAGGCAGAGAACTGCTTGAATCCGGGAGACAGAGGTTGCAGCGAGCCAAGATCTCACCATTGCATTCCAGCCTGGGCAACAGAGCGAGACTCCGTCTTAAAAAAAAAAAAAAAAAATACAGCGTGCTATCACGACACAACCAACAGAATGGCTGAAATTTAAAAGACTGTCAGTAACAAGCACCAAATGTTGGCCAGGATATAGAGCAACTGGAACTTTCATACAGGGCTTGTAGGAATTTAAAATGGTAAAATAGTTTGTCAGTCTCTTATTAAAAACCCACATATTTAACATACAACGCAAAAATCTCACTCCTTGGTATCCATCCAAGATAAATGAAAACATATATCCACCTGAAGAATTGTATTAATATGTTCATAACCGTTTTAGCAGTTTTAGTCATAATAGCCAAACTGGAGATAGCACAAATGCCTATCAACCAGTAAATGAATAAACAAATTGCATTATATCCATGCAACGGAATACCACAACAATAAACAACAAACAACATGGATGAACATCAAAAATAGATATGCTAAGTGTAACATGATGGTGTGGTGGCTATATAGGTAAACAAATTTGTCAAAACTAAACAAATTAGCCTGTTTAAAATCACGGGGTTTTTTTTTTTTGCATGCAGGTTATAGCTCAATAGAGCTGATTTTTAAACACACAGGAGAATGTATTAAGACAATCAAAAAATGAATTCAATCCCTGAAGCTATAAGAAAGCAAAAGTTGCAGGCGCAAACAAAAATACAAATGTACTTTTACATAAAAATAATCTGATTTTATTCAGAAGAAGGTCGGTATGTTATTCTAAAGTTAAGTCTTGGGAAAACATTTTTAACTTTAATCTGCTTTATAAATAATAATTCCATACAATGAATTATCTCATTTAGTGACTTTGCTCTACATTTCACAACTTACCTTTGAAAACTATCCTTTCTGAAAGCTAAGCATTTGTGAGTGTAACTTGTTGGGATGTTACTTTGGCTAAGATAGACATTCTAATGACATCTGCTTTTAGATGTTGGGTTTTTTCTCTTTTTTTGGCCAAAGTAGATTTAATTCTACACAATATCTAAACTATAGAAAAGGTTATAGTGCGTCAGAATAACAGAGGTATATAATTTAGAATCTGGAAGACAGATTATCCTTTTTGATGTCAACCTCACATAACCCTCTTTTTCTTTATTAATTAAAAACAGACCAAAAGTACTTGTTTTATATTCTAAGCATAATAGTAAGCACTCTTTTTAGGTTCTAATAATACATTTTGAGTTTTGTTGCCCTTTTTTGTTCAGTAAATCATATTTCTGTTATTGGATTGGATTTGCTTTTCTTTCAGTCTTAGAATACTAGAAGGTGGGAAGGGTGAAAATATCTTCAGTACAGGCATCTTCAAGGCCAATTACAAGTTACATGTTTTTAATCATCGGTATCTTCAGAAAATGCTGTGTTCTACTATTGCTGAAACCCAGACCGGTGATGCTGCCCTCGTGTCATCTCTGATTCAAAGACTGTCCAGAGCATTAGGTCAGTTCTGGAGCTACTCCAAACCTGGATTACTGGAGGGAAATAATTTTCAAACTTTTGAAAAAGGAGATGGAAATCCAGTGTGTGAAGCATGTATAAGAAGAGCTGTTCTGGTGGAAGAGAAAGAGATGGGGCAGAACTTGAACCTAGCAGTTCGTGTTCGAGAACTGTTTCCTACAGCAAACATTCCTGGGGACGTGGGGGTGTTCACTGAGTTCACAACCCCTGGAGCTTCTCCAGACCTGCCCTAGATTGGCCCAAATGTAAGCCAAGATCTGAACACCCAGACTACTGAGGCAGGCCTGGCAATGTATACTGACTTGACATTCACCTGAGATGCTTATGCATTTGAAAAAGACAGGATTTTAGAAATACAGTGACTTTTAGAAAATGCTTTCCTCAAGAGTATAGTTAATTTTAGATGATGATAGCATAAAAATCATTTTTAATATTAGAAACTCAAGAAGTTTTTGCTTTCCAGATCTTCAGAATAAGGAATTACGGCTAGAAAATGTTCAGGGTCATCAATATAAAATCACCAGAAATCCTATGAATTACGCACAATAATTTCATCCGATGAACATGATTCCCAAAGTAAACAAATCATAGAGCTTGTGTCAGTATTAACTCATATAATTTTTCATCAGTGATTTTGTTTTTCACAGACTTAAATGAGGGGAAATTTTCTGCTTCAACCTACTTCTCAGATATACTAAAATACATGGCAAGATCTATGAAAGTATGCTTGGAAAAGTAGACGAAGAACTCTAAGACCATGTGTGTGCCTGTGTGTGTCTCTATGCACACATATACACATGTGCTGACACATACACAAGTATACATCAACTTATTGTTCTCTACTAACAGGTGATAAGGACATCTAGCCATCCCAGGAGGACAATCATATCTTAGCTTTGATTCAGCTACACAAACAGAAGCTGAAAAAAGTAGAAATATGTAGTCCTCATCAGGTGTCAAGGTTAATACTGGAACGCTGTAGGTATCCGCTGTGTGTTAGGAATTACTTACAACGTTCCTATGAAGTGGACAGGGTAGTGGAACACAAATTCTGCAGGTAGTAACTACTCACAAAGCTGACTCTTTCAGCGAGGCTCTCTCTAGAAGCCACTGAGGGGCCTATGATGAAATGTGAAGATTGCTTTACTCTGGCACATGTTATCGAGGGAAGGCTGACAAACAAACAAGGTTGTAATAGATGTCTTTCCCCTTCGCTGAGGCAGGCACTAAGTTCAGAAGAGAGCTAGTTCTGTAATAGAACAAAGAGAAGAAACTTGCTGGCCAGTGGTGATCAAAGATTCTCAAAACTATTATTTCTCTTTTGGGATTGTTATTTTTTTTATTGTGGTAAAATTTACCATGTTAACCATTTTTAAGTGTATACACTTCATTGGCACTAAGTACATTCTCAGTGTTCTGCATTCATCACCCCCATCCATCTCCAGAACTTTTTCGTGATTCCACACAGGAGCTCTGTACCCTTGAAATACTAACTACCCCTTCTCTCCTATCCCCAGGCCCTGGTAACCTCTATTTTACTTTCTGTCGCATGAATTTGCCTATTCCAGATATTTCACATAAGCAGAATCATACAATATCCTTTTGGTTCTAGATAATTTCACTTAGCATAGTATTTTCAAGCTTCACTTATATTGCAGCATAGGTCAGAATTTCCATCCATTTTGTGTATACCACATCTTGTTTACCTATTTATATAGCTCACTGCAGCTTCAGACTCCTCCAGCCCCTGCCTTCTGAGTGGCTGGAACTACAGGTACACACCATCATGACCAGATAATTTTTTATTTGTTTTTGTACAGAGTCTCTCTATGCTGCCAAGGCTGGTCTTGAACTCCTGGCCTCAAGCAAGCCTCCCACCTCCGCCTCCCAAAATACTGGGATTACAGGTGTGAGCCACCTTGTTTATTTTTTGATGGACATTGAATTGTTTCCACATTTTGACAACTGTGAATAATGCTGTTATGAACATGGTTCACAAGTATCTGAGTCCCTGCTTTCAATTTTGGGGCATGTGCACTCAGAAGTGGAATTACTAGATCATATGATAATTCTAAGTTTAATTTTTTGAGGAACTGTCTAACTGTCTTCCACAGTGGCTGCACCATTTTACATGACCTTCGGCATGTAAAATTCTTCACAAGAATTCAATTTCTCCACGTCCTCACCAACACTCGTTATTTTCTGTTTTATTTTGTTGGTAACAGCCATTTTAATGGGTGTGAAGTGATATCGTAGTTTTGATTTGCATTTTTCTTCTGACTAGTGATGTTGAACATCTTTTCATGTGCTTACTGACCATTTGTATATCTTCTTTTTTTTTTTTTTTTTTTTTTTTTTTTGAGACGGAGTCTCGCTCTGTCACCCAGGCTGGAGTGCAGTGGCCGGATCTCAGCTCACTGCAAGCTCCGCCTCCCGGGTTTACGCCATTCTCCTGCCTCAGCCTCCCGAGTAGCTGGGACTACAGGCGCCTGCCACCTCGCCCGGCTAAGTTTTTGTATTTTTAGTAGAGACGGGGTTTCACTGTGTTAGCCAGGATGGTCTCGATATCCTGACCTCGTGATCCGCCCGTCTCGGCCTCCCAAAGTGCTGGGATTACAGGCTTGAGCCACCGCGCCCGGCCTGTATATCTTCTTTAGAGAAATGTCCATTCAGGTCCTTTGCCCATGTTTGAATAGGGTTGTCTGAGTTTTTCTGCTATTAAGTTGTAGGGGTTCTTTATATATTCTGAATATGAATCCATTATCAGATACATGATTTGCAAATATTTTCTCTCATTTTGTGAGTTGTTTTTTCACTCTTGATAGTGTCCTTTGATACACAAAATTTATAATTGTGATGAAGTCCCAGTTTATGCTTTTTTGTTGCTGCTGTTGCCTGTGCTTATGGTGTCATAGCCAATAAATCATCGCCAAATACAATGTCATAAAGCTTTTCATCTGTTTTCATCTAAGAGTTTCATAGTTTTAGCTCTTACATTTAGTTCTTTAGTCCATTTTGAGTTATTTTTTGTATATGGTGTACGGTAAAGGTTCAACTTCATTCTTCTGCATGCGGATATTTTTCCCAGAACATTCGTTGAAAAGACATTGTGTAGTCTGGGCATCCTTGTGGAAAATCCATTTGTTTATGGCGATACCACCCTGAATGTGCCTGATGTTATCTGATCTCAAAAAATGCATTCACCATTATACAAGAATTAATTTCTGGGCTTTTTTTTTTTTTTTTTTTTTTTTTTGAGACAGAGCCATACTCCAGGCTGGAGTGCTATGGTGTGATCTTGGCTCACTGCACCCTCTGCCTCCCAGGTTCCAGCAACTTTCCTGCCTCAGTCTCCTGAGTAGCTGGGATTACAGGCGCCTGCCACCACACCCAGCTAATTTTTGTATTTTTAGTGCAGATGGGGTTTCACCATGTTGGTCAGGCTGGTCTCGAACTCCTGACCTCAGGTGATCTGCCCGCTTTGGCCTCCCAAGTGCTGGGACTACAGGCGTGAGCCACTGCGCCCAGTCTCTGGGCTTTCTTTGTGTCTGTTCTCAAATTCATTCTTGCTCCAAATATAAGAAAAAGGTGATATAGAATGTGTTGAAGACAAGAACCTACAATAGGTGGTCTTTCTCTTTTACTAAATATTAGGTCAAGATGAGTCACAAAATTTTTAAGTCTGAAAAGGATATTTTCCTCCTGGAATATTGTCTTATTTCATGTTATTTTAAGTTCCAGGATACATGTGCAGGATGTGCAGGCTTGTTACATAGGTAAACATGTGCCATGGTGGTTGCTGCACCTATCAACCCATCACCTAGGTATTAAGCCCAGCATACATTAGCTTTCTCCTGAAATATTGCTTTGAAGGGTTGGTGATTATGCATTATTGCATTATAAATCTTATATTTCTAGTCCCCCAATAAAAGAAAAAAAGAACTGACACAAGAGTGAATTTGGCTTAAATTTCATCAAAGAAGGACTAGCAGTTATGAACTGTTTGGGAGCTTTGCTTCCTTATTTGTTTGTTCTGTTTTGATACCAGCCTAATAGTTCAGCAGAATATTTATTTAGCTAACTCTATTCATATATTGTTTCTTACTACATATAGGTTCATTATTACTTAGGGCAATTGTAATATCTCAATAGTTCTTCTCTCCTACATTGGAAGTTGCTGTGAGACAATCACCTTTTCTATTGATATTGATCAGCTAATGCTGCTTTATCTTCTCTTCTGAACATACCTAAGTTTGTAAACTGAAACACCTTACAATTTTCATTAGCTGCTTTACGCCTTCATTTTCCTACTATGTTCACTTAGTAGTCATACATATTCTTTTGTTTCCTCTGCCACCCCTTCCGCCTGTACCTTATCTCAAAATGTTGGAATACTCATGACTCCCTTATAAGCCCTCTAAGGTTGCCTTGTTAATAGCCTGTTATCTCAAATGTATATCTCTAGCCCCCTGAGTTCCAGGCTACCCACTTAATAAGTCCACTTAGATGACTAAAAGATGTCTCAAACTTAACCAAGTCCAAACTGACTCTTGACTTCCCCACCCTTACCCTTGACCTATTCCCAGTCATCCCCATCCCAATAAAAACCAGTGCCATCCACCGAGGGTCTCAAACCAAATCCTAGAAGTAGGGAGCAGGTACTGAAGGAGAGAGCCTCTTTCCTGCATAATATCTTCAGGAGATACGATCATCTTATTCTTCCTTTCAGAGGAGAAAACAGCAGTCTTGATTTTGCTGATTCCCATAGGCTCTATTATTTTAGTTACAAATATTAAGCAAGGTAAAAATCAAGACATCAGAAAGTAGAGCTATCATTTAATTTAGTGAGTATTTGTTGAAATGGAGTTGGAAGGCAGTGGGTGTCATAGTAAAAGGCAGAATAGGGAACCAAACCGCCATGTTCATATCCCAGCTTGGACGATGATCACTACTCAACACCTTAGTGCCTTAGTTTCCTCTCTAGTAAAATGGAGATTATATTAATAGCACCCACTTGGAAGGCTGTTGTGAGTGAAATGAGTTCACAGACTGAGCTCTTAGAGCAATGTTGAGCACATTATTAGTAATGAATGTTAGCTGTTGTGATCTGTTATGAGGCAGGTACCATGAAAGATACATGTATAAAATAACGTAGTGTACTGAAGCAGACTGTCACACACACAAAGAAGACATGCAACACGGGGCAACACATGGAAACCACCCTAGTTTCTTTCCCATTGCCTCTCCATCGTTTGCGTCTTTCTCCTCTTTCATACAAACAAATCTTTGTAACCTGTCTTCCTATCACACACGCACACACAAAAAACCTCCCACTGGTTTCTTCCAGTCAGATAGATCTAAGTTTAAACCGGAAATGTAAGAAATCAGTTGTCAGATTCATTTGTAAAATGTACTTCATATATTCCTTTCGAAGATTAAATGAGAAAATGTGTGCATAATTTCAGCATGTGCTACATACAGTAGGTGTTCAGTAAATAGAAGCTTCCTATCCTGACTATTTGTCTTTTATGTGCTGTGCAAATACTTTTCCCTAAGGACAGCTTATTACAGCTCCTTAAGCATGTTTGATCACTGACTATGGAGTAGAATCTAAATTCCTCAGTACTTCCACATTATTTTCAATAATAATATTAATGATGTAAACTAAAAATAAAATTCTAAGCCCCTGACCGTCTGAATGGACTGGTCCTCTTGGCCAAGGACATTCCAAGCTTAACCTGAAAAACTAGTTCAGGCCATCATGGGAGTGAGAGTGGGGAGGGGGTCAGACATGCCTCATTTTACCCTCCTTTTGGAATTCAGGAAAAGCTGACCAGCATTATCATCAACACAGACGTGAAGACTGATAGAACAGACTCTTTAAGTCTAATAAGAAACATTTACAATCTGTTTGCTCTGAAAGCTGCTATGGTGGAGGCTAAGTGATAAAACCTTGGTCTTCACAACCCTTTTCTTAATCCAGACATTTCTTTCTATTGATTCTAAGTCTTTAGACAATAACTTAACTCTTTCAACCAATTGCCAATCAGAGAATGTTTGAATCTACCTATGACCTGGAAGCCCTTGCTTCAAGTCGTCCTGCCTTTCTGAACCAAACCAATGTACATCTTACATGTACTGACTGATGTCTCATGTCTCCCTAACATGTATAAAGCCAAATTGTAGGCCGACCTCCTCAGGCACATGTTCTCAGGACCTCCTGAGGGTTGGTCACAGGACATGGGTCACTCATATTTGGCTCAGAATAAACCTCTTCAAATATTTTACAGCATTCGATTCTTTTTGTTAACAATGGCTAATATTTATTGAGCACTTATTTTGTCAGGCACTGGGCTAAGTGTATCACTCTTATGAACTCTTTAATCCTCATAACAGCTCTTTTAGATAGGTGCCTGTGATGTAATAAAAAATGTTTTGTAGTTTCTGCTACTATACTCTTACAATACACATCCACAGTGGATACCAGCTGGGTGTCCTCTAATTCAGTTCAATTCTAGTATTATTTGGAGATAGTGTTGGGCACATTGTGTCAGATCCCACAGGTTGAGGGCTCAGTCCACAAGACTGTCCCCACTTCTGATGCCAATCACAAGCCCTAGGTTGTATTACTACCCGTGCTTCTGACCAACTGCTATAAATCGGGGTTCCCACAACTCCCTCTTTGGGTTTGATTAACTTGCTAGAGGGGCTCATAGAACTCAGGAAAACACTTATGCTTACCAGTTCATTATAAACAACATTAAAAGGGTACAGATGAAGAAGATGAGTAGGGTGAGGCATAGAAGAAAGAGCATGGAGCTTCTATGCCCTCCCTGGGATGTCACCCTCCAGGAAGCTCTACATATTCAGCTATCCGAAAGTTCATCTGAACCCTGTTCTTTCAGGTTTTATGAAAGCTTCATTACATGGGCATGATTGATTAGATAGTTGACCATTGGTGATCAACTTCAGCTACCCTCAGTGCTTCTCCACCCCCAAAGTTGAGAGTGGGATGAGTGTGTGATTGGGAAGTCCCAACCTCTAATCAGGCTTCAGTCTTTCTGCTGACCTGCCCCCATCCAGAAGCTAACCAACTAGGGGCTTCCAACCATCAGTCAATCATTAGCATACAAAAAAACACTTATTACTTTAAATATTCCAAGGATTTTAGGAGTTGTATGCCAGGAGACTGGGATGAGGACCAAGCATATAATTTTTAATATCACAAAAATATACTGTAGATTTGGTCTTTGCACAGAATTCCTAACACCCTTGGAATTTCCTGAACTAAAGGAGTGTCTTTTGTTATTTATAGTGAGCTCTTCTCAACTATATCTGAGTTTATGCTAAAAAGGTGACTTAAGGTGGCCCTTCAGATGTTTCAAGGGAGCAGCTGGCCCGGCCAGAGTAACCCTGCAGAATTAGATGGTTGGAACTTTCAGCTCCAAACCCTGACCTCCTGGGAGAGGAATGACCGCCTGGAGATTGAGTTCAATCAGCAGTGGCCAATGACATACTCAATCATACCTACGTAGTGCAGCCTTGATAAAAACTCCTGAAACACTCTTCTCTCTCATCCCTATGTTCTCATGATGCGTTAAGATCAAACACCAATGCCAGCTTCTACACAAATTCTACCCCATTTTGTGCTACAGCCAAGTAATGCACCCATTTACCTGCCATGACAGACCCACAGCTTCACTCACAATTTCACTGCTGTATTTGCAATGAGGCTACTCTGTGTGTGAAGAGTAGGCTGCTCCCAGTGTGACAGACCAAGGCAGGCTCAATAATGGGAGGCTCAAGTCAACTCTGACACTGACTTTGGCACAGGAAATCTTGATAGCCTTACCACATGTTCCTTGGGCTGCAGACACTTCCACCTAACCCCCTCCTCTTTCCTTCACTCAGGGTCAGGCTTGATGGTGGCTCTATGGCTGCCCCAGGCTTTCTCAGCTTCCTCCCTGGTTTGGATCTGTGTCTCCACCTAAATTTCATGTAAAATTATAATGTCACATGTTGGAGGTGGGGCCCGGTGCAAGGTGATTGGATCATGGGGGTGGATCCTTCATGAATGGTTTAGCACCATCCCTTGGTGCTGTCTCATGACAGAGTTGTCATGAGATCTGGTTGTTTAAAAGTGTGTGGCCCCTCCCCCAGCTTTGATCTTGCTCCTGCCGTGTAAGATGCCCACTCCTGCTTTGCCTTCTTTCATGAGTAAAAGTACCCTGAGGCCTCCCCAGAAGCAGATGCCACCATGCTTCCTGCACAGCCTGCAGAACTGTGAGCCAATTAGACCTCTCTTCTTTACAAATTATCCAGTCTCAGGTATTTCTTTACAGCAGTGCAAAAATGGACAAATACAGAAAATTGGTACTGGGAGTGGGGCATTGTTATAAAGAGACCTGAAAATGTAGAAGCAACTTTCAAACTGGGTAACAGGTAAAGGCTGAAAATATTTGAAAGGCTCAGAAGACAGGAAGATGAGGGGAAGTTAGGAGCTTCCTAGAGTCTTGTGGAATAGTTTTGACCAAAATGCTGATAGTGATATGGACAGCAAAGTCCAGGATGAGGATATCTCAAATGGAAATCAGGAACTTATTGGGAAATGGAGCAAAGGTCACTTTTGTTATGCTTTAGCAAAGAATTTGGAAGCATTATGCCCCTGCCCTAAGGATCTGTGGAACTCTGAACTTGAGAGTGATGATTTAGGGTATTTGGTGGAAGAAATTTCTAAGCAGCAGGCATTCAAGATGTGGCCTGGCTACTTCTAACAGCCTATGCTTACATATGTGAGCAACAACACGACCTGAAATGGGAATTTACATTTAAAAGAGAGTAAAAGTTTGGAAAATTGCAGCCTGTCCATGTGGCAGAAAAGAAAATCTCATTTTCAAGACAGGAATTTAGACAATCTCATTTTCAAGACAGCTACAGAAATTTACCTAAATAAAGAGGAGCCAAGTGCTAATATCCATGTATTAGTCTGGTTCCACACTGCTGATAAAGACATACCTGAGACTGGGCAATTTATAAAAGAAAGAGGTTTATTGGATCCCACGTGGCTGAGGAGGCCTCACAATCATGGTGGGAGGTGAAAGGCACATCTCACATGGCAACAGACAAGAGAAGAGCTTGTGCAGGAAAACTCCTATTTTTTAAAACCATCATATTTAGTAAGACTTATTCGCTATCAGGAGAACAGCATTGGAAAGACCTGCCCCATGATTCAATTATCTCCCACCAGGTCTCTCCCACAACACATGGGAAGTATGGGAGCTACAAGATGAGATTTGGGTAGGGACACAGAACCAAACCATATCATTCTACGCCAGCCCTTCCCAAATATCATGTCTTCATATTTCAAAACCAATCATGCCTTCTCAACCATCCCCCAAAGTCTTAACTCATTTCAGCATTAACTCAAAAGTCCAGAGTCCAAAGTCTCATGTGAGACAATGCAAGTCCCTTCCACCTATGAGCCTGTAAAATCAAAAGCAAGTTGGTCACTTCCTAGGTACAACAGAGGTACAGTCATTGGATAAATACAGCTGTTTCAAATGGGATAAACTGACCAAACAAAGGGGCTACAGGCCCCATGCAAGTCCAAAATCCAGGGGGGTAGTCAAATCTTTAAGCTCCAAAATGATCTCCTTTCACTGCATCTCTCACATCCAGATCATGCTGATGCAAGAGGTGGGTTCCTGTGGTATTGGGCAGCTCCACCCCTGTGGCCTTGCAGGGTTCAGCCTCCCTCCTGGCTGCTTTCAAGGGCTGGCGTTGAGTGTCTGCAGCTTTTCCAGGAGCACAGTGCAAGTTGTCAGTGGATCTACCATTCTGGGGTCTGGAGGATGGTGGCTCTCTTCTCACAGCTCCAGTAGGTGGTGCCCCAGTAGGGACTCTGTGTGGGGGATCCGGCCCCACATTTCCCTTCTG